>NC_143401.1:25281308-25592217 GCF_052110815.1 Crocodylus siamensis | reverse complement strand
TTCACAGGAAAAAGATGGTTTCTATTCCATAAAATTGCTAGTGCAGATGGACTGCCACCCACTTAGTTGCTGAGGGCAAAGTTCATTGAAAGCTGAGCTTGAAATGGGCCTCTAGTTGACTTTCTGGCTCAGTCCATCTGCAGTCTCTATATGAAACCCCCTACAGTATTTCCCACCTGAACGTTACTGAGATTTCTTGTGTGCTCTTACCAATAAAGAAAGCTTTTCCTGTGTCGGTCCCAGAAGGAGATGTTGGAATGGGAGTTTTGTAGTTGCATTGTTTTTTCTGAAAGAAGAGATAGAAAGGTAAATGCAGCTTGAGAGGGTAAAGGAGAGAGGCATGAAACCTGTTTGCTTCCTGAATCATCTAAGTGTTGGAGTCACCTTGTAGATGCTTTTAACTGCAGGTTTGAAGAAAAGAATTCTGCTCAAGCTGACCTCCATGTTGTCCACAACCTGCCGGGCATTTCAGCAACTATCTGAGGCAGTTACTAGCCACTGGACAGTGATGTTAATCTAGAACAGAGGTTGTTAAAGGTAGAGTCCATGGGCCTGGCCTTCAGAGCTGTATCATCCAGACTGTGCAGCTCTTGGAGAAGCTGAGAATCTGGGGGCAGGGCAAGCAGGGGCGAGATCTGCCACTGAATTCCAGTGTATGAAGTCCTGCTGGGGACGCATGTTGGCAGAAGAGTGGTGAGTGATGGGTGTGTTAATCCCTGTGGTTCATTAACCTGTCACTGTTCCTCCTGCTGCTAAAGATGGGTTCACATCTGGCCCACGAGGAGTCCTGTGCTCAGGGCTTGGCATTGGAGGACTAAGGGAATTAGTTTAACACCTGTGAGTCTTATTCATATACTCCTCATGCAGAAGCAGAGTTGATGATGTCTAAAAATCTCTTGGCTTTAAGATGTAAGGGGGCTGTCCCGGGGAGATGGGGCGGAGCTTGCCCGCGGAGGCGGCGGAGCCCGAGCGGGACATCCGCCGCTTGTTTGCACCGGAAGCTGGTGCCCGTGCCGGCGGTCGGAAGCTGGCAATAAAAATGGCCGGCCAGAACGAACGGGGCAGGAGCCCGGAGAGGGGACTCGCTGTCGCGGAGGCGAAGGCTCCAGGAGGGGAGCCGGCAGATGACTCCACACTGGGCAGGAGTGCGGACCCCGGCGGGGAGTGGCCGCCCGCCCCGGCGGAGGGAAGAACAGCGGTGGCAGCCGGATCCAGGACCCCGAGTGGGGAGCGGCTGATCGGCCCGGAGGACGAGGATTCCAGCGACGGGGAGTTCTGGGACTGTGCACCTCCAGCTCACAGGACTTAAAGGTCTGGGGTCAGCGCGGGGGCCCGGGAGGGCACCGACGAGGCACAGTAAGCGCCTAGACCGGTGCCGGACACTAGCGGCCAGGAACCCGGTGAGGAGTACCCCCGGGAGGGCCCAGGTTGAAGGCTTGGTGCTAGCCGGCTAGATTTCTCACCTTGGACGAGGAATCCGGTGAGGGGCATCACCGGGAAGGTCCGGGCGAGGGCCGGGGCCACAAGTACAAGAAGACCCAAGGGGGCGTGAGGCCGGCGTGAAAGGGGGTGGCGGAGCCCCGCAACGTGACCGCCTGGGACCCCGGGCTATGGAGAACCAGGAGCCGTCCCACTGAACCTAACAGCAAGTCGTGGCGGGCGAGAACCAGGGCGGGAACCTGATGACCCAACATCTGCTCCGGACCAACGGCGTCCCAGGGGAATAGCGTCACCCTTCCACCGTGAGCCGCTATTCCGAAGGGGGTTCACCCTCCCCCCTTCTCCAGCCCGACGGTCACAGGGGCTATTGGGGTTATAACATTTCTTTTTTTCGCAATGTCCTCATCATCTTGTGCCCAGACATTGGATCTTATAGGCAGTGGACAAAATTTTTGAATAAACTAAGCTGCTTTGATTTTTGAGGGAGTCTTACTTCTTTCCTCCTGTGTGATAAATAGTTGTAAAGTGTTAGGGTGATTATGGAAATTAGACACTATTTTAGTGGTTCTCAACCTTATTAGATTTGGGGCAACCCTTGAGAGACTTTAGATACCCCTCAGAAATACCAGCTGCTAGTTCTCACTTATTTTTTGCCTACAGAAAAATAACAGAACAATTCTTCTGTTGGAAAGAATTCAGAAAGACCATAGCAGATCAGAATGATTTTAACACTATGAATTCCTATTTGAAATCTGAGTTTATCTTGTAAATCATGTATGCTAACATGGCACCTTAGTTGAGAATCACTGCCCTAGCTCCTACTCCTTGGCATAGCTGTTACAGTCAGTTCCCAAGTCCAGTCAGTTCCCAAGTAGAAAGAGTCTATGGACATCCATCATATTGATGGCTGTCATAATGTTCCTTTCTGATCCCAGTACAGTAGCAAATGCATGGAGGTCTTTCATTTCTAACTACCTTCATTTGACTATAGGAGATTTAATTTGTTTTCTCTGATCATTGCCCTTAAGTTCTTTTTCTTGCTATGTTTAATCTGAAACATTTCCCTCTCCACTCACTTATACCTAGATAGTAAATTATTAAGCTAGGGTCACCACCTTTGCTTCTGTCTTGGCGTCTATACTCTGTTCTACCAAAAATGGTGAATTTCTTCTTCTTGTTCTTCATCATTTTTTAAACTTGGTCATTTTTTTAAATACACTACAAAAATCAGAAAAACATATATATCCATTGTACATGTATAACTGAACTATGTCACAAACAATAAAAGGAAAAAGAAAAAAAGGAGGAGGAAAGAAAAGGGAAAGAAGAAAATATCTAGCTACCAAAAAATATTCCCATAACTTCTTCTGAATTGCACCAGACTTTCTGAGCCGTCCTGCCTAGGCATCTACATGACTGTCTCCATAGATGCCAGCTGCATCATCTCATTGTATTAGAATTCTACATTTGGAAATGTGCTACTTTTCCAATGCAGCAATATAATTCTGCATGTTACTAACGAAGACTGCTGCAAGAGTGCTATTTGGGATTCAGTTTGAATTCCTTGGGGATATACTCAACAACATACACATTTGCCACAGGTATGAATGCTGTGTTCAAAACCACATTAACTCTAGTTAAAAAGAGATTGGATAATACGGCATCACCAAAATATGTGCCAAGTGTTGCCTGTAACGTGTCATCTCCTAAATGGATTTATTGGCAGTATATTTAATTTTTTAAGTTTAGACCGAGCCCAGTGCAAATTAAAATGTATGTTTTGTTGTATAAGACAAAGTCTAATATCAGTTGATGTTTAAATATAAAATAGTGAATTTCTGTCTGCAAGCATCCTGCCATCTTCTTTGTGGTACTGTTCCATGGCCTTGTATGAATTTCCCTACTGAATACTGTCATTCCTAATTTACTACTTCTTTGTGTTTTCCCCTCCCATCTCAGAACTCCACATCACATCCTTTGCCTCTTCAGGTTATCCTTTCCAGTTTTCCTCACCACTTTTTACTGTGTGTTGGCTAAATTTGTAAGATCCCTTTCTGTTGCATACGTGTCTTGTGAAAGGGGTACTGCAGAGTGCTTTTGAAGTAGGAGGAACTTCCTGAAAGGCAATGGACCAGTTCGGTAATTACAGGGCAACAGTGGCAAAATAAGCCATTTAATTCATATGCCTCCTGGTACTTTGCCTTTTCTGCACACTGACTACAATAGGCATAGCAGAGAAAGTAGCCTTGAAAGGAGGTTTTGTTCCTCAACCTCTTTCTTGCTTTTGTTACTGTTTGACGGTAGCTCAGCAGAATGCAGGAAGCATTTCCTGTATTAAATATAAAAATCAACCCTTTTTAGGTCTCTTAACAATATTTCTTTCCTAAGTTTGGGGGAGGGCTTTTTGGGGAGGGTTGGTTTTACAGGTGGGGAGGGAGGGGCAGGCAGGGGTTGGCTGCTTGCCAGTCACCTCTATAGTTTGAGCTCTGAAATCATTTGTGTTAAAAGCACCATATTTATATCTAGCTGTAGCATTTAAGAGGGAAGGGCAACAGGACTGCAGGCATAGAGTGACTACTTCTTTACACCCATGTGATTGTTTGCATGGTATTGATTAATTTGGAGTCTGTTTTATCTTCCCTTCTATTGCTTGATGGTGTCTGATCTACTGTAAAATTATTCTTTGTGTTATATTGCCAGATGTATTTCTTTTTATTTGCAGAGACTCTTAATAGGCCTGGCCTACACTGCATAGTCTTTCCATGCTTTCTCCTTACTTCTGTGGTCCCTTTAATCTCCAGTGTCTCTATGGTAGTAGCTGTCTGCCAGCAGAAGACTTGTAATAGAGGCAAGTCCGTAGAAAAGGGCAGTTGGATCCTTGCCTTTGCCACTTGCTCTGATTACATTTCTTTTTTAATTGCAGTTTTTAATTTCCTTGGTGAAGTCAGTTCTACAGCATACTAATTCATGGTTTAGATTAGAGGGAACTGGCAAGGGCTATATGGCACTCTGGTGAGTGTCTTCACTTTTTGGCCACACTGAGATCCTAATGTTACAAAAGCAAAGGATAAGGGTGATCTTCTTTGTATTGTTGACCCATGTAATACAGTAGGTTCTTTAATAAAAGCCGTGATAGTGTTTAATTACAGTTACCTGACTTGCTGACTGTTTCAGCAGGCATGAAGGGTCTCTGTGTTGGGCACTTCGGGGTTTTTTAATTGTAAATTAATTTAATGCTGGATCAGCATCTCTGGAGGCTGTTGGGTAGCAACCATGCTGTCCCACTAATGCTCACGCTAAGTCATCTACTAATTAGTGCCAACTGTGATGGTGGTTCTTGTAATGTGGGAACTGTACTGAGACCACTAAACTTGATGGGACCAAAGTCCATTTCTTTCTCAGCTAGCATGCAGTTGTGCTGTATTTCACCTCTACTTGTGTTCCACTGAGGTGCAGAGATGATGGTTAGCCCTGTGAATGTCAGCTGTATTGTACTTGAATTTGGCAGTTAGTTGAGACCTTGACTCTGGACGGGCTTCTTTCCTACTTCAGTGCTAAGAGATCCACTTTTTTTATGTGGGAGGGAAGGGGGGAGGTGCTTATTTTTTAGTATGCTTGGCAAACTTTACGATAGATTCTCTCTCGCCAATAAAATGTATATTTTGGAAAACACCCCCACGCCCTTCTGTTGATGGCCATAATGAGTTGCAGGATGAGGAGAATCATGTTGGGGGGTGGAAAAGAGGCAGTAGTACTTATTTGGTGAGGCCGTCTGCCTCTTGAAAGTGTTTTCACAGCATTAGTGATATGGTTGGTATCATGGTTAATGTCTTCCTTCTTGCCTAAAGCCTGCAGTTAGAGGGGGTGTGGGAAGACTTTCCTTTAGCCCTTGGAATTGTTTTCAGATCACAGCAAGAGAAAGGATCATATTAGCAGGTGGCAAGTCTTTGAAGTACATTAGAATCCACTTCAGGGGAAAGAAAATCCTCCCTCCACACTGCAGATAAACAATAATGCTTGCAAACCGTCAAGAGGATCTAGGCGAAACTGTTAGCAGCCAGTTCAGGGATAGATCCTGCTTTGTCACAACTAGCAAAAATATCTTCCTTCTTTTTGTGCTGCCCTAACAAAGCACTTGGCAGGTATAAGCTTGTTGTTCCCATTTTATTTTTAAAAGCGAATTGTTCTTGTCTTTTCTGAGAAGAATCACCTTGATGGAGGCAAGCCCCAGGGCAGGGGGTTGGACTCAATGATCTACTGAGGTCCCCTCCGACCCTAACATCTATGAATCTATGAAGTATATTTTTCCTTAGATGATCACCTATCTTCAAAGGCAGGTGCATATTCTGCAGAAATATGTAGTACTGTAAAACAGATGCTTTTGAAAGGAATGAGTGAATGAAGTCCTTTTTTGGGTGATAAAGATGCAAGGAAAGTCGTCTTGGGGGTTATAATGTCAGTTTGGCAGAAACCAAATTACCAAACTGTTAAGAGATGAGGGGTAAAAGGTGCATCCAAAAATGAAACTTTAAATAGGAGCTAAACGCAAAAGAAAAGTTACTGTAGTTTTTGTTTTTAAACGCTTAAGCCTTTAAAACGTATGTGCTGATATCTTTGGGTTATTGGGAGCATTCAAGGCAGCTCTGCAGGTCACATTTAACAAAAAGCCCAGTGTATAGACAAGGCTATAGAGATGCATGGTGCCAGTCTATTCCACATACAATACCACAAGCAAGAACAAACTAGGAATTGAGAGGCACTGGGCAGGAGTGGGGGAGGGAGATTTAAATCTGACCTTCAGGAAAAAAATCTGTGGAAGGAATTCAAGAAAGAATAAGACGGCAGTGGTAGCAGCCAGGATTTGCAGGGCTTTTCATTCCTTTGTTTGGTTATCTTGCGTAAGTGCTTTAGCCCAAGACTCTTTCAGTAGCTGCATGGGGCTGGCTTGGAACACAAACGTGCTCGAATCCAAAAGTAATTTCCCCGTTGTGCATGTTCTGGCTGTGACAGTTCAAGTTATGAATGTAAAATAGGAAGGAAAGTTCCGAAGACGGCCAGGGCTGAAATGTTAATAGGAGCTGAATTACCCGGGACTCCCCTGAGCTTGGCAAAGGTGATCCCTGGTTTTTGAGCGAGTGACTGCTATCTTACTTCATTTCAATACACCTCTGAAAAAAATTGGGCAGGCTGCTTTGCTTCCAGGACATTTGGTTTTGTGGCAGTAAAATACTGCCAGTTTATCCACATGTGAGATGAGAAGAAATAGTTATGTAGGCAAGGCTGACCCCCTGTTTAAGATTGGGGAAGGTGCTAGACAGACTGAAACTGCATTAGTGTCTTCGTTTTGTAGCACTGAAGCACATCTGCTGGCGGTAGGGTAGCCCTGTACTAGTCTTAGGAGGACTCTAGCAGTCTCTGTAACAGTAACTCCTCCTTGGCCTCCCTCAGTGCCAGAGGAAGTTTCTGATTTTAGAAAGATTAGATCAGTGAGTGATTTCCTTCCTCCACCCCTGATATGTCTGCTCACAGAAAAGGCACCTCACCCTGATCTCAAGACCGCTTATTGCATGGAGAATTCTGTAAAGGCAGGAGAGGTGCTTTATCTTCTTCCATGTAAAGCTTGTTCTGCAAGGTTTACAACTCTTCCAGCCTCTTCAACATCAGTTTCTCCCTGGCATGTTCTTAACTTGCCCGTCTTTCTGTCTCTTTCCCCATCCTCCTTCCATCTTTTGTTACCATGGAGAATGAAATGCCAGCTCCATTCAAGACTCCACTGAATAGGTTTTGAGGTTGATGGATGGTGAGAATCTCTTATCCCTCCACCTCCCTCCTTCTCCAAACACCGCCCCCGCCTGGTTCTTGGCATTTTGCTTGCCAGAGAATGGCAGTTAGGGAGAGGAGACTGAAAGGGAGGGTGGCAGTGTCCTGCTGAGATGCTCTTCAGTTTCTTGGATGAGATCAGCAGCCCTGAGAAGGTCTTAAGGACTTGCTGCAGAGCCTCATCCTCCAGCCAGCTGAAGCATGAATGCTCACTTGAGTGCATGCTCTTTCCTTTCCCCACTCACTTTCCCCAAGACATCCAGAGAAAGGGAGATTCATATGCAGTTCTTGCTCTTGCTTATGGCTCTGTTTCAAAGGGTGATGTAACCTCTGCAAATTAAAGGGAAAGGTAAGGCACTCTTTGCAGTGAGTACTGACTATACTTCAACCCCTCTCTCATGCTCTGTCTCGCACTCCTGCTCTCTAATACCCCTTCTATGCTTTGGCTTAGTGCTGCATGTAAGAAATGAAATTTCTTTGCTGCAGTCTGACTTGCTATATTCCCCCACTGCAGCAGTGAAAGTTGTGGGAGAGAGAGCGAGCGTGTGTGTGTGTGTGCGCGCGCGCGCGCACGCATGATGTGTACATATATGTTTATGTAAATACAGTCACCCCCGTTTATATTGACTGTCTTCTTGGAGCATTACTGGAGCGGTATCTAAAAAGCTTTTGGCAATTTTTGTTTTGTTTTTAAATTTGTCCAGTTCCTTGCAACAAAATAGTGTTGGGCCTTCCTGCACATTTTTTCCAATGGCTGAGGCCCAGACATGGGGGCACAGACTAAATTTAAAAACTAAGATGGGGAGGAAGCTCAAGAGAATTACTGCATTAGAGAATTACACAGGAAACATTCCCATGCGGTGATTTATCATTTCTGGTTTGAAAGAAACTAAGATTTGTGGAGCAGCAGGGGCACCTTTGGGTATAAATTTGAAGGTTGTCCTTTTTACTAGAGAGCTTGTTCTAATGTACACTACACTTGGGTGCAGGTAGAGTGGTATGCAGTATGTGAGATCTTGCAGCAGTTGAAGGCTGGAGTAGGTGAGCAAGTGGCACTGGCGGCTTTTGAAATTAAATTAAGAAATATTTTAAAAATGTGAGCTTGTTTGAAAAAGAAAACTTATCTTCTGTGATTTTTTTTTTTTTGCTGAAACCTTGATGCACCTAACACAGCAGTCTCTTGGGGCTGTTATGAGCTATCTTGTGGACTTTTTTCATTCATTTTTAATTATTGCCACTTTATAATACCTGCTGACCAAGGCAGCCAGTATAATTCAGCTTTCTCCCAAAGAAAAGTTCAAATTAGTTAGTTCATCAAGATTTATATGAGCAAAATTCCTTATCAATCCTACTGTTTATGAATAAACTTAATAGATTTGCAGACCTGATGATTTGAATTTCAGCATTTAGTTCATTGAATAGCTCTATTATTTGTTGTGCTGCACCTGGAGATGTGCTTCTGGCTTTTGTGCATCAGGATATAAATTATGTCACCAGCCAAGTATACCCATGGAGGCTAAGTTCAAATTTATGCTTAGGCCATGAGTCTGAAAGTCTTTTATGGGGATGTAAGTTGTACCCATGTTGGTCTAGGGACATAGGCAGATGAGGTTCTTTGGGTAAATATGATATCTTTTATTAGACCAACTTAAATAGTTGGGGAAAAAAAATTCTTAGCAAGTTTTTGGATTTAAAGAAGCCTTTGTAGTTGATGTGTGGTCTTCCTAAATGGAGTGAATAGTGAAGAAGCCAGAGGCTGGGCTGGTGTGCATGCAAGACAAGCAGTCAGTGAAGATGTAAATTGAGGAGTCAGTATGTGAGAAACAGGTTGGCGGGGGGGGGGGGATTTGAGGGAGAGTAGTTTTCTTGTGAGAAATGTACCCCTACCAGTAATTGGGTATTCTAGTCTTTGATAGATTTCCAGAGTGCATTCATTCTGGTGCACAGTTGTTGTTTGGTCTCTCCTACATATTTTCCATCAGGGCATTTGGTGCACTGGATGAGATAAATTACATTTCTGGGGTGCAGCTGTAAGATGCAGGGATTCTGATGGCTCTGTTGTGGGGTGTAGTAACTGTGGGTGTGGTGGAAATATATGTTGACAGGTTTTGCATTTCTTGTTATTGCATGGTTTGGATCCATTTGGTGTGTTCTGGGCCGTAGGAAGTTTGCTTCTGGTGATAAGGTTAGCGAGGTTCAGTGCTTGTTTGAAGGCTAGGATGGGTGGTTTTGAGAAGATCTCTTTAAAAATAGGGTCTCCTTCTAGTATG
Organism: Crocodylus siamensis; assembly: GCF_052110815.1. Classification (NCBI taxonomy): domain Eukaryota; kingdom Metazoa; phylum Chordata; order Crocodylia; family Crocodylidae; genus Crocodylus; species Crocodylus siamensis. Next base: position 25,582,687 of record NC_143401.1, on the reverse strand, counting down.
GGATGCAGTTGTTTGAGGATTTTCCATATGGGTTCAAGGGAAGGGTATAAAATATGTAGGAGAGACCAAACAACAACTGCGCACCAGAATGAATGCACAGGAATCAAAGACAGGAACAGCCAAATTACCTGTGGGGGCACATTTCTCGCAAGAAAACCACTCTCTCCAATCTCTCAGTTCTAATCCTCAAAGGGAATTTACAAAACACTTTTCACAGATGAGCCTATGAATTTCACTTCAACCTCCTGGATACAAAAAGTCATGGACTAAATAGAGACATTGGATTTATGACATTTTATAACCTGCCTGTCATCTGACTTCCCAGGTACTTCTCCACTATTTACCTACTACATTCATCCCTCTTTTCTCCCCCCCCCCCGGGTCTGTCTCTCACCCACTGACTCCTCAGTTTACATCTTCACTGACTGCCTGTCTTGTATATACACCAGCCCTGCCTCTGGCTTCTTTGCTATTCATCCATCCAGGAAGAGCACACACCAACTGAAGAGGCTTCCTCAGCCTGACAAAAGGTTTTTAAACCTGAAAGCTTGCTAAGAATTTTTTTTCCAACTATTTAAGTTGGTCTAATAAAAGAGATCAGATTCATCCAAAGAACCTCATCTGCCAAAGTCTTTTATGGAAGTTTCTCAGTGATTGGAGACTGAGACCAATAGTATCTCTCCTTTCATTTCACTGGTCTGAAGCCTTGGCTGAAGCATGGAGTTATTAAACAAATACATCTTCTCATACCACCACCAAGGGCTTTTGCATCTGTCCTGTCTGCTCCAAGTATATGTTCCATTGATACTGTATGTCTTGTCTCTTGTTGAATTATTGTCTCCCTGCTGGAGTTTTCCCCCTGTGAAGTTGCTCTTCCTGTTGTGCAAGCAGTTTCCCAAATGCTAGTACGGTCGTTGTTCAGCCTCTAGGGTTTCAGAAGAGGAATTTTTAATGAGCACATCAGAGGCCTATGTGTGATTGTATTTATATAAGTGTATTAAGTATGTGTATGATTATACCGCCGTAATTCTTTAATGAGTTTGCTGAAATGATCATAACAGTCTTTATTTCTCTTCAGAGCTCCACAGGGATTCCCCCAGACATGCACACGTTATGGACTCCTGCTTACCCTCATGGATTATCAGCATCAGAAAGAAAAGTGCTGTACCTAGAGCTTTGTAGGTGTCTTGTTTTGAAACTGGCTGGCTGAAGCCCTGTCTTGGAAATATTTTTAGAATTATCCAGCTGGAGCAGCTTCTCTGTACCCCACATTCATCAGTCATGTCAGATGGAGTTAAAAGAAAGTGATAGAGTCAAAAAAGGAGGGAAAGAAGTCCATTGGGACACAGCATGATATTGAAGATGAGGATTAGCTTCCTAACAGATTCTTAGCTTCATGTTCCCATTCATAAGAGCCATGGGGGAAGGGAAGACATCTGCTTCATTCTGGTGATTTGAGGGATGCTGGAGCAGTATGAAATCCAAGGCTTGGGCTGTGCATTTGCATGCATTCTGTAACATCTCATCTGGATATTTCTTCTGTATGGAAAAGAATGGGCTCAGGCATACTCATGAGCTTTTATTAAATTAAATCCTCTTTTCTGTCTCTTCGCTTCCCCTGCTGGGATTTTTGATTAGTAATAATTGTAGGTGCTCAGAATATTTCCTGGGTATTCCTGACATAAATTTCAGCTTCTGAAGAATCTAAGTATCTTCTCATTATTCTCCACACAAACATACTTGGTTTCAGTTGAATTCCTCTGAACTTTCTCCCTTTTTCCCTCCACCAAGTCTTACTCTTTTCTGATCCTATTCCTGAGGAGAATTGCTCCAGCTTCCCTTTTTGACAGGTACTTCTCAGGCTGTGTCCTTCCACTGATGGCCTCTGAGCTAACTTCCATCCGGCCTGCAATTAAATTATTCACAGATAAAAATTTTAACTGCCTGCTGATTTAAGATTGCTGCCTACAAAATAGCAGCTGTGGGTCTTTCTCTACTCTGTCACTCAGACTTTTTATAGTTTCGCAGATGAAAGTTTTTTTCCTGTATATGCATTGGTTAGTACTATTAATCTCTATGGGTGGCATTTTTATGTCGTTCCCAGGAATAATTTCTGTCTTCGAAAATTATCTGGGAAGATGTGAACACTACTTTTCTACTAGCTCCATACAGCTACCCCGTGTAGTGCCCCTGTGCCATTCTCTGCTGACTCCTGCTGATAGCAGCTGTGACTGGGGTAAACCTGAGGTCAGTATGCGTGCACCACTCCATGAAGGCATGGCACCAAATTTATTCTTTAGCTGCATAATTTTCCACAAAATTTACCCTTTGCCTCAGAATTTTACTTAGAACCTTCCATTCTTTTATTTAAAAAAGTTAAATTTCTAGCGTGCATGGCTGCCCAGAAAACCTGCAAAATGGGAACTGTGTGAATGTGGTGCAGTCTTGAGTCTGCGCACAGCCTGTAGTGTAGTCTTCCTGCATGTAACTTGACAGAGCTGTTAACCCTGAAGCCTAATAGTGAGGTAATGCTGATAGCCGCTGGAAACATGGTTAATTATATATTCATTACTGGCAGGGGTGAGAGGCAGCAGTGGGCAGAGGATTGTATTTGAGAATTTGGGGGTGAGGAACATGTCTTCTGTTCTATGCACTTATACTGCTTTCATCAACATAGTAGTTAAGAACCCAAGAAAGCTGTTAATTTACATGACTAATTCCTGTTGCATGTAATTCTTTCTTTCTCTCCTCCTTGATGCATTGTTATGGTTTGTTATAGTGCAGTGTGTGTGCGTTTGTCTTAATTATGTGTGCCCTACGAATTCTTTTGTGGCCGAGGCCACAAAAATACGTGAGATTTATCCTTCTGTCCCCTCTACCTATTCCCCTTTGTCATAAGCCTGATTACCTCCTGGATCTTCTGTGTACTGCCATAGATCACAAACAGTCCACTTTTAGTCTGTTACACTTTCTGGCTTTTCCCTCTTCCCGTATCAGTGTATTTACTTGCGGTCACTGCATCCTGTTGGAAATCCAAGTATCCCATACAGCAACTTTTGGTTTGAAAATTCAAACGATGCAAAGTGTGACAAACTGACTGTTATCACTCACTTCCTTGTAGAAGCTTTTTCTGAATTCTGTGTGAAACTTTCAGCTGAGGCTGCTGCAGAAATCTCTGTTGTACAAGAGATTGGGTAGAACCTGAGTCAAGATTATTAATGTTACAGATTCTCTTTGTGGAGAGACTGGGGGGCACTGAAGTTTGACAACACTAGCAGATAGAAAAGGATGTAATATGCAACACCTGCCTCTCAGGGTGATCAGTGCCTCTGTTGTCATGCCCCCTGTAATTTACAGAAATAAAATAATTGTGTATTGCTTATTGTCTTCCTGTAACAGATTGACTGTCACCTTCTGTTCTGTTTAATAGTCACTTACAAAAAGACAGTTAACACTAGGGCTAGTTTGAATTAGCAGTAAAACAAATTTGTGAGATGCATTTGTTCTGGGCTTTCCTGGCATCTGTCAAAAATGTCTCTGACAGATATTGAGTAAGCTCAACCGCTTAGAGAGCTCCAGAATCCTGAGAGTATTGATTGGCTTAACTAATCTACTAATGCTGGTAACGTTTGTTGGAGAATAAATTTGCAGATAGTGTTCAGCTAGTTCTCACTGCATCCCTTGCTTTTGTTGTTTCTTTTCTTGCTTGCTTTCATTTCACATTTCCTTCCAAGAGATCACAGTGTATTTCGTCCTAAACAGTTTTTGATGCATTTGTGTTTTTGGTCTCCTTCCCTTACTGGGCGTTGTATTCTCTACCTCCTGTTCTATATCCAGAGACGACCATAGCAGGGTACAGGGCCCAGACATGGCAAGGGCTGGCAAGTGGCCGGACACAAAGCTGGCCCGGCTCCACGGGGCCCCCCCAAAGCGCAGGCCCTGGGGCAGTTGCCTGGATTCGTGCCCCCCAGGGATGACCCTGTCTATATCTATTGTCTTCCCACACTTGTTTCCACATCATGCTTTTCCTTTCCTATTACTATTGGTACTCCTCCCTTTTTTCATCCAGCCAGAGGAGAGAATTTACTAGTCTCAGCTTGATATGAAACATGGAGGGATCTCAGTTGCCAAATGGGATAGCAACTTAATTTTCATCCCTTACAGAGATCTGGTACAAAACAGCAGATGTATGAAAGGCCTTCTTTTAGAGAACTTTGCTTAAACTTGGATCAAATTCTAACTGTCTTGCATCAGTCTCTAGCAACTAGGTGTTTGATGGATAGCTTATTCTCACCAAATTAAATCCCATGCTCCTATTCACAAAAATCGCAGAATTGCTGCATTTGTCTGAAATCACACTGTTCACACAGCCTGTACATTACTCTCTTTTTACTTGTTCTGACTTTTTAGATATTCATTTTTTGGGAGCAGATACTGGTTACTCCATGCTTGTATAATGCCTAATACAACTGCGATTGGTCCTTACACACTACCATATATAACCATAATAAAACAGAATGCTTCTCTTGTCCCCATTCTCAAGAAAAGGGGTATTCTGAATTTTCTCATTTCTCATCTACTGGTTTGTTACCGGGACAGATGCATCTCGAGCAGGTCCAGGATGGGTCCTTCTCAACCTGGAAGGACGTGGGCAGTGGGCTTCCGCAGGGCTTGGTCCTCGGGCCCGCACTGTTCAACATCTTCATCAGCGATTTGGATGAGGGGGTAAAAAGCACCCTGTTCAAATTTGCTGATGACACTAAGATGTGGGGGGACGTGGGAACATTGGAAGGATGCAACAGGCTACAATCAGACCTCGACAGATTACAAGGGTGGGCGGACGAGAATAGGATGGGTTTCAACACAGACAAGTGCAAGGTGATGCACCTCGGGAGGAACAACCGGCACCATACCTGCAGGTTGGGGAACTCCCCTCTTATCAGCATGGAGGCGGAAAGGGATCTTGGAGTCATCGTTGACTCCAAGATGAACATGGGCTCGCAGTGTGGAGAGGCAGTCAGGAAGGCCAACCGCACCTTGTCATGCATCCACAGATGCATCTCGAGCAGGTCCAAGGAGGTGATCCTCCCCCTCTGTGCGGCACTGGTCAGGCCGCAGCTGGAGTACTGCGTCCAATTCTGGGCGCCGCACTTCAAGAGGGATGTTGACAGCATGGAGAGGGTCCAGAGGAGGGCCACTCGTATGATCAGGGGACAACAGGGCAGGCCGTATGAGGACTGGCTGCGGGACCTGAACCTGTTCAGGTTCCACAAGAGAAGGCTGACGGGGGATCTTGTGGCCTGTTATAAACTAGTCAGGGGGGATCAGCAGGCATTGGGGAAGTCACTGTTTCCCCGAGCACCACCAGGAGTGACCAGGAATAACGGTCACAAGCTGGCAGAGGGTAGATTTAGGTTAGATATCAGGAGGCGCTACTTCACAGTCAGGGCGGCTAGGGTCTGGAACCAGCTTCCAAGAGAAGTGGTGCAGGCTCCTACCCTGGGGGTCTTTAAGAGGAGGCTAGATGTATACCTTGCTGGGATCGTTTGACCCCAGTACTCTTTCCTGCCATGGCAGGGGGTCAGACTAGATGATCTCCTCAGGTCCCTTCCGACCCTACATACTATGAAAATGGCCTGATTTTTCTTCAGTTTCACACTTGCCTCTAGGTTCTTGTTTGTCTCCATGAAAATCTGGATTAGTTTCTAGTGCTACATCATAGAAAAGTTCGGAGCATGCCAAGGTGCTGAAGCAGTCTGTCTGCAGATTTAGGAAGACAATTCTGCATTGATTTATAGTTGACAGGTTATTTTCATAATCTTAAGGTCTAGAAATATACTTTTAGGTTAGGTTTTGCCAAAACTTCCTATGTGCCCTGGTTGAGAGGATTTTAAGTTCTGTTTATGCACCTTTAGAAGATGTTTGTCTAAATGCAGAGTTATAGTGCTATGCTTTCTAATCACTCATTTCCTTATCTCAGGTGTCATTGACTGGAATCTCTTTACCTTTTACCTTCTTGTACAATGTAAACTGAATTACAGGCATATATAATTAAATCATCATATTGAGTATATGAGGATTGGGGAGGATAATGGGAATTTCAATAGCCATATCTCCAACCAGCACAGTAAAAGCTGTGATTCAGACTGTCTGGACTGTTTTTCTCCTGTATCAAGAGGCCTGCGTATTTAAGAGGAACTTCCAGCTGAGACTAGATGTGTTTCTGTACTAGATCAGCACAGCTGGAGCTCTTACACCTCACCTGGCAGAGCTGCTGCCCTGCAGACTAAGTGACTTCTAATTCAAAGCTCAGCTGTATTGGGTCACAGCTCTCACAGGCTGGTGAGATCTGTCTAACTGCTAAACCTGGTGAGTGGCTGCAAAGAACAGGCTAAAGTAAGTTTTCATTTGCCTTTGTCCAACAGCCCCATTCCAGTCCCCTTGCATTGATTGTGAGAATTCACCAGCTCACTTTGTGATTTCTTTCATTTTAGCTGGTGTCCAGGACATGCTCCCTTTGCCTTTTTGGCTCCCTTTGGTGTGCCCAGAGTGCCTATGTGAGGGTAGTCTCTGTGTATATAATATGGAGGCATACTGGATTCTGAGCCTCAGCCTGTAATTAATTTTACATTATGCAGAGATGTGTGCCTTCTGTCTGCATAGCTCTTCGCTTCCAGTACCCCAGATTTGAAGCACACAATCAGAATGAGGCACTGTAAAACAAAACATAGCAGAGAAAGCATGACAAAATGTGGGATTAATCCCTTTAACATAAATACCATTCCCTCTAACCTCAGTTTCCTGAGCAAGTGTTTGATGTCAATTTACCATGAAGACTGAGAACAGCAGGCTGGTGTGGGGTGGAGTTAGATATGGGTGCAGCATGAGAGATGCCCCTTGTAATCGGATGGAGTTGAGCAGTATGCGCCTCAAGGCCAGCTGCCGACTATTGAAGCTTTGTTGTTGTGAAACCCTGTCCTTTAGTTTTGTTCCAGAGAAGTGGCACTTGACACCCACCTTTAGAAATCTTGTTTTCATGGTCCTGCTGCATGTTGCTCTTTCTCAGCTGTAGTATTAGATTTTCATTCTATTTGGGGGGGAGGAAAGAGTGGAAAATGATGAGGGAAGGTTTGGGAATGCATGCTCTAATTTAGACACAGTAACAGTTCTGTAATTTGGTAGCAGTGAGGAAACATGGTACAGATAGGAACTTAGACAGAGCTCTTGGAAAGCCTTGGTTAGGATTGTTGGCTCCAGAAATCTATTCACATTTTGATGAGATGTTGGGACCCAGTGATATCTATAAAATAAATGTAAAACATCCCTAAAACCACTGCCCCCAACAGCATGCTATTGTTCTAAATTTTAAACCCTTATATTACTGCTAGATACACATTCAGTTCATGCGGACTGTGAGAGGGTGTGGGATGTTTAGATCCAGGAACAGAATTATGCCCCACAGAAACATGATAATACCACACAGAGTAATGTGATCTGGTGGACAGAGCCTCCTGGATTCTAGTACCAGATCAGCCTGTGATTTTCTGTACAGCTGTGGGCCAGATCACAGTCCACTGATTAGGTGTCTGATTAGGCACTTTGGTTTGTACATGCCCTTTGACACCTATGTTATAGGTGCTTTAAAAGGGGCAGGGGAGCTGCAGCTTGGGAGCATGCAGTAGCTGTGACAGCCTGACTGTTGCATCTGCACAGTCTTGCAGTGACACAAGTGAGCTAAATTGCCCTAACTTTGAACCCAAGGAAGGTTTAAAACCCAAGGAGTTTTGCTAACTTGTATTACTACAGAATGGCACAGATGTACCATTAAATCATAACAGCTTTTAACATTATCCTTTAATATTGGTGCTGTTGTTCTGCTTAGAGCAAACCCATTCCTTCCTGCTTGAATCCCTGGCAAAACAGGAATGCTTCTATTTGTATAATGCATTTTTATTTTAGTGGTAAAACTGAGTTACAAAAAGTGACAAGGATGGGAAAGACTTGCCCACCTTTTTGTATTGACTGTTTTTCACAGGATTCCAGCAAGGTGGAAGGGAATTGCTCACAGACGCTTAAGTACCATTTAGATGTTGACTAGATGGGATGAGCTTTGATGCTTAATCTGCAGAAGAGGGTATTTACCTTCATTTGTAAAATGCTTTAGGAACCTTGAATAGGTGAATAGACAACATGCCAAGCAGCTTAGATCGCAAACAATCAATTTCCTCCCCTGCTGGTGTTCTCCCTGTGCAGAGTGCTTTGTGAGTGTGTACATGATGATGTTTTTTCATTGCTGTTATCCAGGGTAAGTATGGGCTGTTACTCCCCCAATTTACAGTTTTCCCTCACCTCAGAGAGAAGTTGTGTATATTTTTCAGGCTGAAAGACCAGGCTTCTAGTTCTGTCTCCCTAGTTGTCCATGACTTATCTAGTAATTAATTGCATCTGCTGTTTGAAGTGCATGGATTTGTAACGCCAGGATCCATTGATGGAAACATTGCTGGATACCATTACCAGTGGGTCTTATCAGCTATACACAGCAGTACTTGCTTTGGATTCAGAATCTTTTGCACTTTGAATGACTGGTGCATTTTAAATAAATTTAGATGCGTGGCAGACTTACCGATACAGCCCAGCACGTCTGGGCTTGGAGAATCCTTTTCTGATTGGTGGAGCCCATCCACCAGTCAGGTAACTGTTGGGAGGGGTTTGCCCTGCTTCTGCTGGGGAAAAGAGGGGGAAAAACAAAAAAAAGTCTTAGACCTGGTTCAAAACTGCTCTCTACTGGTCTGGCAGAACTTCAGGGGCAGAGCCCCCAAAGAGAATAAAAGGAGCTGCATGCCCAGCACGTGGCAGATGCGTTGGGGGACAGAGAAGAGAGAGAGGGGGGCTAAGAAGAGCTGGCCAGCTGGGCGGAGGCCAGTGCCCTGAAGAGCCCAAAGACCCCCTTTGGCAGGACGAGAGAGCTGGACAGCCACAACTTCCATTTGGTGCACAGTGGTGAGACCCTAGGAGCTGCATGAGGCAGCTTGGGTCTCCAGCCCCCCTCTCAGTGCAGACAGTGCTGAATGGAGGGTCCCAGCGGACTGAGACCCTGGGAGCCGCTTGAGGCAGCTCAGGTCCCTAACCCTGGCATGAGGCTGGGAACTTGGTGCAGGAGGCACTGCACTGGGGGCCCCGAGGGATTGAGACCCTGGGAGCTGCTTGAGGTGGCTCAGGTCTCCAACCCCTGGCACGCAGCCAGGGGTTAGTGCAGGCTTTGCTGCACGGCAGGTCCAAGCCAGACCAAGGCCCTGGGACCACACAAGGCGGCTCAGACCCCCAACCCTGAGCAGAAAGCAGAGCCTCTAGGAGCACAAAATGGTGCTCAGGGCTACTAGCAGCCAGGTGGAGCCAGAGGCCTGAAAGGAACAGCTTGGCCGAGGGGACACTGACCACCCACATGGCCCTGGAGTCATGAGTTACTGGGGAAAGGGGTTCCCACAGGGGAGGGAACACCCTGGCCAGGCTATCTGGGTGGGCTATTTTGGGAAGTATTCATGCTAGGGCTCCCCAGAGGGGGATCCTTTTTCCCCTCAAAGGCATTGTTGGGGTCTGGATACCCAGGGCGTTCTGGGGTGTGCCACCCCCTAAGCATGAGGTACTAAATGGTGTCTGTGTGCCTTATATTGTGTAAACAGTGCCTCATATTGTGTTCTTTTGAGTGCCTTGATTTGTGAGTTGGTTCATTGCTATAGTGTTGTTATTATATGATTCTTTTACTGAGACTCTGGTTGGAACCTTCCATTACTGTTCATCTGTGACTTACCTGTATCTGGAGCCCTGGTATAAGGTTCTGTGTTTCTGTTATTTGCTTGTATATTGTGTGTGTATACATACATACATGTATGTTTCTTTTCCTTGTGTTAAGTTAACGTAAATACATTTGTATATAGTTAAGTTCCCTGACTGTCCTGTCCTGGACTGGTTCTGTAGGGAGAGAGGTAAACTATGAGTGGTCTGCAGTTCCCCCACAGCACACCTGCCAGCTAACAATTCCCTTCAGTTGGAGAAGGGGAGTACATACCCAAATACACCTGGGCTACAGATGAATAATAAATCTTACTCTTAGGGTAGAACTAATAAGTGACATTCTATGTTTAATGGATGTAATTGGTATGAGGAATCCACTGAAGAATATCACCTCCATCAAGTCAGCATGAACTATTATGGATCTTTTTGGCAGACCTGGGGACTAACTTTCAAGGAGCTCAGGGCTAAGATTCAGGGCAGTTGATATTAAGTACTATAGTACTTTCAAAGTGTTGTACATCCATTGAGAATGATACCTAAGTAAGTTTATCACTTTGGGGGGCTTTGGAAAGCTTATTAATCAACCCCTACTAAGTTCCTAGAGAAATAGCTCTCCAAGCACCATGTTTAGACTCCATGCTTTTTTTGGAATGTCTTTTTTGGGAATACCTGTGGATGCAAGGCAATGAGGAGGAACCTGGTTACTTATCCATAGTTAGTCTTAGAGAAGAGAAACTTAAATGCTGAAAGAAGGATGCTGGAGAAAGTGGTGAGCTTTTTTTTTTTTTTTTTGGTGTGGGGGGGAAATCTCTGATGGAACACAGGTTTAAAAAAAAAAAAAAAGGCCTTCCATTTTATGTGCGTTTATGAATAAATGGAGTTCTTATATATTTGCCAACATTTGTAGAAATGGTTGAGAGAGTAGATAATCATGTACCTAGCTGCAGAAGTCACTTACCCTTGTATAAGAGCTTTCTTCTTGGAAACACTCATTCCATTCAATGCACCTCTGCCTTTGGTAGAGATGCTATATCTACCTCTTATGTATTTGACAGGCGATTATTTTTTACTTACAGGATAAACAGGTCTGTGGTGCACATGTACAAGAGAATTGGGTAATGGGAGCATTTTGTGGAAAGCAAAAATGTGTTGTTAATGCAAAGGTTCCTTCCAGCCAGAAAAATTAAGAACTTCCCTCGTTTCCTACCCCTGGAGAAGATTCTGATTCTGAAAGGAGCTTTTTTTTCTGAGTTAGGAAATTTGTCCAGAGGCAAGTGTATGTGAACACTGGACTTCTACAGTGTGTCCCTACATAGGGAGACTATGTAGGGAACAGTAGACTACTTACGTGCCAGTACTAATTACTTAAGAATGGTGGGGTAGTGGTGTCCCCTGGCTTCCTCCGTAAATGACAGAAGAAATTGATTCTATTTGGCAGCAATAAGATCAGCTTTCCTCTTACTTCGCAGATTTTGTTATCTGCATCTGATTTTGTCTGATTATTAGGAGGTGGTGAATTTTGTGCTGTCCAGATTATAAAATGTTTGTCACAGTTATAGGTCAGGTTGTGCTTTAGATCTTGCTTAGCTCCCTCTTCTCCAGTGGCAGATTTGACTATTTTCATGCCTCTCTGGCATGAACCAGGTAGTCGTACTACCTCTCTAAGTCTGTTAGTAACACAACAGGTCCAGTGGTGTTCAGCACCAGCAAGCCCATTTCCTCCAGGGGACTGGGAGCAGCAGCTGATTAAAGTGATTTGAAAACTGTTTCTTCAGAACAAAATAATTTTATTTATGCAAAATGAATGTAGCAGAGGAAATGGATAAAACAAAGAATGCCAGCATGCCTTAGTTTTAGCTATTTTTTCCCTTTTTCTTGCAAGTTTTGAATAAGTTCCACACAAACAAGCCATCCCTAGCTTTTGGGCTGGGAGAGACAGGCAGCCGCTGCCATATTCTATCAAAGGCTGATTTCTCACAGATGCTGCCAGCTCATCTCCTTTCCTCTCTGGGCAGAGATTGTAATGTGTTAATGCCCCTTTCCTGAGCCTGGGAAGAATAAACAGCTTAGCTGGAGCTATCCAGGTGGGAAGCTGGCATTCTCCTCCAACATTCCCTTAAGTTACCATAATAAGTTCATTTTTTTCGTCCCCTGTTTATTTCTTCCTATCCATCAGGTAAACCGAGGGGCATGTAATATTAATAGAATACTACTTTTATTACTTTCCATGCCCACAATTTCAAAATCAAAGTGGGATCTTGAAATTTGGATTCCAGCTTTAACTACTGATGCTCACAGGAGATTTCCTTGCAAACTGAACTTCCTTAGCTCATTTGGAGAAAAGGGTACCAAAGGATGTGTCCGGTTTGGAAAACTTCATTGGCTCACATGGCCTTGTATCAGTATGTTATACTACACTCTGTTTCCTTTCCCCAGGGGTACAGTGTCCTTTACTCTGGCTGCTTCTGATATGGTGTAGCCTGGCTCTTCCTTTGACTGTACATGGCTGCTTCTTAAGGTAAGTGAGAAGTGCAGGTAACTGATAATTTAGGCCTGGGGGAAAGGATGTCCTCCTTCCTGGGGATCTCTGGTTTTGCATGTTTTTGAAGACTGTGGAAAAAAAACAGATATTACCTTTGGCGTGGGAGATGAGTACACTTCTGTTACATTGTGCTGTCCACTCTGCTCTCCCTTTTGTCATTCTTGTTGCTACATGTGAGGTGCCTTGGAGATCGAGCAATTCTCCATAGTTGTATAGTAGATTTTCAGAACTTTAAACTGTAAGCTGTTTGAGCCAAGGGCTATGCTTGAGTTTTGGGGTTATAATGCCTAATACAATGGGGTCCTGATCTATGACCAGGACCTCCAAGTGCTAGAGCACCTGTGAAGTTACCTCCACTTATAGATAGGTAAACTGAAGTACAGAGAACATATTGGGACTGAGTTGAGAATAGAGTCAAACCACTTGACTTTAAAACCACCATTTATAACCACTTTGGTTCTCTGGCCACCAGGCAGTGTCTTTTCTAGAAGAAGCTATGAAATCCTGATGCACAATGTAGGTATCAGCAAGTTGGCTCTAAGAATGGGTTACTCCTGTTTCCCTTAGCTGTCCTATGCTGTCCACCATGCATTGTAAAGTTGAACTGTTGTGCTACCGCTGTTTGGGGGCATGGGAATGCTATATTTTTAGTAGTAGATGCCAAGTGGCAAATCTGTTTGTTGTTCATCTAATGACTCCATATCTAGCCGTGGCTGGGAGAGGAAGAATTGGTCCACAGGCACCATTTTGTGGGCTATGCTTTTGTGATCACTCCTTCCCAGGTATGGGTTTCTTTAGTAACAGAGTGCTGTGGGTACACATACAGTGCTAAACAGAAGTTTTGCAAGAAAGGAAAACCTGCTGTGCTGTGTCATGCTCTGGACACAAGGAAGATGATGCTGCCAGCTATAAAGACCAGGCACAGCACCAAGTGCCAGGCAGAGGTTTATGAAAGGAGGAGCTTCAACTTTTCTGCTACATTGTAGAATACTTTTCTCGTGCTTCTTTTCCCCTGGCTGGCTCTCAATCTCTTCCATTTCTTTTTGTCTTTCTTCCCTTCTGCTCTCCTCTGTCTTCCATTGTCCCTTTTTTCACTCACTCAGTCAGTATGTGCATAATTGCTGAGCCATGCAGTAGCATCGTCAGTGGCCATGTGCAGTTTCTGTAGTCTGCTACTGAACTTAGTCAGCAGGCAGTCATCGACAATGTGAAGCATGGTGTGTTTTGCTACAGCTACAGTCTGGGTTGTTGTGAAGACCCTGATGGTGGAGGTTGGCTGCACATAGACTTTGCCCTTTCTGGAACCTATTCAACAAGGCCCACTGATGGTGTGGCAGGTTGAAGCTGAGTGGGTAGACTGTAGGATCTGTGATAAGGAAGTTGTTTGGTGATAATGTCGACTTCCATTCCTCACACCAGAGGGTCTCCATGGTGTGGTCCTGGTGCAGCAGTTTGGACCCCAGTGGGTGTCACAATGGTAGATGTGCAGCAGGTGGATTTAAGAACTTGTCGTACAGCAGCAGCCTTGGATTGGGAAACAATGTTGCTTAGGACTGGGAGCCATGATAGAAGTGGGGTCTGTTGAAGAATTCCTGAGATGATGCGCATTGTCAAATGTAGCTGCACTTCGGCAGGTTTCATGTGTGATGACTGGTTCCAGACTGGTGCGCAGTACTCTGTCACAGAGTATGAGATGGCAAAAGCCAACATCCTTAGGGTTGAAGCTCTCACCCGCTACAATGACCCAGAAGCTTGTTAAGGAGGTTGTTGTGTACCTTAACTTTCATTGCTGTCTTTTTCAAGTGTTCATTGTAGCTCAGTGTCTGGTCTAGCCTCATGCTCAGGGAGATGGGTTGCATTTTGTGCCTCAGCCTCTGACCATTCAGGTTTAGCTCCTAGCCAGCATTAGCATTGTGTAGGTGGAAAATGCTGGAAATTGTCTTACTGATGTTTGGCTGGAGGCGCCAATTCTTGCGGTAGTCAGCCAGCTTTGTAATGAAACTGTTCAGAGTGTGTTCTAGCTCACAGAAAGTCTGGGCTTGGAGTCCATAGCAGATGTCATCAGCATAGATTAATTTCTGTGACTGGGTTTGTGGCAGGTTATTGGTATATAAGTTGTACAAAATCAGAGAAAGCACAGATCCCTGAGGCAGTCCATTTGTCTGTCTTTTCCAAGTGCTTATCCTCTCACCCAAGTGCACCCTGAACCATCTATTGCAAAGGAGCAGTTCAACAAGGTAGGCATTTGCTATTTTTATGAGCTGACTGCGTGCCAAACAATACTGTATACTGCTGTGAGGTCAAGGAAAACAGTACCTGTCTTTGGGTTCCTTTGAAAACCATTTAAAACCACCATTTACAAAGCGGCATGTGGGGCCTGTGGCTCCTGGGTTGATCCACCCACCTCACTGCAACGGACCACCTTCCAGGCTCAGAGTGCCTCCCTGGGGGCGCCTCACGTCTGGCCGACCCCCTTCCTGGAGCACACCCACTAGTCGGGGGTTGCACTGCCACCACCCAGGGCTGGGCTTGATTCTGGTTCTACATACCCTGGGAAACACAGGCCTAGTAGCCCTTGAGGGTACTTGATTCATTTCAAGAACTTGGGATGCTTCCCTCAGTCTCCACTCCCAGTAAGTCTCCCACGCTAGGTACAAAGGAGAACTTTATTGGTTACAAGGGGTAGGATTGCAATAGGGTACAGGGTAGAGCAATATCGGAGAAATCCCATAGAGCAAATTGGCATGGCTGGGTAGCCTTTGATCATGCCTCTGAGTTACTGCAAGCTATATATCTAGTTAGATCTTAGGTAGCTTACTCACAAGTATCATCCAGAGGCAGGTGGAGATTCCCTGTGGAGGCAGGCAGTTCCTTGATAATGAGTTTTGAGAGAGAGAGCAAGTTTCAGATGGTTCAGCTCTTCTCTCTCTCTCTGAGTCTTCCTCATGGCTGCTGCCCCTTCCTCCTGGGCAGTCCTTAACTTATATAGCCCTTGTGACCTCATTTGCCTGGTCCAATGGAGGCCAGCACCTGTAGGCTGTCAGCCAGCCAATTTGAAATGCATCACTAGTTGCTGGGCCCACTGGCAGTTCCTAGCTCCCCAAGGAGCCCAAGCCCCTCATCCAGGTATGTGATACCAGTCACGTAGGCAGAGAGGGAGCAGGTTTTCCCCCTCCCTCAGGAATGTATCCAGCTCAGGTTACCTAAAGAGGTAGGGTAAGATGTGTATCCTCTGCTGGGCCCATCCTAACCAGGTTGTCACAGAGCAGAGTTTATGGGAAGAAACAGAGGTGGCCTTCTGCCGCAGGGCCATTCCACATGGCTGCCATCCAGTCTATACTCCCTGTCGCAGCCCAGAATGCGCTGCATTGCTAAAGCAGTACGAGTCATCTGGCAACCTAGATGTGGCTGATCACTTGATTAAATCATTACAAGCAATGCACCAAGCTATAGTGGAGGAAATGACTGGGAAGTTGGACTTCACCCATTCTAGCTGGAAGTGTTGGAGTCTACTTCTTCATCTTGGAGCAATCATCAGGTATCAACACTGAGTCATCCTCCCATGGCACCCAACCAGGTAGCCAGCCACCTACTTACTTTGCATAGCAAAATCACTGCTGTAAAAGGGAGTGAAAAGCCACCTCCAAAAAGAATGGAGAACTTTCCACTGTATGCACCAAACCAGAACCTGTCCAAAACCCTTCACTGTTCTTGAGCTTAACAAGGTTTTGGGTAGCATCATGTTTGGCACCACCTCAGGATATGACAACGTCTCCCCTGGGTTCCTGAAGCATCTCAGACCATCTGCTTGTTCTTGGTTGGTTCAGTTCTTTAGAAGGTCACATGCAAGGGAAAGCTGCCAAAGTTCTGGCGCATGTCAGAAGTTATTGACCTCCCCAATCTGGAAACAGGTCTAAACCAGGTGTCAAGTTGATATCGCTGCTGCCCATCTGTTTTAAAGTCCTGGAGCACCTGAATCTACAGCGCATACTCCCAAAGGTGGAGAATATTCTGAGTATCGATCAAGCAGGTTTCTGACAAAGTCAAAATGTGTGACCAAGTACTTGCACTAACAGCATTCATTAAAAATGGTTTTCAAAGGAACCTCAAGGTGGGTACTATTTTTTTTTCACTGACTGAGTGAGTTGCACACAAGATAGGAAGAGACTGTGCTAGAAAAGGCAATTTAAGGACTACAAAATAGTTTAAAGGTCCCATGTGGCTTCTGGAGCCAGGTCTAGCATGTGGTGTCAGAATAATAGATTTAATTTCAGGTTGTCGGCTGGGAAGCCTGGAGATAAGAAATTGACTGATATCTTCCAAGCACTCTGCACATGCATCCCTGCCAGCTGTTTATCAGCCCTGGCCATGTGGGCACTCTGTCTCTATGACCTGTAAGAGGTGTTTGAGCACAAGGTTTCCAGCCCTTTGGGATCTGCACCTCTTGTGTTGCCTTGTGACACTAGACAATTAATACAACTGCTTGGAATAGGATAGGTTAGAAGGGGGCATGAAGCATCGCACTTCTTGGCTCAGTTTGTATATAGCCCATTCAGTGGCCCGACTTGTTTCTAA
The DNA here is from genome assembly GCF_052110815.1 of Crocodylus siamensis. Classification (NCBI taxonomy): domain Eukaryota; kingdom Metazoa; phylum Chordata; order Crocodylia; family Crocodylidae; genus Crocodylus; species Crocodylus siamensis. Next base: position 25,565,778 of record NC_143401.1, on the reverse strand, counting down.
GTTAGGGCCAGTCATCACTCGGATATCATACCATGTTATGACATATGCTAATACACAACACATTTATCAGTCAATGTAAGAGTTAATTACAACAAGCTGACATGATTTTAAACATGACTGGGTTGTCTATAATGAGTGCTGGGTTGTGTGTTTTAACCCAGTAACCTTTGCCAGCATGAACAGAACCATAGATCTCCGTGCTCTCCTAGAAACCTACTTTGTCAGCCCTGGCTAAATCTTCCCACATCATCGTTTTCTTCTGGTGATGCTGGCTGGCCACCACTTCTTAAAGAACTGATTGAATTGTGGCTTTATTCAGAGCATTTCTTACCCTAAAGGAACAGTATGGGAGAGTTGCCCTGTGTTGCAGTTTTTTTAGCTGTCTAGGATGGCCCCTTAGGATGGTTGTACTTTTCTTATTCATTTCCAGATACTTATTTGTGTGGCTCTTGATCTGGTCCAAATGTTATAATTTTGCATAAGAAAGGAAGACTCCACTGGATGTGCATGTGAGGGTAAGACAGTGCCAGTACCAACAAACTTTAGTTTGTTAAATTGGGCATAGTGGGCTGAAAGTGCTGAACCATGGTTTTTTAAATGGTGTGTAGAAGGTTCTGCAAAAGGACTACTGTGTTGGAAGGGAATGAGTATAATTTTCTTTCCTTTTACCATTTTGTTGTGCTGCTCTTTCCCCTTCCATTTCTTGCCCCATTATTGTGTCTGAGTCTTAAAACAAACAACATAAAAATCCTTGCATATCTTGGTAACTTTAACAATACAAAATTTGGGCAGGAAGGGGCCCCATTTATGGCACTTTGTCATCAGATTTGATTTGATGTGTAAGACTAAAGAGAAACTTTGGCAACTGCAGTGATTTCCCGTATGCAAGTAATGAGAGAGAGAAAATTGTCAGTTGAAAACAGCAGGAGCTGCATTAGCAAATATAAATTAAACAGATGGCTGAGATGCTGCAGCTGTTGCTGAGAATCTCCAGGAAGATCTTTAGCTCGGAGCTGTAGGAGACCATTTTAAAAGGGGGAATGAAAACAGCAACAGTACAAACTTTTTAGCATGACCAGAGGCAAAAAATAAAGGTGATTAGATGAAACTCATCAGGCACTGAATCCCTTTACATTTCACACCTCAGTACTCTAGAATTTAGTTCTAGATCCAATACAGTAAGATACATTTCAGATATTCCTACAATTGACTTGCTTGGTGGCTTTGTACATCCCTTCTGTGCTTCCATGCAAGATAGAGACGCTGTGGGGAAAGGAGGAAATGTGCCTCATCACACAATTGTGGTCCTCTGCTGGCTGGCTGTTCTTAAATACCTGTAGAAAATCCTTCAGGAAGCATTTCATTTAGAAGCGAGTCCTTTATTACAGTGTAGCATCATAGATAGTAAAATTTTGTTTAGAGAGGCACTGTCATTTAAAGCACCTTCAAACAAATCCATCTAACATATTCAATCTTTGCGTGACATTTATGTGGCTTGTTTCCAACCCACCAGTGAATTTTTTTCTGCCCTTTTGTAGAAAGTGATAAAATTACTTGCAAGGGTTTTGGTTGTACCAGCAAGACATAGTGGAGCTTCAGTGATAGCAAGGTTGTTTACGTGTTTGCTTTTTGGTAACTCTTCAAAGGGTAATTTCAAAAGACTGGATTTACCATATGCATGGTTCTTGGTGTGGGCTATTGCTTTTATCCTATAGACCCATCTAGGAGGAAAAACCTTTATGTGGGCTCTGTGTATAGCCAGTGATTTGCACATTTAAATAGAAGGAGCTGCACTGATAATGTGCATTCAGCAAAATATGCATCTCAAACATGTTTATTGATCTTCCTGTTCAAGCACTTTGTTTCTTGCGCTTGTTTTATTTTTCTAATGCAAGAATTGCTAATGTGATATGGTTCAGTTTTTAAACACCATTTATAATTTAGGAAATTCTGAGTTATGGTTATGTAACAGCCCCCTTGTGCATGTTTAATATCTCTTTATTACTTTGTTCTCCCCACATTATATCATGCCTTTACCTTAAAGTGCACCTACAGATATGTATGATAAAGGCATAAAGTCTTATTTCATGAATCATCTATACAGGGAACATTTGAAATGCTGAAAGAACTCTTTTTCTTTCTACTTGCCTCTTCTTTCAGATAGAGATGGGAGTGGAAAAGGACTCTAACTATATAATTCACCCTTCTCCCATCTTCCCACTTAGTCTAAATAAATAGGCTGTAGTAACCTCTAAAGACCAGTGAGCTTGAGTTCTAATGTGGGACTGAGTTCCAGGCACCAGGCCCACATTGGAAAAAATTTGCTCACGGATAAAAAAAGTTTAGGGACTGTATACTCCTGATTCCTTATGGAACCTAACTCGTAATGAAGAATTTGTGAGGAGATGTACAGTTTGTGTCACCATTACCTTTTAAACCACAAGATGCTGTAAAGTAAAGCCAGCTCCTTGAGCTCATTTCTGCTATGCCTGCTGGAATCTCATGGCATTGACTCATCATACTACTGAAGCTGCTTCATCTATCACACAAGGTAGAAATGAGACATCCACCCTTATAGCAGGTTCCCTGTGTTGTCCTAGCAGCTCCCATACTTTCAGACAGAGAAGCAGCATACCCAATCACATAAAATACTTTTTGTTTGTTTGTTTCTAGCCTGCCTGATTAGAGAAGCCTGGGAGCAGGAATGTGATTGACTAAAACCAAGTGAAAAGCACCAGACTTCCTTCCTCCCTAAGCATGGTTATACCATTACCCCCAGCAAAGATGTAAAGAATACAGCTTTTCAGTGTGCATTGTGCATAAAGTCAGCAAACTTTGGGCATCTTTGACCTCAGTGGAAACATCCCAGAGTTAGACACCTTTCCCATGGGAATGCCTGCCCTTAACCCATAGATGTTTCCATTTTGAGACTATTGGTACGAGGGCCTGAGTTAATTCCTACTCCCATGTCATCAGACCAGTGCCGAGGAAAGTTTTGGGTAACTTGTACAGTTAGGGAGTCATTTGCAAAGGGAGCTGCTGTAGTTGATGGCATAAATGCTCTTATCTTTGTCTACACTAAGGAATTAAAAAAAAAAAATCATGCTGACATTTGTGTGAGCTTCTAGTATTGGCAAGGCACCACATTCTTAGCACTGTTAACTATCATGGTGGCAAAATCCAAGAAAGGCACTGCAGTACTTTCTGCAGTAAAGTTCTGGCTGATATTGGCAAGATTTTTTTTCCCCCCCCCCAAAAGTTGTCTAGTTTAGGCAAAGCCTTTCTGTCTGTCATCCCCAAGGAAATAGGCAGTAAGAAGTTATGGTATAGTTTTCTTGTGAGCTTCGTGGTTGCCCTGAGTGAGATGCATCTCTGGAATCCTTTCCCAGACAAAGATTTATTATTGTTATCATTCCTTTGAAATTCTACTGTCAACCTAGTAGGGATCCATAAGTGCCTGTAGATTGCAGTCCTCTTGTACAAGTAGCCTGACATGCTCCTGGTAATAGGAGCAGCTGTCAATACTAACATACAGTCAAGATTGTCCCATTCTCCCCTCTCCAACTTCACATTGAACAACTGAGTCATGGTGCAGTTTGGAATCATAACTTTGATTTCCCTGATTTTTTTAGGCACTTAATATTAATGTTAATTATGATGGCCAATACCCATTTATGATAGACCATGCTGCTTAGGCAGTGGGCAGACTCAGTAGGAAAAGTCTGAGAGAAGTATGAATAACCCTTCTTACTACAGTGGTGTTTATTCTGAATGCTAACAATAGACCATTATAAATATTGGTTCTTTTAGTAAAAGCTTTCAGTGAAATTGCTCATCTCCTTTTGAAGGATGCGGATAACCTGGAGAGGGTCCAGAGAAGGGCCACTCGTATGGTTAAGGGCCTGCAGGCCAAGCCCTATGAGGAGAGATTAGAGAAACTGGACCTTTTCAGCCTCCGCAAGAGAAGGTTGAGAGGCGACCTGGTGGCTGCCTATAAGTTCGTCAGGGGGGCACAGAAGGGAATTGGTGAGTATTTATTCACCAAGGCGCCCCCGGGGGTTACAAGAAATAATGGCCACAAGCTGGAGGAGAGCAGATTTAGATTAGATATTAGGAGGAACTTCTTCACAGTTCGAGTGGCCAAGGCCTGGAACGGGCTCCCAAGGGAGGTGGTGCTCTCCCCTACCCTGGGGGTATTCAAGAGAAGGTTGGATGTGTATCTAGCTGGGGTAATGTAGGCCCAGCACTCTTTCCTGCTTATGCAGGGGGTCGGACTCGATGATCTATTGAGGTCCCTTCCGACCCTAGCATCTATGAATCTATGAATTTTCAGAGTCTGAGACTGCATGCACTCTCCCAGGAAACTTGAGTACGGAACCTCCAGCCCTTGCACGTAAACACGTTACTTCCAGTATAACCTATATGAGCTTTCAGGGATAAAGGTTGTAGCTGTGTTGGTCTAAGAAGAACAAGAAGTCAGTGTGCTAGAGTCGGTATCTTTAATTAGACCAACTAGACGGTTCCAATTTTTTTCTTTGTTTGCAAGCTTTCGGGCACACACGCCCTTCCTCGAGAATAGGAGAATGAAAAGATTATAATTTTTTTCCCGGCTAGAAATGAAAATAAATATTTCACAGGAGAACTGGAGAGTAGAGTCAAATTTCATTTCTACCTGGGAGAAATTTTACAATCTTCGCATTCTCCTTTGCCTGAGGAAGGACATATGTGCCCAAAAGCTTGCAAATAAATTTTTTTTTGCAAATGTCTAGTTGATCTAATAAAAGATATCACCTCTAGCACACTGACTGCCTACATGAGCTTTGAGACCAGTGTAAGTTGCACCAACGTCTGGAATAGACAGATGACAAGAACCCCTCAGGTAGTGGCTGAAATATGCACCATTACAGCACCTCACCACTAGGAGATGTTAGAGCCAGGACTCGTTGTAAATATTGGGATAGAAGTAGACGTACAAAACTTACAGAAGGGTAACTTACAGCAGTGTCGTTTTACCACTGATTTTTTTTAATAAACCTACAGTGCATTTTAGTAAGTTGCACCAGCACAGGACTGCACATCATGTATCTGCTCCTTGTTTATAATTGTGTAAGAACTGGTTACACTGAAATAAACATGCTGTGCCTCTGCACCCTTTCTCTTCCTGATTCTTAATGACTTTGACTTCTAAGTCATACGAGCAAGCTGCTGTGGGGCTTGCTCATGTTTGCTGAGCATGGCAGAATGAAAGTGCTGTTGGGGTGTACTGCAACCTTGTCTAGTGGTGAGCTGAGGATTGATGAGTGGAGATGAGCTATCACTAAGTCTTTTGCTCAGGGGTGCAGAGAGGGCAGGGAAACTGTCTTTCAGGTTTTTTCCCCTGGCCAGTCGCAGGCTGCTAAATCAGTTCTCTCCTTTTTCCATCCCCAGCCTGTTGCTTCATGTTGAATGCAGCAGAGTTAGAATATGAGCAGGCAGTTATGAAATAACTTTTGGAGGGAGGCAGAGTAGGTACTAATGAAGACCAAAAAAAGGGGCTATAGAAGAATTGTGCTGCTGTAGCTCAAGACTGGGGAGGGAAGTGATGATAATCTATGGTTGTAGCAGCCCAATGTGGAGGGACCTGATCTGAAGCTCAGAGGCAGGCAGTAGCAGGAACTGTAGGCAACCTGGAGCTGAACATCACCCAGTTTCACGTGAGTTCTGTTCCTGAAGAGAAGCAGAGAACAGTTGGCTTGAATAGAGGCCAAAAGTGGGACAGTAAGAACAGGGGGAAGAAAGGAAGAAATATAGGGGAGAAGATGAAAGTCGCAGAGCAGATCTCATTTTTATTCTACACATATTTGCTGTCACTGTTTCCTGTGGAGTGACTTGAAGGTGCACATTAACTTTGTAAAAGTATAGTTAAGAACGGTTTTGGGGGAAAAATTCCTGTTGCTGCCATTCCTGGGAACAGAGATGACCCTAGCAGGGTGTGGGGTCTGGATGTGAGGAAGGCAGTGGCATATTTGGCAGCAAGGAGGGGAGGCGGGGTGCTGAGCGCCCGGTTGTGAAGCCAACGACAGTGCACAGTTGCCGCAGCTGCTCCACCCAGCTCCATGGGGCCCCCCAAAGTGCAGAGCCTGGGGCGGTCACTCTGATTTCCCCCCGCTAGGGACAGCCCTGCCTGGGAGTATTGCTGTGCATGGGGCATAATAGAAAGCTCTAATTGTATAGGCATAGCAAATGAAACGTGAGTAGGATATGCCAGCCCTATGTCATTTAGAAGAGAACTGGGATTCCAAACTTTAACATGACAGGAAGTGGTAATCCTAGTCTTACTGGAGAGAGGTAGTTAGATCTGTTAGTCTGAAGTTAGGCAAGAAAGTAGATCAAGGTTGCACCTTGTAAACAGAGCAAGTCAGTCTATAAAATGCCACCCTTATATTCTAGTAGTTCAAGGACGCTCACTAGCATTCAGAACTACAGTTGTTAGGGAGACCTGGAAAGAAAGATGGTAGTTGGCAAAAAATGGGTACATTTTGAAGTCCAGTATTTTTCATCCTACTAAAAATGCTTTCTAACTGAAAGCAAGAATGTCCAGCTTTCTAGGGGACTAAAAGAGTTGCCTCTGGCTCTTGCAGTTCACAAGAAAAATCGCCTTTCCACTCTACCAGAATTGGTCCCTTATTCAAACCCTGTCTTTTCTGACTCTAGTCCAGAATTGTCTGTAGCAACTCCCAGATTTTGGAACAGTGTCATTTTCAATCCTCACTGTACAGTCAGGGATGCTTTAGAAACCAGCTGAAGTTGCAGGAAGACTAGCAACTGTAAATTAATCTTCACTATCATGCTTATAGTTTGCAATCAGTGTCACCTAGTGAATGTTTCAGCTGTTATAGAACATTACATCAAGCAGTTCCAGCAACTTGGCTTTCAGATTTTACAGCATCTTTATGGTAAAAGCTGAATCACTAGCTTTTGGATTAACATGCTATTAATAGCTTTTTATTTGCCTGAAAAATACAGTAGGCGGGGATTAATATTTAGTTTTGTTTCAAGACCGGTTTAGCTTTATTTTCCCATGGAAGGCAACAGGATACACCTGTTTAAGCTGTGGTAATGAAACCTTCCTTTATGCAGAAAACAGCTTTTCCATATTGTAAATCCGTTTACCTCGTTAAACTGTGGCAGCTTTGGTCTTTGGGACTAGAACTCTGAGATTCCAGACTTAAGCATGACATATTCTGGGGCCTGAGCTAGCTGGATGCATGGGGAAATATTTAGCTAATTAATAATCTGCTGCAGATGTGAAATCCAACTCTGCCTTAGTTCTGGGCTGTGGTGCACTGACTTTGGTGCTGTGGGTATTAGAATACCCCGTGCTTCCGTAGACAGGTGTGGCATGTCTCTTTTTCAAAAGAAATACAGGGCTGTCTGTTCGAAATAGGACTTCAAGGTATGTATAAGGCAGAGAGGATCTTAAATTTAGATCACAAAGAAGGAGAGCAGCTGTTTAGAACTGAAGCATTGGGACTTACTTCCAGCCAGTTTACAGCTGCACTGAAGTCCTCTGATAGCCCTGGGGAGATATGGGGCAATGGTTAGAGATGAAATTGGCATAACTTTTATGAGTTTCAGTGTTTTGATGCTGGGGGAAGAGTCTTTTCCGCATAAAGAAGCAGCCCTTTGATTGTAGGCAGGAGCTGGAGGGATTTGATGCACCAGTTTCATCTGTGTACGTCTCTTTTTTTCCTTGGAAATATTGGGAATGTTGCAAGTGAGAAGCTCTCACTTCCTTCCCTTTTACAAACAAGCCCTTGGGTAATAAGATTTGGTACAAGCTTCTAACAAGATGAACATTGGAAAACACCAAAAGGCACCGTGAAAATGCCCCACTACTGATAGCTACAAGCTAGGCAGACCAACGCAGAATAAGGCTAGAAATGAGAAGTGAGAGAGATAGTAGCCAGTATAACTGGGGGAACCTGGTGTGGGAGACATTTTTTAGAGGAGGGCAGAGAGATCAGTAACAATAAGAAGAGAGAGGGGTACTTAGCTTTGTAAGTTTGAAGTCAGGCAGAAGACAGGGCAAAGCGGCACCTTATAGACTGACTAATTCAGAGGCATGGAAAAGAAACTCAGTTGGCAGGTAGCTAGTATTTAAAACTATTTGTGTTGTGTATGGAAGTCCAGCAGTGTTCAGTGGTAGAAACAGAAACATATTTGGAGGGCTCAAGTGATACGAGTACAAAGTTTAATACCTTTTCTAGGCATCCAGTGAATGTTTTGAACGACCATCCCTGTCTCTGCTAGCTGAATACATAATCCATAATTCTAAGACTGATAGTAAGTCTGCATTTGTTAAATGGGATACAGTTCCAGTTGGAAGCACTTAGTAATGCATTATTTTCATTCTTATTGTCCCTTCTGATCTTGCTCCCAAAACAAAATCATCCAGAGCAATCAACCCAGAACTCTACTCTGGAAGGTACTATTTAAACAACTCTAGGCCTCTGGTTACCTCTGGTAAAGTTTTTGTTCAGTCCACAGAAATTGAGAAAAAAAGGTAGACTTGTGAGTGAGATGTAGAAGCTATAAATATTCATTATGCAGTTGCAGTTGAAGCTTAGTCCTGGTGTCCACTTAGTGTATTTGCTTGAATTCATGCCAAGGTTCCCCCTTCCCCCCTGTCCTTTGACATGTGAGACAAAACAGCCTTGTCTTGGAGTCAGGTACCAGCCTGGGGTAGGTTGTGGCTCTGTCTCCAACTTTGTCCTGATGCAGGCCTGAGGGTAGAGGCAGAACTTCAGTCACTGTCTGCTCCAGGCAAGGGGCAGGGCTGGGGCTGCTGCTGCCGCCACCACGACTGCTGCCACTGCTGCCTGGCTGGGGCAGAGCCATCACCATTGCATGACCAGGGCTGGGGCCATAGCTACTGAGTGCTCTCTGCCCCAGCCTCAACCTCAGCCATAGCCATTGTATAGGATAAGTGGTGGCAGGGGTGGAATGGGGAAGTGGCAGGGGAGACAGGTGGCAGAGAAGCAGGCATGGGAGGGTGGAGGAGGTGGAGGCATTGGGGGAGGAGCAGATTGGGGGAGTGTTGTGGGAGGTGCAGGGGATGGGGGTCAGGCCTCCTGCCCCCCATTACTAGTTTCCCCTTTGCAGTGTTGGGGAGGTGAATTTAAGATGACCTCCAATAATTAAATTCTGTACATGGAAAATGATAGCAAATTTATAATATTCCATGTTTATAATCTAATTATTCATTATTCATTCTAATTATTCATTGTTCATCTTAAATTCAGAATCATCTTGGGTAAATGCATTCAGTTTTCTTATTAGATTGGTATTATTTAAAAGGGTGCAGAAATCACATCCCTAATCCACATAAATATGTCCTGTTGTTAGATATAATTACATTGGTGATTATACTATCCAAAATGTCCTTTTTTGACAGTATAGCTTTGTTCAGTGTCTGGTGTTGGTAAAAGCGAGTTTGGGCCTATATAAACTGTATCTCTAAGAGAGTTTGCTGGCATAGCTACAGCAGCAAATCCTTTCTAGTGCAGAATAGGCTTTATTGATGATAGTGTGAGGTTCCCATAGCAAATGAAAAGCGCAATACAAAGTGCTTTACAAACATGAATTAAGCCTTGTAATGCCCTTGTGGAATAAGTCATGCTTCTTGCTAACCAATGTCTGGTTTCTTTTAATATGAAATGTTTTGTGAGGATGGAAGGAAGGGATGAAGGAAAAGGGGCAAGAAGGGAGTGAACACCTGGAAGAATAGTGGTATTGATAGGACAACTGACATTACTGATTTATCGTCATTCTTGTTGTCATGAGAAATTCTAAAGATGTCTTGGTAAAATCTATGCTTTAAGGCTTTGGCTGATGTCACCTGATTTTAAATAATGTAAGAAGGGAGTCTCGATTATGTACTATTTACAAGTGGTAATTCCTTGCTTTCTGAGAAACTTGACTTTAGGCCTGGAGCTATTTTCCAACATGTGGTATTCTCATTAGCTGCTGTTTTCAACTACTGTATTCTGTTACCTCCCACTCCTTTTTTTTTTTTTTTTTTTACTTACGAGTTTTATCAGACTGTGTAGTTTATGTGCAGTTCAGGGTCTGACAGGGAATGTAGAGAAGCAACAAAATTATAGCTGTGATTGCACATACAGAATTTTCAAGGCACACTATCAAGATTGCAAATTGAGCACTCAAAATTAGACAAATACCAGAATTAAGGGGTTTTCTGTGCAGTCTTAATTCTGATTTCTGTCTAGTCGCTGTGATGAAATCTTTAATTATGTGATCATCAGGGATCCTAGAAATCTGTTTTCCATGAAAAAACATGGACTTTATGTTTTTGTAGACAACCTTTAGAATCACGGGAAAAAAATTAAAAACTTACTGAAAATAAAATGCTGGCTCCCCATTGGGAACCAGTGATTCTCATGCCCACTGGGAAGGAGAAGCTGCTGACACACAAGGAAGTAGTTAAGAGGAGGTGGCTGCCTCCTTCCTGTGGTACTGATTGGCTGAGAGGGTTCCCTGTTGTGTGGCCCCACCCACCCCTCTCTGCCAATCAGTGGGGAGGAGCAGGGGTGCATGAAAGGCAGCCCTCTCAGCCAGTCAGTGGTGAGGGGTGGGTCTGCTGCCAGGGCCCCATAGCCAGTCAGTGTTGTGGGGGGGCTTCCTGGGAAATGCGGTTTAATGTTTTTTATTAGGTAACTTTTTCTGTCATGGAAATCTAGGATCCCTGGTGATCACATTCTACTTTTTTCCTATTCCATTCTTTATGGAGAAGGACCCAGATCCACTGGGGGACTTATCCGTGTTTCTTCCAAACACCACCATGCCTTACAATACCTGAATAGGTCCAGAGATGGAATTCACAAGTCTGAGTTACATCCTTAAATTTACTTGTACTGTACATGAGAAAAATTAGGTGCCTAGAATGCAGTTCACAAAAGCCAGCACACTGAGCAAGGAGAGGAGAATGAAATCACAGCTTCTACCAGTTATGCACCCATGTGAGACTGAGGGTCATGGCCCAAAACTGCTCACTGGACCTCTGCACTTAGTCATCCCCTTGAGTACAGATGATTTGCTCACTCGCTTTTCTTCTAAAGCACTGGCTTGGGAAGAGAGAGGTTTTGGTCCCTGTTCCCAATAATATTTGTGTATTTTATCCAAAGTCTCTTTATAAACAGACTCTGATGTGGAAATTAGAATGCAAGACAATCTCTTTACAAGAGAGTGCCCTTCTCACAGAGCATTCTCCCTCTGTTTGCATGCTCTTTCTCTGGTCCTATGGGTAGGCTAACCACCTGTTCCTAATTGGGCAGGACAGTCCCAAAATGGGATCATCAAGTCCCGATCCTGGGCTGCATGACTCTGGGACAGCATTTGTCTTGGATTTACAGCATTGTGCTGGGATCCAGGATTCTTCTTTCAGGCTGGCAGTGTTCCCAAGGCTCCCTGCCCTGCTACCCTTCCCCTGAGCCTGTAGCAGGCAGCTTGCATCTGCCCCCATCCTGCTTGGCCTTGGTCTAGCCATGCTGCCAGCAGCAGAGGGGTAGGGGTGGGGAGGTAGGGAGGTGAGCATGTGTCACACCTTCCAATTTAGAAAAGGTAGTCACCCTACCTATGGGCCTAGCCTTCTTTTCTACACAGGGTTTCCTCTTGCAGGCAGGCAGCATTCTAGCCTTCAAGGGGTCCTGCTTGGGACTGTCGGGAGTGAGATGTGTGCATGTGCACATGAACATGGCCAGGAATACAGCTGGGCAGCATGGGAGGGCAAATTGAGGCCCCTACAGTGAGGGTGGTGCTCACCCAGGGCAGTGCATGGGACCCAGGGCTGGAGCAGGGAGTGGGACAGAGCTATAGGCAGCTTATCCAGAATGCGTGTGTGTGTGGGGGGAGGGGTTACTGCCTGCCACGGTACACATAACCCGGGGGAGACATGTGGGGGGCATGTGCCCACCCCAGACTTTTGTGCAGAACAGATGCAGGCTTCTTACTATGGGCTTGGGGCTTTCCACTCTGCTGCCTTTCCCTTGGGAGCCCTGAACTGGTTGCTTGCCCCCACCCTTCCAGCAGCAGGGGGAGTGGCAAGTTGTGCCTCTTGCTGCTGGGTGGGCAGGGGGCGCACAGCCAGCATGGGGTTTCTGGGGCAAAGACAGCAGAGCGGAGAGCCCTGAGCCTAGAGCAGATAGCCCACATCCGCCTTTGCCCTGCTCATCTGTGCTCTGCTTAAAAGTGTCCTCGCATGTGAAAATGGTGGCAGTGGCACTTGAACTAAAGCTCATTCGACTGGCTCTACTTCAGATGTCCCCACTGCCATTTTTAAGCACCTGGTTGCTGATGCATGTGATGCAGGAGGCTGCTGGAGCGTGCCCAAAAAAAGGTTTCTGTCAGTAAAATGCCAAAAAAAAAAAAAAAAGGGTTTCTTTCAGTAAAACGCAAGGCATTTAAAGTTAATTGATTATCAGATCAGCATCAGTTGATATGGTTGGTTAACGATCGGCTGTTCATATCAGCCAAAAATTCTTTATTTGTGCACCCTTAGTTATAACTTAGATGTGCCTGTAGATGTGTGGGGATGCTGCTCTGATGCACTGTAATTGCAGCATGTCAGAGCACACTCAATGTAATCTAATTAGCATGCTCCAGCAGCCTTTTTGTCTCATGTATTCAGTGCCCCTGTGCTTCAAAAGGGCCTGTGCCTTTTGCCCTGTGCCTTCTAAAGGGCAAAAGCCCTTTAACCAAGCTTTGAATGAGCTTTAGTTAAAGCGCCCCTGCCACCACCTTGAAGTGTGGGACACTGAATACATGGACCCTCAGAGTACATGTGAAGATGCCCTAGGTGCATAAATTCTTGCCTTTAGGAATGTGGGATCTCTGCACATTATTTGTATTGGATTTGGTTTTTCCTTTAGTCACAACAAGCATAAGCTTCTCCCTTTACTGTGCAAGCTTCTTGGAGCAGAGCCCTGTCATTTTGTATCGCCATAAAACATGAGGTCCACCAGGATTTTGTATAAGTAACAGTGAATAATGTTAGCTAAATTGGGCAGTTTGACATACACACATGCATCACCAGCCCCAGCTCAGGTTCGTGAAGAGGTGGATGTAGGTTTGTCTAATAAAACACCACTCTTCTAGCAAATGCTTACTGCATAGGGCAGGACTCTGCTGGGAATCTGGCCTGGGCCCAGTAATATCTGGGAAGAGGTAGAAGCATCTGGTCTCTGACAGTGTTCCCTGGTGGGACTGCTTGCTACCCTAACCCTTTTGGTGTGTTACAGTGAGTTCCAATACCTGCTTTCCTTCTCCTCCTGTGTCTGCTTGATTTGCCTACAGTATTTTTGTGCACTGTTTCTATGGCAACAGCATGCTTTCTCCCCTCCCCCTTCCCCAGGTGGCTGTTGCTTTGAAAATTGGACCTGTAGAAGAAGCTTGGCCTTTTTCTCCCCACAGAGATTTCAACCTGCCCAGGGGTCACTGGAGGGTAGGCTTGTGTGGGGAAAGTGTGACTGTTGGCAGAGCTGATGTGATTATGAAGTGGTGGTGGAAGGAACCGTCTCTGTTAATTGTGGTTTTCCAGTGTTAATAAAATTATTACACTGCAGTAAGTTTTAGCTTTTCTTTTGCTGTGTCTGTTGCTGAGCAACTTTTGTCATTAGTAATAGTAGTCTCACCTGTGTTCTTAAAACTGCATGTGATGATGCTCTTTCACTTATGCATGTTCATTTACAGGCACAATCTGAAACGCACACTCTTTTTCACATCTGTTGGGAGAAGCCACGGGACTCTTTAGCCTGGAAAAGCATAGGCTCAGGGGTGATCTGGTGGCCACCTATAAGTTTATCAGGGGTGACCACCAGGATCTGGGGGAACATCTGTTCACCAGAGCGCCCCAAGGGATGACGAGTTCGAACGGTCACAAACTCCTGCAAGACCGTTTCAGGCTGGACATAAGGAAGAATTTCTTTACTGTCCGAGCCCCCAAGGTCTGGAACAGTCTGCCAGCGGAGGTGGTTCAAGCACCTACATTGAACACCTTCAAGAGCAAATTGAATGCTTATCTTGCTGGGATCCTGTGACCCCAGCTGACTTCCTGCCCTTTGGGCAGGGGGCTGGACTCGATGATCTCCCGAGGTCCCTTCCAGCCCTAATGTCTATGAAATCTATGAAGGCTTTTTGAATGCTGGTTAACCAAAAAGATATACTTGCTCAGTGGTCTCCAACCTTTTTATAGTGAAGATCACTTTTTGGAACTAAAGGTCACCCCAGGATCTACCACACCCCCTGTACCATGCACCCCTGGACCATGGAGTGTCCCAGACCTGGCCAGGTTGGGACCTGATCTCACTTCCGTGCCACGGCTGTGCTGAGCTGTGCCTGCCTGGCAGCCAGAGAAACCTGGCATTGGGCCCCAGCCTGGATGGGTCTGAAAGTCTCCACAGTCCAGGGGCATGTGGAGTGTGTGTGGGGGAAGCGGGGGGACTCATACTGCTGGGCGCAGCCCGGTGGAGGTTCCAGGGACCCATGCTCCCTCCACCTGTGCTCGGGATGAGACGGCTGCTATGGCCTGAGTACAGGTTGCGGGGGTCACAGGTCCCCAGGGCCTTCACCAGACTGTGCCCAGCAGCTGGAGCCCCCAACATGTGCCCCTGGACAACCAGATCTTCCCAGACCCAGCTGGGCCAAGGCCACCCCCATGTGAGTCCCTGCTGCTGAGCTAAGCTGTGCCCGCATGTGGCCAATGGCAGTGGGACCTGAGATACAGCAGCAGCCTCTGTCACCTCTGCCCCCGCAGAGATGGGGAGGGAGCCGACTGGACTGGGGCCCCACTTACCTACCCCTGCTCCTGGATGGGCAGCACGGTCAGTTGCTCACTATGGGGGCCTCGATCTGGGCCCCCACCCCTTGCCTTCCCCACAGATTGACCTGCTGGGGCTGGGGGCATTGGGTATGTGCATACGCACACACCCAGCTGTCCCCCCAGCCCAGGATCTACCAGAAGAGGCTCCGGGATCTACCTTTAGATCGGGATCCCTGGGTTGGTTACCCCAGTTTGTAAGAAAGAGCAGTGCTATTGGTACCATCCTCTCCATCTGACTTTACCAAAGTAGGAGTAGGTGTCAGAATAATATCAGTACAAGAGATGTTGCTGTAAAGAAACATTGTTGGGTTGGTTCTGAGGTAGCCAGGAGCAACTGTGCAAATCAGGTTGTGCTACCCTGAGGGATTGAGGTTGGAACTAATTGAGCAGCTTCCCCCATGTTTTTATTTTTAAAAATCTTTGCACAGTTCTGGGTCCTGTCATGATTATTCATTCTTTGGAAATAAATGGAAAAAATGGTAGTGGTTTGGGGTTAGGGTAGTTTTTCTCTTTTTGCGGAGCACTGCACATTCCTCTTTTTGACCATGGTTAGGAAAATCATTCTCTTCTTGCCTTTCCACTCCTTAATGGGAATTTAATTTCTAAAAGCAGCTGCTTTTAGAGTTGGAACTGTTTTATTTTGCCTAATTCTCTCCCCTGCCCCTCTGATGCTGAGCACTAAGCTGTCCCCTTTTCTATGACAGTAGATCATGCAGACCTAAAGCAACTTTGAGACACCTTTTATTCCTCTCTTTCATTAGTTATGCACCTTTTTATTTAAGTTGAAACCAGGATGCTGATTATGTTGTATGCTGCACTTAACAGGCTCATTAACTGAGGAGGCCTATGAGTCACGTTAACATTTTACGGAATTAAGTTTTGATCTCAGCAAGTTGATTGTTTTACTGATGTAGGCAGCTGCAGTCTTCTCCTTTAGAAGTAAATATCCTCTGCATTATCCTCTTTGCCAGAAAGCATTCTGACAGCAGCGCATGGTTTATCTTCACAATCATGATTTCCATCTCTACTACTCCAAATGCTGGAAATGTGAAACCTCTCTTGACAGATTCATTAAAAAAATATATTGACTGGCAAAATTAGAAAGAAATGGATGAAAGCCACATATGATAGTTGTTCTAAAGAGATGCACCTCTTATATATGAGTACATTGACTGAGGTGAGAATATTCTTTTACGTTTTCTTCAGTCAAATGCAAAAAGCTTTTTGGGGTTAACCATATCCTAAATGTCATCATGGAAACTGAAAGCACATTAACGGCAAACTTGTATGTTACAATAAAATCTTCTATTATAAATTCATATTTATTAATTATACATTTATATCCAGGATTCTGCAGCCTTAGATGCACATTGTATTTGTAAATATGTAATATTTTGTTGTTGTATACTTATGCTAATTTAATGTTTATAATGTGTTAACATGCCTTTTGACTTTAATTTTTATTTATGTTGTTATCTCTAAGTTCTGCCTTTTAATAATTTTATCAGAATGTTGGTAATATACATTTATCTAAGCAATCTTCTTTCTCCTAGTGGAAAAATACTTCTCTGAATCATAGCAATGACAAAAGGTTGTATTGACCATATCTTTGAAGACTGGCTTTTTACATAGAACTTTATTTAACCTACATTTAATGTGAACTGTCCTCATATTTTAATACATTTACAAAAAACAGTATAGAATAGCTAATTAGTACTTCTTTAAGAAGTACTAAAAGGTTTAATTTTGCTTACAAACTTTATTCTTATTCAGTGTAGATTTTTATAGCTCTTGTTAAACAGTGCATTAAGCTGATAAAAATACAGGAGCAGTAAGAAGTAGACATAATGGAGTACTGTTGATGACCTATGTATGAAGGAGGTCGTGTTGTAATTGCAAACACTACTATTCATGAGACAACATACTTTTTACTCTGCCCTCTTTAATACTGTACATTTTTCTGCTTTTATAAAAATAACTTCCATGGCCTTTGTGCAGCATACACGAAGCAGCTCACAGTTCTATATATGTTCCTTAGATTTTGAGGGGGGGAGGGTGCTGAAGAAGGATGCTATATTTCATTTGAGCAATGGTATAGGATGTTTGTGTATATTAGAGAGCCATGGGTGTGCAAGAGGCAGAGAGAAAGGTTATTCTAAAGGCCTAATTTTAACATTTGCTAACTTTGAAATGTTTTCAGTTTCATAGATATTAGAGTTGGAAGGGACCTTTTAGATAATTGAGTCCTACCCCGGGCAGGAAAGAGCACTGGGGTGAGATGACCCCAGCCAGGTGTCTGTCCAGTCTCCTTTTAAATACCTCCAAGGAGGAGGACAGCACCACCTCCCTTGGAAGGATATTCCATACTTTGACAACCCTCACTATAAAGAATTTTTGCCTAATGCCCAGTCTGAATTTGCTCTCTTTCAGTTTGTGGCCATTATTTCTAGTTACACCAGGTGCCCTGGTAAACATTGTATCCCCTATTTCTTGCAGACCCCCCAATGAGTTTGTAGGCAGCCACTAGATCACCTCTAATCCTCCTCTTGCAGAGGCTGAAGAGGTTCGGGTCTCCCACTCAGTCCACATAGGGCTTTTTCTGTAGGCCTTTAACCGGACGAGTGGCCCTCCTCTGAACCCTCTCCAAGCCATCCACATCCTTCCTGAAGTGCAGTGCCCAAAACTGGACACAGTACTCCAGCTGTGGCCTGACCAATGCTGCACAGAGGGAAGTATCACCTTCCTAGACCTATTTGTGATCTACCTACTTATGCAAGAAAGGGTGTGGTTAGCTTTACTTATTACCTTATCACACGGGTGACTCATGTTCATTTTGGAGTCGACTATGACTCCGAGATCCCTTTCTGCAGTTGTGCTACTTAGAATGTACCTCCCAGGCTATAGGAGTGTTGATGATTCTTCCTCCCCAGTTGCAACACATGACACTTATCCTTGTTAAACTGCATCCTGTTCTGTTCCACCCGCTTCCCCAGCCTGTCCAAAATTCACCTGTATTCGCTCCCTGCCCTCTTGTTTGTTTACCTCCCCCCATAGTTTGGTATCATCGGCAAACTTGGACAGGGTGCTTTCTACTTCCTTGTCCAAGTCACTAATGAAGATATTGAATAGTACCGGTCCCAGGACAGAGCCTTGGGGGGAGACTCTGCTGCCTACATTTCTCCAGGTAGAAACCAACCTGTCCACCACCACTCTCTGGGTGCATCCCAGACTGTGTAATAATCTACATTGTAACTGTTTAGTTTACTTGTAAGAATTGGGTGGTGTGATACTGTGTCAAAGGCTTTTTTAAAATCTAAATAAATAACATCTACCTCTGTTCCTTCATCCAAGCATTTTGTGACCCAGTCATAAAATGAAACCAGGTTAGTCTGGCAGTATTTGCCTGCTATGAACCCATGTTGATTGCCCTTTAGCATTATTTTACCGGCTGTCCTCCACAAATGTGATCCTTAACAATTTTCTCAAAGGCCTTGCCAAGGATAGAGGTGAGGATAACCAACCTGTAGTTACCTGGTTTCTCCTTCCTCCCCTTCTTGAAAATAGGGGCCACATTGGCCCTTTTCCAATCCTCCGGGACCTGTCCTGAGTGCCACAAGTGCTCAAATGGTTGTGCCAATGGCTCCACTATGATTCCCTAAGTACCCTAGGATGAAGATTGTGGCGAAATGCCGGGCTAGCGGCTCCGGCACCGCTTAGGGGAGCCGCGGGCTTTGCGGAGTTGTGCGAGCGCGCGGCTTGTGGGGCGGAATTGAGGTAGCTCTTAGCCGCCCTCGAGGTTCGCCGGGTTGGCACAAGTAGATGACTTAGAGTAAGTAGTTAGTGTCTCTTAATCTATAGGGTGTCCGTTGGTTCACGAGGTTCCAGAGCCAGCCCTTGCGTTCCAACAGTGGAGCTAGTCCAAAGCTAGGTGCGGCTGCCGACTCCTTAAGTCCCAGAACTGGTCAACGGCTCATTGATATGGAATGTTAGTAATAAAAGTTATTACAGAGTAGATATAGAGTAAAATAAAAAGGTTTTATTCACTCACCTGGCCTCACCCTCTTACAAGTAAGAGGGGAGGCCGGTTGGAACGAAGTTGCAGTAAATACAAGTATAGCGAGCGTAAGTATGCTGTCTAAGCTATGATGAGAGGCAGTCGAGAAGCGGAGTCTCCGATGTTTCTTCAGTTACAGTATGCTGGATACTAAAGGGGTCTGTTGGTTCACGGGGTTCCAGAGCCAGCAGCTGCCGACTCCATAGTCCCAGAACTGGTCAACAGCTCATGAATGGGAAATACAAAGCAATACTGTAACATGGTGAATCGTTGTCGGTTGTTGGATTTCTGAGGCCTTTGTTCTCGCTGGGATACGCCCAGGCGGAGAGGCTGAGAACCGGTCTGTGGGGTGATCAGGCCCACAGAGTTTTCCAGTTGTCGTCTCTGCTGCTTTCTGCTTTTTTGCCTCTTTTATAGATGTTCGTTGGACTGCCTCTATGACAGTAACTATAATACACAGATAGGATAATTTTCTTTTACATAATAGTTACTAGGCAGATTTTCTACACAAGTTTTGTCTCTGTAATACTGACACTTTTTAGATAAGAGGTAAAATTTATAGAGTATAGGTGTGGGGTCTACTGCTAGCAGAGCATAGTACCAGGCACTTTGTTTAGACTAACAGTAAAACTGCAAGGCAATAAAAAGCAGTACCAGGCACTTGCTTTGGATAACAGCACAGGCCTCAAGGTTACATAAATGTGAGAGTGCCACACGGCAGTTATACAGAAAAGGGAAAATAATATAAAGTCTTTCCTAAAAACTATAAGATAGTTACAAAGATCATCAGGGCCTGTTTACTTAGATACATTCAACCCCTCCAGGTGCCCCTTTACTAGGTCAGCATGAACAGTTGGTGGGTTGGTATCCATCCTGGGCTTACCTAAAGTCCCAATGGGATGCATAATTGTATTCATGTCCAGGAACACGGATGCAAAGAAATCATTTAGAAGCTCCATTTTGACCATCCTTTTACCAGTTGCTCTAGTTCATCCTGAAGTTACCTTGCACCTTCTTTTTGCTTCCTATGTACTTAAAGAATGACTTTTTGTTATCCTTAACTTTTGTTGCCAGCCTAAACTCCATTTCCACTTTGGCTTTCCTCATTGTTTCCCTGCAAGTTCGAGCCAAGCAGGTATACTGCTCCTTGGTGGCAGCCCCCTGCTTCTACAATCTGTAGGCTTCTTTTTTTCCCCGTCTCCTGGATTTCCCTGCTCAACCAAGAGGGTTTCTTTGCTTTTTTACCCCTCTTTATGTGTATTGTGATGGTCTTTTTCTGTGCCTGCAGGATTAGTTCCTTGAGAAACGCCCACCCTTCCTGGAGTCCCATCTCTCTGAGGCTTTTACCAGTCAGTCCCTCCCTGACCAATCTCCTGAGCTTGTTGAAGTTGGCCTTCCTGAAGTCTAGCACTTTTGCCCTACTAGTTATCTTCCCCACCTTTCTCCAGGTAGTTAAACCTTATCAATAGGTGGTCACTATCCCCTAGATTACCTTGTACCTGCAGATCCCCCACCAAGTCATCCCCTGTGGCCAGTACCAAGTCTACTAAGGCATTTCCCCTAATGGGAACACGAACGGCCTGCGACAGGTGAAGGTCCTGTAAGGAGGTTAAAAACTTTTGTGGATAGGGAGATCTGGCTGTCTGTTTCTCCCAGCAGATGTCTGGGAAGTTTAAGTCACCTATGACAACCAGGTTCTTTGAGCACACTGCCTCTGAGAGTTGTCTTGAGAATTCTAGGTCTAACTCATTCCCCTTGTGTGGGGGTCTGTAATAGACCCCCACTACGAAGTCCCTTTCTCCCTGACTCCCCTGTAATCTGCCCATAGTACCTCAATTTGCCTTCTTGGTCCAGTTTAACTACAGAAGATGTATATTGCTCCTTAACAGAGAGCAACGCATGCCCCCCGCCCCCTCTCCACCCAACTTTTTCCCCACTCTGTCCTGTCTGTACAGCCCATAGTCCTCAATGCCCACTGCCCAGTCATGGGTAGGGTCCCACCAGGTTTCTGTTAGCCCAACCAGATCGAATTCTAGCACAATTGCTGTAGTGCTGTCCTTGACCGCTGACCAGTAGGATGGATGAGAAGACCACCTGTGCCCCCAAACCTCTGAGCCTGGCTCTCAGCGCCATGCAGTCACTCATGACCCCGCCCAGACTGCTCTGATCTGCATCATTCATTCCCACATGGATGAGGACCATGCAATAGTAGTCAGATGGCCTAATCAGGTCTGGAATTCTCATTGTGATGTCACAAATCCGGGCTCCAGGCAGGCAGCATACCTCCCATACCATGGGATCTGAGCTGCAGATGGCTCCCTCCATTCCTGTCAGGAGTTCAGATGCAATTGCTGTTGCATTAAAGCTTTTATATTTAATTTTTAATTTGAAAAAAATGAAGTCTCAGTTTCCAGAATTTACTAATAATGAGAGCTTTGTAAAAATTGAAGATAAGGTTTATCTATTTCAAAGTTGCACACTGTATAGTTGGTCCACCCTGAGCCTAGCCTGTCCTGCCTGAATCCTCCATCGCGTTCAAGAACCTGTATCTTCTGCTTTCCCTAACTTTTTTTTTTATTAAAAAAGGAGAGTGTAAGATTTCTATTTAACACTGAGTTATTTACCCTTAAACTACTTGACACAAACTAAATTTATGTTAATACGATCTTGATTAAGAAGCAGTTATTACTACTCACTGTCATTTGGCCAAATCAGTTCCCTAGCAGATATCACAATAAAGAAGGAATTGTACTATAGCATGTCCAAATTAAGTAGAGCATATTGCATTAATATTTTACACTTGTAGCACCTTTCATTCCAAAGCACTTAAGCTAATTGTCTAAAGAGATATTTTGTGTAATGACCACAGCAAATTTATACCTCTTAAGAGCAGTGATGCACTTTGTAACTTCTTGGCATACCTGGTATCCTTACAAATATTAAGGTCTTTTTTGAAATATTCATCTGGTACGTTGCATAGAACTCAGTTTATGTACTTGCAGAAGAAGGTCTTAGCCAGCCCTGCTTTGGTTTGAACAGATGTCTCTAGGGGCACTAAATATTTCAAACCTCATGTTTAAACCACTAAGTAATCCCTTCCAGCCAAACATGAAACCTCCAGTGCTTTTCTGAGCACCTTCTCCTTTTCCCTCATTCTTTTAAAATCATTTTATCTCCACAGCAATTATTTGTGCCAAACACACTCTTGCTCAGAGTCCTATCAAGGCCTTTCTCATTATATACCAGAATATCACGCGCAGCCTAACCTTTCTGCGTTCCGGTGGAGAGACTGGCCCAGAGGTTAAGGAGGAAATGTTTATGTTCCTTTTACTGTCTATTTCTTCAGGTCATAATGTTCCTACTTGAATCCTCTCAACTTTTTTTAAGTACCAGTTACCAAAATTTTAGATAAGGATGTAGTGTTTTTTAATGTAATGTAAAGTTAAAAAACACTCCTGCCACTTGCCCAAGCCATGGTAGTTCACATGTATAGTTAGGTAGATGGAGTTTCAATGTTTAGTTTGTACATTTCATGTGTGCACACAAATTTGGGCCTTTCAGGCTTTGGCCATGTCATATGGAACTGTAGGATGGTCCAGAGTTGATGGCTGAGCAGGTAAGTCACTTAGCCTTATGTTTTCTACCTGAAAGATTGGGATTAATAAAATTGTGCACACACCTGAAAGCAGAGATTGAAAACAGTTTGTCCAAGGGTCACTATTCTTGAGGACAGGACAGGTCTGGCACCTCAAAGGAATCTATTCAGTCTTCAACTCTTCCCAAAAATATTATATGTGGCCCTGACACATTTCACATCTCTTAACCTCTGTTTGACTCAGTTAGGTTTTCTGTAGAATGGAGATGATGCAGTCTTGTCTGCCTATGCTGAGGGAGCAGGGTGAGGGAGTTTATGGAAAGGGAGTGGGACTAGAACCTGGGCACAGCCTACGCACATTCTTAGGCCATGACACTGAGGGAGAATGGTCCCTGAATAAAGATCCCTTTTGTTTAATAACAAAGTAAACAAAAACATCTCTGAGATCCTAATCCTTCCTAAAACTCTGATAAGATGTACTTGACTGATTTGGAACAATTCATTTGAGAGCTAAACTTAATCTTGCAGATGTGAGAGGTAGTACATTTGGGGTTGTGCACAACTTTCAGACTTAGCATTTTCTACTGTATGTGCACCTGTCTGGGTCTCCTTGTGGCCAGAAGTCTGTTGCTTTATTATTTTCCCAAACGTGACACTAAATGAGTTACCTAATTACATTTCACATGAAGAGTTCACCTGGTTCAAATTTATCCCCCAGGGAGGAAAAGGACTTTTTCCAAATCAGTAAAAAGATTTCTTGTTTCTGTCAACTTTAATGTAATTTAAAACAATGCACTGGGGGACAAAAACCAAGGATGAAAAATTTGAGTGCAAAAGGTGAAACTCGTGAGCAACTGAAGGCGGGGATTATACTGGGAAAGGCTTTGCCTTCCTAATTACCTCAATCAGTATGTATACTTGGTATACTGTGTGATGGATGGTACAAGAAGGGAAAGAAAAAACATGCTAGCTTTGGCAGCGTACTGCTGACTGCAGGCCTCTGTGGGTATCGGTTGTGAATCTGAGTCCAGGAACTGCAGTTAATGACCACAGTGAAGCAAACTGCCTGTTGTAACATGTAAGCTTCCCAGTGGCCTTCAGCCCCATTGCTTCCCACAACCTGTGGGTTTATTCTGCTGGTGGGGTAAAGCATCCACACCCGAGGACAGGAGGGTGATCCAGGCAGATCTTGACAGGCTCAGGAAATGGGCGGACAAGAACCTGATGGTGTTCAACACCGAAAAATGCAAGGTTCTCCACCTTGGGAGGAAAAACCTGCAGCATGTTTATAGGCTCAGCAGTGCTAGGCTGGTTAGCACTACAGATGAAAGGGATTTGGGGGTCATGATTGATCACAAGATGAACATGAGCCTTCAGTGTGATGCTGCAGCTAGTAAAGTGAGCAAAATGCTGGCTTGCGTCCATAGATGCTTCTCAAGCGAATTCCAGGACATTATTCTCCTGTTGTACTCGGCCTTGGTGAGGCCACAGCTGGAGTATTATGTCCGGTTTTGGGCTCCACATCCTTTTTGGATTGCGGAGAAGCTTGAGAGGGTGCAGAGGAGAGCCATGCGCATGATCAGAGGTCAGGAAAACAGGCCTTATGATGAGAGGCTAAGAGCCATGGGACTCTTCAGCCTGGAAAAGCGCAGGCTCAGGGGTGATCTGGTGGCCACCTATAAGTTTATCAGGGGGTGCTTATCAGGATCTGCGGGAATGTCTGTTCACCAGAGTGCCCCAAGGAATGACGAGATCAAATGGTCGCAAAGTCCTCCCCGACCGATTCAGGCTGGACATAAGAAAGAACTTCTTTACTGTCCAAGTCCCCAAGGTTTGGAATAGACTGCTGCCGGAGGTGGTTCAAGCACCCACCTTGGGTGCCTTCAAGACGTATTTGGTTGCTTGTCTTGCTGGGATCCTATGATCCCTGCTGACTTCCTGCCCCTGGGGCAGGGGGCTGGACTCGATGATCCTCTGGAGTCCCTTCCAGCCCAAATGTCTATGGAATGATAAAATGGAGATGTAAGCAGGGAGTGGAGAAGAGAGCTGGGCCTCTAGAGCCCCTTGGACTTTTGGCTTGCAACATTTGTTCTTGTAGCTTCTTGTATGTACATCGTACTTTACAGTAAAGCAAGAAACCAGGGTCCTGCCTGAAAACTAACTGAAATATATCCCCAAAATCTGAGGACTGGTATGTGAGGAATGGGGTGGTAGTGGGACCAAGGCCCTGACAGCCTCTGCTCTGCTTTGTGATTCTTCCTGCCAGCCAGTTATATCATTGATGAGGTGGAGGAGCTGATGGCAGGGTGGTAAGGCTACAGCAGCAGTGACCTCCCCTCCCCACTTTGGCTCATATGTCCCTGCAGTCTGTCACTTGCATTATTGATGAGGTGGAAGGGTGAGGGGAGGTTGGAGAGAGATATGAGTTTGATTTACTGTTGACTTCATAATGTTTGAAGGAAATCAAAGATATGGCAAGTGGGAGCTGGTGAGAGAGCTGGTGAGGGCTTTTTGGGGCCTTAATGGTCCTCATAGTAGCGTCCTTCTGTATTATTCATGCCCTTTGAGCTCTTAGCCAAGCTGAAGCAACTGTGCTAAAAGCATGATGGGAGAGAGAGAGAGAGGAGATTAACCCTGTGATGCCAGGTAGCCAGGTTCCATGGGAAATGATTTGGCCTGTGTGTGTGGGGGGTCACACCTTGTCTGACAGAAGAAGATAGAGAGTTGGTATAACCCTGAATATATCTGGATGCCTTCAACAGCACTCTGAGCCATGAACCAGTTGAGAAATCCCACATGAATCAGCATAAGGATCCAGAGGAATTATTCCAACCACCTATCCTCCGTGCTTGGAATTTAATCCTTGAGGGTTTAAGAAGAAAATACCCTTTGTAGCCACTGTGTGAGCAATGCCTATGGTCTTCCACATGTGTTGATTAGGATAGGACAGGTGCAGTTTCCAGAAGACTTTAGCATTTTAGGAATGATAACGGCCTAAGACTTTTCCTGATGGTTCCCAGATCAGGCTTCAAAAATCTCTTCCTATGCTAGATCTAAGGATATTATCATACAAATGACCATTCATATAAATATATTCTACTTTCTTTACTGTTTTAAATAAACTGCTTGGGATTCTTCCCTCCCCCCACCTTTTCTCGCTTGAAGTTATCTTCACATCATACTCAAAGCACTGTATTTCCCAGGGGGCTTTTTGGTGGGGTCAGAGGTAGGAGGCTTTTAATGAGGTGGATCCATTTCAGTAATTGATCTGGGGTATTTGTGCTGTGACTACCCTTACCCCCCAGTTCTGTAGGGACTCTGCTCTGAGTGGCCAAGATGTTAAATGAATTACTGCAGACTAGCAGAAAAGTGAGAACTCAGTTCAGTAGCTAGGAATTACCTTAGGAGATGAAGGCCAAAGTGACTATAAACAGGAACCTGTCTCTGGTGTGTGCAGGGTTTGGGTTTATCTGGGTTTTAATTTACCAGATGTAGTCTTTTCGACAAGGCTACAGAACACTACACAGGAAGAAAGGGAACACAGAGCTACATAAAGAGAGCCACAATCCCTATGCCAGGAATTGCTTTGCTTCTGAACCCCATCCCACCACATCTCATACGTGCACACAGCTGTACACTTCCTCTCCTTTGTTCCCTTCCAGAAAAATCAGAGCTAGGGGCACTATTCATGCCAGCACCTAAGTCACTCTGAGCCTAAGTTCCATCCATTTTTCACAGGAACTCAGGCTCCTAAATGACCTAGGCACTTTTGAAAAGTGTACCCTAGATTACTAAAAGGTGTTTTTTAACATCCTTTCAATGGGTTGATAGATTTGTTACTTTCCCTTTGGAATCGGCCTCAAGAATTGTTCCTCACCCTGCCCTGGCCCTGCTCCTGGGAGGTGGCGGTGGTGGGTGGCGGCGCTCTATCCCCATCCGCCCACCCCCCCACAAGGCCTTCCCAAGTACCCCCAGTTGACAACTCCTGTTATAGGGGGTTACAGTGTTTTAATAACATATCAGAGATCAGAACTGCACCAGACTACAAATGAGGGAAAATAAAATGGAAAAGGTAGTTCTTTAGAAATGGCCTCAGGTCTCTGAGGCTGTAACCACAAGAGTGGAGAGGTAAAGTTCAAGGCCTTAACCGTAGAGTGAATGTCACTGTGGTGGCTGCACACAAGAGTGCTGTGAGTTTGAAAGTGTGAGATGAACTGTCTCTGAATTGAAGGGGAGGTATTTGAAAGTGTGAGGAAATTGCTTCCAATTTTTCTAGTGGTCATGTGTTTGCAACCTTTTTTCTTCTTTTTTAATTGGAACAGTCTGATTTTTCCAAGAACTGAGTTGTTTCTGTCCACGGCCTGAATATTACCTCTGCAAATACCTATCCATGATACATTTGCCCTTGGCTATGTAGCCTTGTGCTAGCTACCGTGATTTTACCTCCCATACTTGTTTAGGCTGCTCAGATTACCTTTTGCTAGGTGTCAGCAGTAGGGTGTATCTGAACATAATCTAACTGCAGGTGTTGCCTGTGGCTGACTTATCAGCAGCGCGTCAGACCTATGGTTAAAACCTTGTTCTTGGCTGTACTTGCAGTTAAAGTACGCAGAGCATGGTTTCAGCTGCAGGTGTTTTAGACACCCACTGTAGACAGCAGTTTTTATAGAACAAGCCTTTGAGCACTAGGTCTGATGTCAGTCCATAACTGTAACTTAATTCCCCCTTCCCTTCCCTTCCAGCACCACATGGACAGTGACAAATTTGAAGACGACAAACTGCAAAAATTGTAGGCTTCTGCTGTGGGACTTGAAGAATCTGGGCTTTTTCTTCACTGGCCTTGTCTTCCTAGATTGGACCCTCTTGAAACATCTGCATTCTCTGAGATATAGGAAAATACTTTCTGGATATTTAGGAGACCTATACTACATTATCTAAGGGTGCAGACGGAAGTGACAATTTTTGCCCTATCTGGCCACAGAAAGTAGTTTATAGCTGACACCAAACACAAATGCTCAGCTGCAGACAGCTTCAAAAATAGTTGATTGTGTGAAAATCTGATCCCTCATTGCATGAGATATCAGGTAATGATGTTACGTTTGTAAGTTGTCTGTGAACTCCCTCCCTGTTTTCAGAATAGGAGAGGGGAAATGGAGTGGAGGGAGTTAGGCCCCCAGGAGGGTTGGGTGGGTATACTGGAGCACCACAAGGTAGGGGGGCTCCAATTTACTTGGCCCACCCATCAGCACCAGCTGGGAATCCCCAAAAACAAGCTCCCTTGGCTACCTTTCCCCCCTCCCATGCTGAAAGTAGAGCAGAGGCAAACTGCCCTGGCTGTTGCTATGAGAACCTGACTTGCAGGCTCCCAGCCAATTCCCCTCCCCGCGAGAACCAGCAGAGAACTTCTGGGGTAACTTGTAACTTGGAGCGCTTTGTAGAAATCATTCTGACTTGCAGCTGGGACCTGCACTTCTGTCTGCACCCTAAAATAAGTCTCTGTGGTGTTATTGTCTCTCTAAAATGGAATAACCAGGTATAGTCAGACAAAAATAAAATATCTCACCAAAACGGTAACTAGGTGTATCTGTGCAACTACCTCAGGCAGAAAAGTGGAAAGCCCATGGTTAGTTTTGATTTCTGTCATCAACTCCTTACATCTTTGAATGGCAGACTTGCAAAAATATGTACTGAAGCACTAGGGTTAAGGTGTAGGCCTTGTGACTTGAAACAAAGGAGCTGTGTGCTTATTTTCAGTTGCAAGTGCTACAGTGGAGAAGAGACTGAGAAATAAAAGGGAACAGGGCAAGGATGAGAGAGCAGGGAAATAGTAAACTGTTTCATCAGATGGGGTGTGACTGGAAAGTCCTGCTCTGGGGAACAGGTAAGCTTATTCTGAGAAATAAGAGGGGGGGATTGCCAAGAGAGTTTCACATAGACTACTCTGACTCCATTTGAGTGTTCATTGTGCCTGCTGTGCTTAGCATTGTCAGCATTTAAATGGCTTCAACTTGACTTCGAAGTTCAAGCTGTGTTGAGTTGACAGAGTTCACTGCGTTGCTGCTGTTTGGCTGGAGACCATTGCCTGTAAGGATAATTCTGTGTATCTGTTACATTTTGAAGCATTTTGACAACAAGGAAAATGTAAGCAGGGGTTTTAAATGAAAATATACAAATTATGAAAAACTATGGAAGACCTTAAGGCAGCAGAATTTGTCACTATTCTGCATTACCAGTTTTTTTTCTTCTTGGTTTGATAACATTTGAGATGTGGTTTCCAGGAATGGTTCCTGACAACAGTGAAATGGAGGGACATTTTAAGAAAAAAGTTGGCCAAAGGCTATTTACAGTGGGAGGAGTTGCTCCAAAGTTCACCCTTTTGTATAGATTTGCCATTCCCTGTCCCCAAGCTCCAATCTTTCCCATCCCATCTGTTTGCCATCCTCATACTCTGTAGCTGGCTGAATTACTTCATCCTGTGGGGTGTGCATCCCTTTTTCCTGATCACTCCGGTACATGAGAGAAAACGGCATAGCATTGGAGAAGTACGTACATGTGTGTCTAATTAACATGCAAGAACAGTTTGGGAGGAACAGGAGGAATGGGCATTTGGGGTGCAGCACTGGTTCTTAGCTTTTAAGATAAGGTTGACTTGCGACTGAAAAAGTGTACAGCTGCCAGTATGCCTTGAGGGCATCAGCAGTTCCTGCAGAAAGCTCCATTGCAGTGGGTGGGGGGAAGAGACTTCCCCACTGTTTGACAAGAATGTATGTGCTGAATTTCTAGAGAGAACGGCTTTCAGATACCGTATATATAATTTAGTGTTTATTCTCTTAAGAACAGCAGAATGTGTGAATACAGACAGCTTTGATGCATGTGTCTGCTTTCCTGTGTCCTTCTCAAGTGTAAGTTGTGCCTTTTTATTCAGGGAATATTTCAGAAATCAGCCCAGAGTTGTCAACAAAAGCCATTTGGGGGGTGAAAGCAGTCAAGTGGGGCAGGAACTAAAGGTAGAACTACCTGTAAAATCCATAGTTCCTAGGCCATGCTGGAACAGTTGAGCAGATGAAAGCACCGCTTGATTTTCTTTCTTTTTTTTTTTTTTAAAGCTGTCCTGCCTGACACACCATTCACCCACAACAGTGATAAACCGCACATAGCAAACAGTAAAAACCTGATATTCCTTCCCACACTTGAGGCAGGACCAACACTGAAGCAGCAGTGGCAGTGGCAGTGTTGGCCAAACTCTCTGCTGGTGATGTAAGCTAGTGGAAGGAGAGTTCCAGACTAAGAGGAACAGCTTGTAAAGCAGTGATCTTAGGACCCAAGTAGTTCAGTCAAATATGCTTCCTGATACCATGGCTTTTTCCATTCTGCAGAGTTCTTTGCATAGTAATCTCACTGCAAGCCTATCTCAGCTGCCAGAGAAAAAGCTTCATTATGTGAGGTTAAAAAACAATGAAACCTTATTAATACACAGCTCTTGGCTTTGGGAGTTGTAGGAGTCACCATAAGTGAAGCACTCTGGACCTAAAAGCTGCAGGCCCCAACTCCCTGGTTATGTGCAGCAGCACAACCACCGCTTTCACCTTCAGGGGATGGGGCAAGCAAGTTCCCCAGAGTCCCTTGTAGTGCTTCATCTTTGTCTCCTACTGTAAATTGAATCCTGTACATCTGCACTTGAAATGGGATCAAGTCGCTCTTTCAGTGGCTGTTTTGTCTCAGTCTGCCCAAGCAATGAGACACTGAATTAATGAGCAGAACATGGCTTCAAAGCCAGCCAAGCCCCTGCACTGCTAGCCATTTGTGTGGCAGAGCTCCCGTTTTGCAATCTGTGGCAGCCAGTAGTGATGCACAGGGGTGCATGTGCACTCCCTGCGAGGGCTGGTGCACACCTTGACCAGCTGCGCTCACCGCTTAGGCAACAGGCGAGGGGGACAGGCAGGAGCACTGGTGCCCTCCCCCTGCAAGTGTCAGGCGGGAAGCGGTTGCAGCCAGTTCCGTAAGTGGCTGTAACGATTAGCCATGCCTGCAGACGCGCCTGCAGAGTCTTGGGACAAAGAGTAGAATAAAAGATGAAAAAATAGTCTGCAATGGAAAAAAGACATTCCTATAATAGACACTGCTAAGATGTGAGAGAATAGCAGAATCCATAGATCACTGTCACACCTAACTCTAAATTCTACAAAATTAGGTCAAAGAGGTGAGAGAGTAATGGTATATCCAAAAGATTCCACAGAGTCTAGTGAGACTAATTCTGCGGTGAAGATCACCCAGCTAGATCTGTGAGGAAGCAAATCCCAAATTTCAGGGATACGAAGGTAGTAGTAGGAGTAAGTTACCTGCCACTGAGATCAACAATGAAGTCTCATAAATGATAATGGGTGGGAGACATCAAATATGTGTATATAAAACTGTCACAATGGGACAAGCTTAGAGGATCAGGATTAGCAAAGCTTATACTTCTGTTTTAAGAGGCCCAAGGGGTGCTGCAGGAAATTACAGACCAAAAAAAATCTTACTTTGTACCTTGTAAATGAGCTGAAATTTAAAAATACTATCTTTATGTTCTGTTTGTATAGAACCTGTCACAGTGGGGTTGATGGTCTATGACTGAAGCTCCTGTAGTAATATAAATAATGACAATCAAATAAAAATATAAAATAGACATAACTTCAGGGGGAACTTCACTACGAGGTGAATAGGAAGCATGATGGCAGATAACTGTTATAAGTGTTAATTTCATAAACTGCAAAGCAATACACCAAAAAGTAAAGAATTAAAGTATAAGACAAGAGAGAACAGGTGGACAGACCAGCAGCGGTATGCATAAGGACAAGAAGAGAATGCAAGTTTCCTTAATAGACAGTGGTCTCTGCATCTCAGCAGTTAACTCTAAGCATCATGGACATGGAGTGTGCCAAGACTAATGATGTAGCTCTGCAGATGCTTATGGGGAGTTCCTTCCGATATGGAGGCAGCATAGTAGAAAACATGAAGGGGTTTGTTTGAAAACTGGTAAGTGGTCAATAGTGGTTACATCATAGACCAGTCAGAGGTAGGAGCTCAACTCTGGATACTGAATGAGGAATTACAGGTAGAATGTGAATAGCCTACCAAAGGCCTTGAAAGTGAAAACCAGACACTTATAACTGACTCAGAAAAGAACATGGAATATAATGGAGGGATGCAAAGGGGATGGTGTCATTGTCAAAGCAATTGGCTATGAAAAATATCTTAACAGCAGTTTTCTGAATAGCTATGAACAGGGCAAGATTCAATTTAAGACCAGAGAGAAGGTTGTTACTGAAATTAAGATGTATGAGACTCCTAGATTTCTAGGGAGTGTCCTGGGCCTGGGGTGGCATGGCCATTAAGGTGGATGGTTGATAGTCCAGAGGTTGCAAGTTCAAGGCCATAACAGAAGCACTCAGAGCATGATTTTGTCAGATGCCAATGAATCTGTGAAATCTGCTAAATGCCTTGTCCCATCAAGGACACAAGGAAGGGAAGCCTATATATATTAGACAGTTATATATAGAGGCAGGGAAACAAGACTTAGACATAGCCTAGATATCAGGACCTAGCAAGGGATCTTAGTCAAGGATGATGCAGGTTATGGATTTCAGTGACAGCCAAGATGGTACAGTTTTGTCCACAGCAATCAAGAAAGAAAGAAGAAGACTTGGAAGAATGATTAAGAACTTTGTTTTTAGCCATTCTGAGCTTGAGCTGACATCTGGACATACTCGAGGAGAAAACTAAAACTTGAGTCACAACCTAGCAGCATTTCTCATGGAGGTAATTCTGTAGGAAAAATCTGTTTTTCTTTATGTGGGGCATGCCACAGGAACTAGCCTGGGTCTCTGTTAAAATTCCTCATCTGTAAAGATCCTAAGAGATGTGAGCAGCTTCCTCAAGTTTGGCTGTCTTAGAACACAATGCAAAATCCACCTTTTTGGCAAACCCTTCTTATAACAATGGATGTAGGCACCCAGACAGATACCATAGAACAACAAGTACCCCAGCTGTAAGAGAGAGAAGACTCTTCAATCACCCTAGGTAGAAAGAAAGGAAAGAGAATAGGAACTAGGTATAAGGGACTTAACAAAGAGGAGCAGAGTTTTTGTGGGCAAGTACTTGCATTTAAGTTTATATTTAGTAAATACATTTGAGATATTGAGTGGTGACTGAGTACCAGAAACATGCAAGCAGTGGGTAATCACTGAGCTGCTACGTATATGACAGCCAGAGCCAAAAAGCAGACTCTGGCAGAACGGAGAAGCAGTGTGCTAGCTGTGGCATGGAGAGAGTGCTACATCCAGTCCTGCTGAGCTGGAAGGAAATTCTCCTTGACCCTTGAATGCAGAATGTATTACAGCAGCACTGGGGGGTTGGAATAAGAGGCATGTTTCAGATTTATATTCTGGGATCCTTCCATTTCCCCTATTAAGATATTAAATATTTAATCAAAGCAGGAAAGCGATCAGCATAATTTCAGTAGCAGTGCATTTTGTGCTCAGTCCTTTGGGATTTTTCACCACTGGTGAGTAAAAAGACCAGAGAGCACTCAGGGTGTTTCATGCAGACTATCAGTATGATGCAGCTGTCTTCTTTACAAAAATTCTGCCTCTAAAAAGCAGGCCAAATCTGAGTATCACACTTTTCCTGAACCTTTGTTAGGGTTGAAGTTTCAGACAAAGGGCATGTCTACCCTGTACAATCCTGTTGCTTTGACCCTACTACTGTAGTCTGAGAATCACCAGTAGCAGGGACGGTCCAACCATTAGGCGAACTAGGCAGTCGCCTTGGGCAGCAAATTTTGGGGGGATCCAAAATTATATGCAGAACAAAATAACAGGAACATCATTCTAAATAATAGCCCTGGCTGGCTATAGCTTCACCTTGGTCTAAGACCTTTGGTTCGATAAGGGGAGAAAGACCTTTAATGAAAAATGTGAAACAATTAAAAAAAATTGTTTTTATTGTTTTATTGTTCATTTCAAATATCAAATAAGTGCATGTAAAAGTTCATTCTAGACTTCTTTTTTTCCTCTTTATTGGAAGTGGTGTGGGCACTGAGGTACACAGTTTGCCTAGGGTGCCAATTACCTTTGGACTGGCCCTAACCAGCAGCATCACCATGTCACCAGGAAGCTCAGTGTGGCCTGGGTATACACTTAACCAGTTGGTCCACGTTCTGCTCTATAATGCTGCAGCTATACTGCCAGCAGTACCTGAGCTAGCTAGTATAAAGCACTCCGTCCACACTACACTGCGGTATATAGGTATACCATATGGCAGTGGTTGTATCTTCATATGTGCCTGGGCCGTGTGCTTAGGACAATGAAGCTCTTTATCACCTCCTATAAGAGCCTGTGGGCACTGCCAAAGGATCAGTAAAATAGTGCAAGTGGCATTTTTGCTGCTGCTTAAAAATCGAAACAAAAACAACAATTAATTTTTTTGATGGAAATTCAGAAATTGTCCTGTC
The DNA here is from genome assembly GCF_052110815.1 of Crocodylus siamensis. Classification (NCBI taxonomy): domain Eukaryota; kingdom Metazoa; phylum Chordata; order Crocodylia; family Crocodylidae; genus Crocodylus; species Crocodylus siamensis. The sequence continues at coordinate 25,531,763 of NC_143401.1, read as the reverse complement.
CTGAAGACTGCAGAGTGAAGAAATAATAAATTATGACACTGCAACAACAAAGGAAGTTCAAGTTGGGCAACTACAAAGAGAAAAGACTCTTTATTATAGTATTTGTTGCCCTTTATTTAACTTCATTGACTAGTAGACAGTAGAGAGAAAGGGCAGCTAATCCTTTCTCTTTCTCACTAAAGCAAAAGAATTCCCCCAACAAGTGCAGAAAGCCCATGATTAATATCCCTGACAATTCTACAGTAAAATAAAAAAAGGATGCACGGGAAATCAACTTTGGTAAAAACAAAACATCCTAACCCTCTGAGCACATGAGAAAGATATAAAAAAGGGCTAAGTCCAATTTAAAAACAAACAAACAAAAAACCTTTTTCAGGATATTATGAAGTCAAGTATCTGGGAAAAATGCGGGGGAAATGATTTCTTTGTTAAAGATAATGAGCTTCCACTTGCTTTAATTAAAGTCTGAAGGTTCTCAAATACAAATCTCTGAGACCTCCAGTGTGTTCTGCAGTAACATCAAGAAAAAGCAAGTCTGACACACTTAACACTCCCAAGTATAGAGCCCTATATTACTGACTTCCATAACCCTGCATTACTGAAGTCTTTTTTTAAGGCAGCAAATAGGAGAACGGCATTATTTCCTTTCCTGAGGCAACTTTAAGAGACATCTTCAGTCATAATTACTCTGTAAACTAGCTCCATTATTAGGAATGACATCCTTTCCTAATAGTTATCAGGAATGGAAAGCATTTATAACGAATGATAGGAGAAGAGCTACTGAACTAGCCTATCAACTCCTTATGTGTTAGGTTCCTAGGGCATCTGGCACACACCAACATGTGTCCTGCAACTGATTCAAAACTACTGCCACCATGGGCAACTGGTGCTGCCCTAGTCACAGAGGACAGGGTGGGGGGGTGTCCTGGCATCGCTCATACGGGCCTCACACCAGTGAGCTGGCCTGGGTCCTGCCTCCATGGAGCCAGCCTGGGGATGTGCAGCCCCTGCAAGCAGTTCCAGGACGCCCAGGCCCATGTAACGTGGCACAGCTGGTGCTCGGTGCCAGGTGGCTGGGACCACGCTGCGCTGTGCCTCAGCAGGGCTCTGCTTGAAGTGGGCCCTGAGTATCCCCACAGCTGCTGCTGCTGCTGGTGCTGGTGCTGCTGCAGGGGGCTGTGCAGGGGGCAGGTGGGCGCTCCACCCCTGACAAGTAGACCACCTCCACAAACCCCTCCCCAAAATACCCAGCCACAAACCCCACACACAAGCCCCATACTTTCCCCCCACAAACCTCATCCCCAGAAATCCTACACCCACCTATAAACCCCCAACCCACCTGTAAAAATCCCACACCAATTCCCCCCCCCCCCCGACCCCACATCCCCCTCACAAATCACACCCTACATGCCCAGCTGGCTACAATAGATGAGATGGGACCTGCCGGCAGGAGCTGTGCCTGCAAGACCAACTTCCACACTGCAGCCCTGCCCCATGCCTACAGCAGTGTTGGGACACGTGGCCCCAGGCAGGGGGGGCTCCTGCTTCCAGGAGCCACTTTAGTGTATGATGGGCTGGGGGGAAGAGTGGAAGTTGTCAGCAGGGGTATAGTTGAGAGTGAGAGATAGGGGTCAGGGGGGAGTGTAGAGTCCCCCTAGTCACCTAGAGCAGCCTGTAGCCTGGCCTAGAAGGAAAGGGCCCTGACCAGCCCAGTCCCTGAACCCCTGTCAAGGGCTTTCCAGGAACAGCAAGGGGATCATTGTGGCCTAGGCACAGGGAGCAGAACAGCGAGGGCTGGCACTGCTCAGAGCTACACAACAGTGGGTGGTACAGCTGCAGCTGGACTCATGTCCTGGTGCTGGGACAGAACTGCAGCTTGGAGGGAGCTAGTGGGGGGCAGGCAGGGGCTGCAGGTCAGGAGTGAGCAGCACTGGTGGGGCTGTGGTTTGGGAGTGAGGGGCAGGGGCAGGGCACTGGCATATCAGTGCTGCTCGGTGCTCCACATCCTGATGAGTGAAAGGGGTAGGGGCAGCTATGACTTTTCTATAACAAAAAAACACAAAAGCAAATGCCAAAGTGTATAGGTATTTAGAATCTCTTTTATTATGATGATAGAGGCACTGGTAGGCTTCCAAACTTCTTTAAACTTGTAAATATAGCAATAGAACATTGCCAAACTGATCTTTCTATATACAGTGTTTCATTTTAATAGAGGAAGAACATGGATTTTGGGTATTTTAATGAGAGAATTTGGGTTTCTTATCAGAAAACGTACAACTTTTAAGCACGGAACACCAGGATCTCTGCTGGTGAGGCAAGTGGAAAGGTCCAAGCAGAGGAACCTGCCCAGGGCCAGCACTGGGGACCCAGCTGGAGGCCATATGAGGTGGCTGACCTTTTGGCCATTTGGGGTCAAGAAGACCTGCTTTGACAGGTCAAAGCAGGCCACTGCAAGGAGCACATCTTCTTGGGCAATAGCTGCCCGGATGGAAGAGCAGGGCGACCAAAAGACATGACAGCAGTGCTGCCCGAAGTCCAACTGTGCAGCCACAGTACACTGGCTGCTGGCTCAGAGACGTAGGCGGCTCTGCTGCAGTGGCCTATACCACAGCCCAGGCAGCCGTGCTGTCCCCATCCAGGTCTGGCAGGCATACAGCCATGAGGCCACAGGACCAAGAGGGCAGATACTGTCGCAGGTGGCATCAAGTCACAGCTAGCCCCCATTGCCAGCCTGGTGTGGTGAGTAGAGGGTTCAGGATCCACTCCAGGTTAGGGCTGCTTCAGCAGTCCAGCTGGCACAAAGGGTAGTGTTCCCAGATACCAACTGGCTGGGCCTCAGAAACTCAGAAGGGCAAGTAGCCCTGAGCTGCTCACTGCGGCAGGTTTTTATACTGCTGGAGCTAAGGTGCTGGCCCCAGCCTTTAGCTCCGCCTGACTGAAGATCCAGGAAGAGCTAGGCAGGGTTAGTTTGGCCCAAGGGGCACAGTTTGCCTCACGCCAATGTTGCAGAAATGGCTGCGGTTCGTTTCTCGGGAGGCGAAGAACTCTCAGACACACGCTATTAGCAATACAAAAGGTATATTTGCAAATAGGGTCAGGGCGAAGACAAAAGACCACACTCTGCCCGCCGGGACAACTTCTCAGCAGGCTTTATCCCCTCTCTCCTGAGCATGTGTGCAGAAGCAGGAACTCTTACAACTCATTTCCGGTTCATACAAACATATGTGAAATGACGTCATGTCATCCGTCGCATGTGCATTATAATTAACTACTTAAGTATGCGGGGCAGATAGGCTTATATGCATTAGCTAATTACGCCTGCTCAGAAAGTACTTTAGGTTACCAAAAGTTCAAATCCCCCCCCCTTTTCCAAGGACACAGTCAATTAAATCACAGCCTTTGTAGTTTACAGGAGTAGAGGCAGAGGAGTTTGAAGGTATGTGTGATTTAGTGTTACAAAGAGATAGTAAATTTGCAAAACAAAGAGAGAGTGATACCTTAATACAAAGAGCCCTTAGTAGCTTCTCCTCCAATCTCCTCCTCCCACCAGGGAGAGCTGGCAGCTGTGCTGTTCTAACAACACTATTCATAATGCATTTTTAATAATATTTCTAACACCAAAGTGTATGTTCAGGTATGAGTGTTGAGGCAGAAATCTCGGGCACAAATTTGTGCCGCTGCTATTTAAGCTGCTGGAAGTGCATGTGTGTGGGCTGCCAGTCTAGAAGAAGGACCAACCCTGAAGATGCAAAACTATTTAGCTTTTTACCTTTTTATATGATGCCTTCTCATAAGGAAGACAGTAGCTACCTCCCAGCTCTCTCGTTTTCATGGTACTTGGTGTCTGTTGTTTTGTGGTACTTTGATTTCTGAGGTATCTAATTGACCTCTGGAAGCTGGGATAAACCAGACTTTCTGTCCTTGGGCCAAAACCCTAAAATTGCTTTTCCTTTCTGCCTTGCACACTCCTTCCTTTACCACCAAGCTTATGGGCATTATTCAGTTTTCCCCTACCTGCAGTAGCCAGGGGACAGCAGATAACTGCCATGTAACTGCAAGCTATAATTTCCACTTGATAGGAATTGTGCATTATTTCCATACTGCAGTATTATATAGCTTCTAAATCTATCACAGGCTCTAAGGTTCCACAGAGATCTCATTGTTCATCCTATCTCGTTGCCTAGGTTATGGAACTGTCACCTCACACCCAAGTACTGGGAGATGGCAGAAAGAATTATATTTGACATGAGATTATGGAGAGTGAAATTTAATGGAAGAGTCATTTCCTACTAATATGGAGATCTGAATTTAACACTTTCACCAGTAATCTTTTGTGTCAGATAACCCACTGGTACTGGAATCTGGCACTTCCCTGATGCTGCAGTAGTAAGGAGGATATATAGCAATAATGGTTGGAAGCTTGATGCAGCATGTAAATATGCTCCTCTTAGTATGTCCAGCTGTCACCAAGCCTTGCTTAGCAGTATCTGTTTGACAGCAAAGGCTTAACCACACTTTGCTTGGTCTGCTTCACAGTGCAGCCACTTCTAAGCGCTTTGCAGCATGTATCTGTGAACTTCTGCTTGAGGTCCAAGAAAGGTCGGGGCAATCAAGCCAGAGTCACTTATTTTTACTCAAATAAGGGCTGGGGAAAGGGTTGCCCAGTTTGAGAGAGAATTTCATTGTGATGGATTAACTTTCCCCTTGGTTGTTTTATGGTACATCCGAATGAGGATTGTAAACTGCCTGACAGCAGTGAACCCAACCAGTGTAATTAAAACCAGCTGTGTGGGCAGGGAATCAGCAACTCGGGGCCAGCCAGGGGCCAGCTTCCACCTTCAGCTTTCCTCAGCTGTGCATGGTCCACATTGACTAAGCTCCCTCTGTTTGCAGCTGGGTGAAATGTGCCCAGGAGTCTGAGATGTCCTATACTCATATTTCCTGCAGAGATTGTTTATCTCTGCTGTGTGCTACAGTAGGTCACAGATGAAGCTCCACCAGCTGGAGGCAAAGTGTAGTCCAAAACAGTTCTGCAGGGCCTGTTTTTACCCCCCAACACTGTGCTGCTGCCCAGCACCAAGAGAGGATTCTTTGAAAGATTACTGCCTGCTCCAGTTTTTTACTTTGCTCTAGTTAAGTGGTGTTTGACCTCCAGCTCGTAAGCCAGATGTTGCCCACAGAGGTGCTGTCTGGCCCGTGGGGCTTCCATAGGTCCAGAAATTTGGTGGCAGGGGAGTAGTGGCAATGTTCATTTCTGGATCTATGGGGAGACCTACAAACTGGATGACATGACCCTGCATGTTAGATCAGGCCGGTATGCAGGATCACTTCATGGCCGAATCTGGATGCCCAGGATCACACTTGTGGACTGACAACCAAGCTGTTCCCACACGGGATCTATCCTGTGGGCTGTAACCCTATGACAGTCATCTGGCCCACTGGGCCAGAAGGTTGGGCCCCAACTGCTCTAGTTTGTTTCAAACTACAGAAACAATTCCTTTTGCACCTCACACTGAGACTGAGAAAGAAGCAACTACCATTTGCAGACATGCAGAGTGACATCTGCATAATCCAGTGGTTCTCAGACTTTTCAGAGTCAAGGTACCCTCCACCATTTTTTGAATGAGCCAGCATCAGTGGTTGAGAACCACTACCACTGCTGCTTCAGCCTACCTCAGTGCTTCTCAACCATGTTACTGCCTCCAGGAAAAACTGACCTGTGTGTCTGCTGCACAGTTAGTCTGGGAAGGGTGTTGGTCCCACACACATGCCTCTGTTTCTGGAGGAATAGAGGCGGGTGGGGGGCAGATATGCAGGGCTACAGTCCGAGCTCTCTGCTTTAGGGTTACCAGACAGTCCTAATGCAGGAGTGTGCGCATGTGCCACAGCTCTATAGCTAGGGAATTTTTACCTGTCTGTTATCACAGTGGCAGCACCTACTTGATGACGACTCTTAAGGGGTCCTTGCGATACCCTGCTTGAGAACCACTGGTATAATTGTTTGCTTTAATTGTATGTTACACAGAACCCCTAGTTCCTGAAAATCTGTTTACCCTGAAAAGTGCAAACCACTTTTGCCTCTCCCAAATATCTTAGCTCTGCGTATTTATCTAGCCAACTATCTTCCCAAGATATGAAAGGTCTTCTTGTTGAAAATGAATCCCAAGTTATTGACACGGAGAAGCCTTTCTTAGGATCTGTTTTGACATCCTGTTCAGTGCTGTTCAGACATACTTAGCAAGTATAAAGCTAGTATAAAGTCCATGAAACAAAAATCCACTGTAGACAGTGCATTCCTTCTTGGAGTCCTGCATCTTAAATAATGTTACACTACATTAAAATCCCTGTTGTCCAGGGTTTTATTAACCGGCACACTCTAGTAACTGGAATTTCTGGCCGGGTGGTTGATGTGGAGGGGCTGGGGGGAAAGCTCGCACATGGCCGCTGCCACCCACCACACTGCACTGCCTCTGCTTCGCATGTGGCTGCCGCCACCCCCCCATAACCCCTGCTGCGCCTCTGGGCAGAAACCCTGTGCCCTCAGGTAACTGGTATTTTTACATTACCAGCACCCCCTGTTCTCCAGTCGTGCCAGATAGCAGGGATTTTACTGTACTTCCTTCTCATCTTGCTGGTGTACACAGTAGTTGAAAATGTGCAGTAGGGGTGCAGCTCATGGCAGTATAGTTCATTTTGGTTTACTCTGTGGTGGACAGTCTCAGCTTCTGGCTAGTGTTGCTTATGATTTTCAACAGCTGTTCCTTTTCATGGGTGAGTGACATGTTCCTGCTATATCACTTCCCTCCTTCATGTAAGCCTGTATAATTTTTGATGAAACATTTCTGTGGACAGAGGAAGCTAGTAAAGTGCAAAATACTGTCATGCTTTACTTACTGGTAGATATATGCATGGCTCCACAAGGAGCCATGGCTCCATCCTCTTCTTTTGTGTTTGTTCTTTTCTCTATTTGACCTACTTCTTAGAGATTCATTCTGGAGCAGGAGCATGCTTGTTGCTCTTTGACCTTTGATAAAGAGCTGGCTAGTTTTTTAGTTACTAAGGCTAGACTAGGTTTCATGCTACAAAGGGAATAGTTTAAGTTGTTGTTGAACATGATAAAACTAAGAAGGAAGCTTTGTCCAGAGCCAGAAGAGACTGAGGCAAAGGGTCAAGGGATCCTCAGTCCCTTTTCGTTTGTACTTCTCCCCATCTGGAGTGGAGAAATGCTGTTCAGTATTGCTGAGATTTCGATGCAGAAATGATATTGAGAGGATAATGTTCTCTCCTCTCTTGGCACAGAAAATAATTTGCAGAGGTCTCAGAATCAATTTAGAAAGAGAAAATGACCCTTTACATTACAACTCCCTGGCTGTGCTCATCATCCTCTTGGTTTCTCTGAGGAATTTCTGGAAAGCCAGCCAAGGTGCTTCTACCTGTTTAGAAATAATCTTTACTCCAGCCCCTTGCTGGAACTGTTGGGCTAATAGTATTAATTTATTCAATAGCCCATTGGTCATATTATGTGCATGTGCGCATACATGCATGTGCCACTTGCTTTCCCTCCTTGAAAGTTTCCATCTTAGAAGCTGCTATGCTCTTAGGATATGATGACCACACTAATGAATTCATCAATCACCATAATCTGATTAAATTGAGGGGGGAGAAGGAAAGGGAGCCAGCAGATACAAATAGATTCTTTTAAGATATATGAGATACCCAATTAGTGACTGACTCACTCAGCATTTAAATGGAAGTGTTGCACGATAGATTTACTGGTAACCAACTTAATAAATCATACTCTATGGTTTCTCGGTTGAAAGCACAGCATGCAGACTGTTAGAAGGATCCATAAATAAACCAGAGTGGTGAAGTACAGTGGGGAAGAAACACCAGTTATATATCGCCCTATATTTTTATTGTCCTATGTGAAATGAGCTAGGATATTTACAGTGGAGCTAAGGGAAGGTAGATTAGCATGGATTTGGAGCTTTCTGGAAGTCATTTGGCAGGACCTGATGAGAGGGGGTTGGAGGCACAAGGGACTGTATATGGAAGGAGAGTCACATTGTCTTATGCCCCTGAGTTTTCAGGGTCAGCCCTCTAGAGGACAGAAAAATTAGGAGGGAAGCTTTCTGTCAGGGAAGCATATGTTTTTGTGGAGATTACACTGTGTATAGATTAGGACTTCTGGGAGGGAGGGAGGGAGGGAATGGAAGGAAGTAGCTGGAGCATAGGACTGACCATCTGCCAGTACTATGGCATAGTCATCCCATTAATGTGTAGCTTATTAGCATGGGCCTAGCTGAGATAGACCAGAGAGGGAGGAAGGAACAAAGGCAGAAAACTGTTTGTTACCTAGTATTCTATCAGAAAAGGAAAGGCTCCAGGGAGTTTTGTTAGCAGGGTTATACCTGCCTGGTTAAGATCTTTTAATTTTGCTGTTGCTTGCTGAAAAATGTTTTGCTTAATTCAGGGATGTAGAATGGGACTTGCTGCAGAAGACAGGAATATATTACTGATTTTAATGCTGGCTTTGGTATTGGTGAGAAGAAGCTAAGTGAAAGGAGTTTATTACAGACAAAGTGTGCGTTATATTGACTGCCTTTTCCCTCTGGGAAACTTAAACATCAGTGTGCCCTGTATTTAATATTCTTTCTTATATGTGCTGGCAAAAGGTTCAAACAGGAGGCCAAAATGTTGAGAAAATCAAAACTCCAATTTCAAGATGTATTAGCATCCCTGTAAAATGTATGCCCACATAGTCCAGAACTTGCTCTCTGGGAAGGAGAAAACAAATTAATGTTTTGAATAGACAGAAGGGAACGCCCTGGCTGTACCACATTTGGAAGGAGCCAGTGTGGTGCAGTGCCCAGGCCACATGGTCCTGGATTTGGGAGTCCCTGGACCTACATTTTGTTCCTGACTGACAGTCACTCCCTGAATGACATTGGGTAAGGCCTTTAATACCTGCTGAGTTTCCCCATTTGTACAATGGGGGTAGTAATACTTACTGTCTTTTAGGAAGGTGCTGTGTCATCTGTGGGTGAAACATACTCCATAGGAGTAAATAGTATTTTATTATACCAATACTCTTGGTACTGTTGGCATTTCCAAGCCTGATCCACATTTGGGCCTGAATGAGAGCTAGGTGGCTAATTCGTAGCCCCAACAAAGCCAGTGTTGGGAGAAGTACTTTGGAGACAGGGAGAAGATTTATAGCAGTTCCTACCCCTTGGCAAACACACACATGTACATATACATACATACCCCACAAACACTGCCAGCTCTTTGTTACGTCACAATCTGGAAGTCTTTTCTTGATCTCTGACCATTACAAGTTACAGTCAAACTAAAGAGACCCTAGAATTAAAGCAGTGGAATGGACCTCAAGAGTTATCTGGCAGGATTGGATGTAAACTGCCATGCTTCAGAGCATAAACTGACCACTAATTGTTTGGCATTAGGAACACTGTTTCCATATAGGCATGTTGTTTGATAATGGTTTCTTGCCACCTTCCTATTAAGCAGCTTGGTGAGACCATTGTTGTGAGGGAGCGGGGCCTAGGGGCGGCCGTGAACTCCCTAGCGCCCCCTACCGTCACGTTAGGGTGAACTTAGCACCCTCAGAATCTCGCCCGCCACGACTCAGATGACCAATAAGTTGTATGGGAGGCTGCCTCCGTTTCCCTAGTGGACGGTACCGATGTTCCTGCTCCTACTCCTAAACAGGGGTATCTATATGCACCCCGCCTTAGGGCTATGCGTGCCTCCAAACCTCCCGTTCAGCACGCCCCAAGCCTCGCAGCTGTTCTGGGGACGTTTGTATGGTCCCTCGCCCCTCGGGTACTCTCATTCACTCTCTCGGGCACCCTGGGCTCCTCGCCCACCTGGCGCCCCCTTGGGCCGGGCTCTTATCTCCAGCCCGCTCCCTGCACCCTGGGCCTGTCTTGCCGGCGTCCAGCTAATTGCCGGCGCCCCCTGGGTCCGGCTTGCTACTGCCGCCCTGATGCCGGCGCCCCCTGGGTCCGGCTTGCTACTGCCGCCCTGATGCCGGCGCCCCCTGGGTCTGGCTTGCTACTGCCGCCCTGATGCCGGCGCCCTTGGGCCGGGTTCTCGCCGGCGTCTGGCTAATCGCTTGTTCTGCCCCGCTCTGGGGCCTTGCCCTCTCTAGGGCCAACCCCCGCGCCTCGCGCTCTCTCTCTGCCCCGCTCTGGGGCCTTGCCCTCTCTAGGGCCAACCCCCGCGCCTCGCGCTCTCTCTCTGCCCCGCTCTGGGGCCTTGCCCTCTCTAGGGCCAACCCCGCGCGCCTCGCGCTCTCTCCCTGCCCCGCTCTGGGGCCTTGCCCTCTCTAGGGCCGACCCCGCGCGCCTCGCACTCTCTCTCTGCCCCGCTCTGGGGCCTTGCCCTCTCTAGGGCTGACCCCGCGCGCCTCGCGCTCTCTCTCTGCCCCACTCTGGGGCCTTGCCCTCTCAGGGGCCGCTACCGTGCTCCGCATGCTAGGGGCACAGGCAATCGCCGCCGTGCCTGTCCCCTTGACCCTTCTCTGGGTCCGGTTGGCCGACTGGGCAAAACCCCGTCCTTATAGGCTGGGGTCTGCAACCCTGCACCTCCCTGGCGCAATACAGGAAAACCCTGCACCTCCCTGGCCTCTCCGGCACCGACAATAGTGCCCCGCTGGCACTGTGCCCCTACTGGGCACCAGGAACCCCCAAGCTGCTGGGGAGCCCCCGTGAGGCCTCCTCGCTCCCCTACAGCCTCACCCGGTCCTCCAGTGCAAACTGTAACATAAGCTCAAGCCATCTGGCTGTAACATAAACACAGAGGCTCCGTACTCCAAACCATAACCTCCAAGCCCCACCAGGGCTCTCAATCCTACCTCCCTTCAGGGTGTTCTTGTTCCCCACAGCCAGTTAGTGTGGTAAGGCTGCAACCACTTAACTCGAGCCACTCAGCTCAGCCACAAAGCTCCTGCCCCTGCGACAGCCAGGAGGGAACTGCAAGGCAGGCTCCGGCCTAAGCTGTTTATAAAGGCCTGGCCCTGCCCCCTTCTGGTCACGTGACCCGCCTGGTCGCCCTGGTAACCAGCACCTGAGCTGCCTGGATGATTGGCAGCTCTGCCAATCATACTCACAGTCAGGGGGCACTTACATGAGTCCGTGACAACTGTCAAATAGGATACTGAGGTCAGGTGGTCCATTAGTCTGGCTTGGTAAATCAGTTCTTTGTTCCTGGATCAAGGAACCAATGGAAAGTGTTTGCTTTTAAAAGAGAAGTGCATATATGTCCTTCTCATTCAGTTGAAGTCCTTGTTATAGTTCTTGCATCCTTGTCAATTTAGAGATTAAGTTACCTGAAATGCACTTTCTGTTTGGAGACTGAAGCTAGCCCAGTATTCATTGCTGTGTGTCATCTGAACCTGTCACAACATTGCCCAGTAGTCAGTCCTGGGTACTGGTTTAGGGTAGACTTAGATAAGAGGGTAGGTTTAGATAAGACTTAGGGTGTTGTTTTTAACTGATAGTGTGTGGAGTGGCTTGATTCCTGGATACATGAAAAATTACCTCCCTTCTCTTCTTTTGTTGCTGCTGCATTTTCTATAAGGAAGAGGATGCTTAAGACAGCACTACCCATGTTTTAAATGGAGTTGATGACAAAGGGTTTTCCAGGAAGGATCTTAGACTTTGGAACTACCTTCCTTCTGCAGGCCATCAGGGTCTGGACTTTTTCATCTCCTAGGCATGATACAAAACTTGTAAGTTTTCCAGAGGTGAGCTGATGGATGGGGTTGGCAAAAGGCAGTTTTCATTGTACAGTTTGAGGTGAGACTGCTGTTTTTTATCTCTATTGATTTAAGAGGAGTCATTTTTATGGGAGATTTTCTTGCCACGCTCTCTCTAAATTTGTTCAACCAAAAGGAACGTGTACTTTTAAGAAACATAAATAAATAGACTAATGTAGTTGGGAAGTGAACCTTTAGTTTCAGTTAGTCCATTCTCTTAATTCAAGCAGGGGGAAGCTTAACTGAAAGAAACCAGGCTGGTCATTGGCTTTCCATATCTTCTTTTTATAAAGCAGGCCAAAAAGAAATAAATGTTACCTGGATTCTCAGACCTTGTAGAGATGAGTGGCTTATGCTGGAACCCAAGAAGAATAAAGATCTGTTTTAAAAACTTATATGCTAAACTTGCTTTGGAACCTACACTCATGCCAATAAAACTGTTACAACCACACACACCATTATGTTTTTTTACTTGGTTACATATAGGCATATAGTTATGCAGAATGGTCAAGCCTGAAGTTAGAAAAAAACTTGCATTGCCTCCTTTGGCATTGGATTTGGGCCTCATTTGGCTTCTAGTATGGAAAGTGTTAGCCTTCTTTGTGGCTCTGGATACAGATTCATTTCTTTGGACAGTAATTATGTAGCCTGCCTTAAAATGGGAATGTGAATCATTTTTGACAAAAGAGCCAGAATCATTGTCTTGTTCGTTGAGCTGTCCTATATATCATCCACTGAAATGTGATTTTATAATTTTCTACTGTGATGTTATTCACTCTCCCTGTGCTTTCTAAGATGTACTTTTCTTTCTCCAATGGTGAAAGAATATTGCTGTCTCACAAGGGCATGGTAGGTAATGGCTTTGGCCCAGTCAACAATGAGACTAAAGGTTTTTTATATAGTGACTCCATAAAAAAACAAACAAAAAACCCCAAACCCTACTCTCCAGCTGGCTAGATGCCTCTTAAAAACATAAGTATGCCCATAAGTAAGAAAATTATGCTCACATAAGGTTGCATTTGCAGTCGATCTCTTTGAAAGCTAAGGGAACCTTTGCTAATGTTTCAGTTAAACTATGAATTTCAAATTTCACAGATTTCATAGACGATAGGGTTGGAAGGGGCCTCGCGAGATCATCAGGTCCAGCCCCCTGCCGAAGGGGCAGGATGTTTGTGTGGAAGTGCATGGAATTTAATAACAGATTCTGTGAAATAGAGTCACAATGAGACAAGAGGATGAAATGGGGGAGACTAAGCAGTCACAGTGCTCAGAGGCTGAGGAGAACCTGAGGAGAGAAGCAGAGAGTTTCATTAAAGTGAATTAGAAGACAAGAAATTGCTTACTCAGTTATGTGTTGCTTGAAAGTGCTGCCAGGTTCTGGGTACTGTTTCTTCTTCCAAGCGTACTGTCCAAAGGAAAGTGCCAGTGGCCTTACATAGAGTTATTGCAGGGGTTGTCAACCGGGGGGGAGGGAGGGCGTACTTGGGAAGGCCCTAAAAGGTATGTGCAGGCGGGTGGGGATGGAGTGCTGCCACCTACCACCCCACGCCACTGCCACCGCCACCGCCACCCCCAGGAGCAGAGTGGTGGTGGGGTGAGGGCAGAGGTGCTAGCCAGCTCCACGTCCCACCGTGTGCCATCCCCGCCCCCCTCACTCTATGTCCAGCCGCCGGGGCTGCACTTACTACTAAAAAAGGTGAAAAACTCTGGAGTTATTGTATTAGTGCCTTGCTGGATCTGTGGTTCTCAGTGATCCACAGAGCTGCCCTCAGTGCGCTAGTCAGTCTTCACGTATGAATGCTTCTTGCTGGCTGTGACGCAGGCTCTTTGGCCATGTCGCTCTATTGTTTGTCTCCTGACCCCAGGAAGTAAGCCCTGCCTACCCGCCTGTACTGAGGCATCTCTGAGAACCTGTGTGTGGCATGGGAGTGGGGCACTTACAGCTGGTTGAGCCTGCTCCTGACCTGTTTATGCATAATTGCAGGGCTAGTATAAGTTAGCGGGTAGAGCTTATTTCCTGACCTGAGGTTGGAAATGAGTCAGGATTGACATGACCTTTTGATTTCCAGAAGCTTTTTGCCTAGCTTAACTGAAAGCATCTATCAAGTTACTTGTTCCCTGAGTAACTGATACATGTATACTTTTTTTTTTTTTTTGGGGGGGGGGGAAGGGAGGGTGGTTTCTTGTAAATTCAACCACCAGCCAGTTGTCGGATTCCAAAGTTCATGAAGCAAAAATAAACAACATAATATAAAATAAGGAGATTCAGCCAAGCACTTGTACCCACAGCATTAAAGGGAATTTATGTTCATCTCTTCTTGTGATACATTTTTATGTAACCAAGCTCTATAGCTGCTTTGTGGAAGGTGTGGATTGACTGAGTAGAGAAGCAGTTCAAGTAAGGACCTCAGTCCTATGTAGTAGTCTGCAGTATGAGGAAGTCTGGAGAACCAGGCAGCTAAAAGAGGTACATTTGGTTTAGATGGATTTGAGGGCTGAGGTTCTCTGTCAGCTTAAAAGAGGGAAACTGAGTTTAATAGGTGACTTGGATTTTCTTCCAAATAGTTGTAGATTAAACTAGTACTTTCCTTTAATGTTTTCTGTTGGTGGCACAACACAGCTTGGTAATGACTAGCCACATATCAGGCCAAGCTTGGTAGCAACTGAGAGCCTTCAGGGGAAGAAGAAACTGACTGCTGAGGTCTTCAGCATGCCAAACTACCAAAGGGTGAGGTAACAGTACCCACAGGGAGCATTCAGGCAGCAGCTTGCAAGGAGGTGGGCTTTATATATTTGAATGGTGGCCTTGGAAGCATAAGTGAAAACCAAAGGACCTATGCTTCATACATAGGATCTGAAGGTTGTCACAGCATGGGTAATCCGGTTAGAGGTCTTGATTCTACTGTACTGCCTAGCTCTGATTACTTGCATTGCTTACAGTTGCTTTGAACTCTGGTAGTAGTAGAAATAGCTGCCACTCCGTTGCCTTCAGTGGAGGTGATAACCTTTTACACTCAGGCTGAACTTGGTTCTGTAGTGTATTTTGTACCTTGCTTTTGTTTGAGTACAGGATACTCTATGTTTTGCATAAGAGAACCCTTTGTACAAATGAATACTATGATGTTTAATTAAAGAGTCCTTTTTACAAAATGGTAAGTCAAGGATCATCAATTCATGTAGCAGGCTTCTCCATGGGCTTAAGTAAAGAGTTGTATATAGTTCCTGCCCTCTCAGACACTGGAGGAATCTCCTTTGGAAGGCAGAGTGTGCTTCACTTTCTCATAAAGGGTAACACTAAGAGGGAGTGTGAGGAGTTTGTATAAGCATACAGTCCAGATCAAATATTGGTAATGATAAATGAAAAATGCTGAGAAGGGGATCGTGTAGGCCAAACCAATTATACTTAAAGGAGGGTCATGGAAGATAGAAAGAAAGAAATTTCCAGCTCTCAAAATTCCCAGTATTTGCATTCTGCTTCACTGTAAATAGATCGGCATGTGTGCTACTTCAGGGGTGACGGCATTAAGTTCACTTTGTGACATTGACCTGAGGAAGCCCAGCTTCCACAGTATTTTCAAGTTGGGTCTCCTGCAAAATTAATCATTATTTTTATTGTTTATCTTTAATGTCAGAGGACTGGGTTAGCTGAAGTGATAAAAAATACTTATTTTCCTAGTGTAGATGTGGCCTTTGGGACTGGGCATGGAGAGATGAATCAGCACTTTGTCAAAATGGGCACTTTTAGCTTCTCTGCTCCAGGAAAGGGTGATGTCCACCCCAGCAGACCATGTTCATCAGTGACATACTGATAATGTAGGATGTCATGGAAGCTGTAGTGCTGAGAAAGCCAGGAGCCGAGTTGTTTAAACAGCCTGAGTGAGACAAAAGGATTAACCATGTTCAGAGAATGCCGCAATGCTACCACCTTCACTATAGCAGTGCTGACAAGATGCTGCTACTTTCTACAAGTCTGTAGTGCTTTGCTTCCCTTTGCATAAGAGATCAGCCTCTGATTCTGGCTGGAACAGAGGCTGAAACAAATCAAAGAGAAGAGTGCTTGAACCCCCAAAGGTTTTTTCAGTGGTTCCTGGAGCTGTCTCCCTTACACATATATAAAGAAGAGAAAGAGAACAAGGAAGAATCCCTGGTAACTGCTTTGGGCTGTTATCTAGCACCTCTTCCTCAGCTCTCCTTTGTCAGGTATTCAGGTTGTAGCCATATTGGTCTAGAGCAGTGGTCTCCAAAGTGGGGTGCGGAAGATGATCCATTGGGGTGCAGGAAGAAAATATTAGAACTTCTATTTATATTTATTTTTTATCCAAAAAAATAAAAAAGAAATTAAGCTTTAATATATGGATTGACACTGGTGCCCTCACTCGGTCCATATGTCAGATGGTCACACGAGGTATCCTGAGAGAAGAGTGGGAGTTCCACAATGTGGAGGGGTTGACAGTGGCGCTCCCAATAAATATACATATATTGGGGGTGCATGCTCAAAAATTTTTTACTGACGGGTGCGCGATCAAAAAAGTTTGGAGACCGCTGGTCTAGAGGAAATAGTAATCAGGGCTCATGGTAGAGGTGATATCTTTTATTAAGCTAACAAGATTTTTGCAAAAAAAAATTCTTTAATTGTAAGCTTTCAGGCACAAACACCCTTCATTGGAGAAAAGATTGTAAAAGTTCTCTTGGATAGAAATGAAAGTTCATGTTTCATAGGATTTCAAAGAGGAGGCTTCTTTGGGCAGGCAGTTCTTAGCTCTCAGCTAAGGCATCTCTCAGCTGTCTTGTGAGGCTCTGTTATGATGCAAATTACCTTGAACCAAGGCAGGAGCAGTATCTCAGATGGTCACAGTTGCTTCCTGCTTGGGAAATTATAAAGATTTCATTTAAAAAATCAGGAAAAATTAGATATTTTCCATGCGTCAGGTATCCAGGTTGTAGCAGTATTGGTTTAGAGGAAAAAACAATCAGGGTCTAATAAAATATATCACCTCTACCACGTGCCCTGATTGCTTTTTCCTCTAGACCAGGGGGTTTTCAACCTTGTTTAATAAGTGTACCCCTGTCGGTCAGATACGGTGGGGGTGGCACAGCACGCAGCTAGATCCAGAGCAGCAGCAGCACAGGGTGGTGGATGGATGGCAGCAGCCACCACTGGCCCTGCTCCTGGGAGGCAGCGGTGCAGGGTGGTGGGTGCAGCGCTCTGTTCCTGCCCACCCACGCATACTCTCTAGGGCCTTGCCAAGTACCCCTGGGGGTACGCATACCCCTGGTTGACAACCCCTTCTTTAGAGAGAGCTGAGAGACTCCTTACCAGCTAAGAACTGCCTGCCCAGAGGAGCTTTCCATCTGTTGCCTCCTCTGTGAAATCCTATGAAATATGAACTTTCATTTCTACTCAGGAGAACTTTTACAATCTTTTCTCCACTGCCTGATGAAGGCTGTTTGTGCCCTAAAGCTTGCAGTTAAAGAATTTTGTTTGCAAAAATCTTGTTAGTCTAATAAAAGAGATCACTTCTACCATGAGCCCTAATTGCTTTTTCAACTCTCCTCTTGCTTTCTGCCCTTGTCCCTTCTCTTATCATAAAGTTGGCATAATCTTTGTTAGACTGTAATTTTGCTGACCAGAGACTGGTAACTGAGTTGTTGTTGTTTGTTTGTTTGTTTGTTTTTTGGGGGGTTCCCCTTGATCTTGATGGCAGTTGATTGGACAGGCAGACTTAGTTAGCTGCCTGTCAAATTGCTTCTTGCTGCTGAAGGAGGACAGTGACAGATACAGTCATTGATTTAATGTTGGCTGCCTGCATTACACATTTTTGTGAACTGGTCCTCAAGAACAATCTGGCTAGCAAGGACGTGAGTGCAGCCCAGGTGCATACAAATATAGCCATAGATTCATTCACAGATTGCGAGGCTGGAAGGGACCCTGCAAGATCATTGGGTCCAGCCCCTTGCACCGGGCAGGAAAGAAAACCAGGGTCAGATGACCCCAGAAAGGTGACTGTCCAGTCTCCTCTTGAAGAAGGGTAGGTGATTGCACCACCTCTGGAGGGAGTTTATTCCACAGTCTGGACACCCCAAATGTGAAGAAGTTTTTCCTAGTGTGAAGCCTGAAACGGTTTTCCAGACGTTTGTGGCCATTACTCCTGGTTTTCCCCAAGGGTGCCCTGGTGAAGTGTTGTTCACCGAGCCCTTGATGTATTCCCCTGATGTAGAGGTAAGCTGCTACCAAGTCTCGTCTCAACCTTCTCTTTTAGGTTGAAGAGACCCAAGTCCCTCAGCCTTTCCTCGTAGGCCAACTAGGACTGTATCTCAGATCTGCCATGGTATGAATAGGCTCAGAGAAGGGGTTTTTTCCCCCTCTTTTTCAGTTCACCAACTACAGGATGCCATGTATGGACCAGTAAGATCCTAAATAGTGCATTATCTGAGCAATGAACCATAGTGAGCCACTCGCTCTTCATTGTAATGTAATTTACATGGTTGCTTCCTCAGGCGATTCCCTGAGCTCAAATAACACAGCTTAGAAAGTGGGGAGGCATGAGAAATGAGCCTCTCACCTTCCTTCATTAGAAATGAGTATTCATTTAACAGCTTCACTGGGGGTCATAAACCTTTTCCCTTCTTAAACCAGTTCTGCAGGATGCACATGAATTAAGCATAGCAGAGTGTTGAAGTGTACTTAACTGATAAAAAATGCTCCAGTTAACTTGCTTTTACACGTGCCCCAGCTGCTTAGTTCCATCCTCACCTTTTGCCCAGGAGATTCTGCCAACTTACCTACTCCTCCTCTTTCCTTCTTTCATCAAGAAGCTGCTCTTTTGCTTTCTTTCCTCTTGCATCTTCATGCTCAGCTCCTGAAAGAAGCTTTTCTTCATCCAAGTCTTATCCAAAACTTTCTTGGGCAGCTGTAGTGATGGAGCTTCAACCCATGTTTTGTATTCTGTTCCAAACCCCAGACTTGGTTGCTCTTATTCTTAAGAATTAACATGCTTCAATCATGAACGATTCCTTCCCCTCAACTGTTGCATTACTTTCTGCAGAACTCTTGTTATGCTTTTATGTTATAGATATCAAGCTGATTCCAGCGTGGGTGTATGTAGCCATGTGGATAAAATTGAACAGACACTAAGGCACCCAATTCACTCTGAGAATCAAGTATACTCCAGTGATTATTAGCCAGGATTCTTGAGGTGCAAGCACCTACACTGGGGGTTTTCAACCTTTTTGGATCAGTGTACCCATGGCAGCCAGATGCAGAACAGTGTACCCCCAGCAACCCAACACAGAGCGGGGTGGCGGGCATACGGCCAAATGCAGAGCTGGGGGCGTGCACAGCTGAATGCAGAGTGGTGGTAGCTTCCACCCATACATACCCCCAAGAGCAGGGGCAAGCAGTTATTTTGGGCGGAGGGCTGCTTACTGAGTTTTGGCAAGCCATTGAGGGCCCTATGACAGGCAGCTGGGGGCAGATAAATACTAATTTTCTAAATTGTTTAGGGGCCCCACGGGCCATACAGAATGGCCTGGCAGGCTGCATCCAGCCTGCGAGCTGCATTTTGCCCATCCCTGCCCTAGAGCCTTCTCAGGTACCCCCAGAGGTATGTGTACCCCCAGTTGACTACCCCTGACCTACTTGATTCACAAGATAAACCCAGATATTTCAAATAGCAAGCTGTAGTGTCAAAAGGATTCTGACCTGTTGTGGTCTTTCCAAGTTCTTGGCAACAGATGAATTTCTCTATTCTTTTTCTGTAGTCAAAAAACAAGCAAAAGCTAAGAGGGGTGCCTTGAGTTTAACAAGGCATGCCTTTCACCTAAAAATGATGAGAACCACTAGTCTACTCTGTTCCTCTTTGAGGAAAAACAATAAGGTGCTTAGGGTGGTGGTGAATTGTCCTGGCCAGTTTCATTCTTGCTTTAATGCAGAAGTAGATTTTTAGAAAGCCCAGACTTGCGGAATGATAGTAAACCTGTAATTTGGAAAAGCTGGCTGATCGGGGCATCATGCTGATTTCCTAATTTGTCTCTTGCTAGTTTTGGTTTTTTTACTATTATTTGTATTATTGTTGCACATTGGAATCCTACACATGGACAAGGATCCATTGAGACTTGGTGTACAAACACAGAATAAGAGTGTTTTTTCTTTTCTATTGCTAGAGCAGTGCTGTGAGTTGGCACCTTTAGTGGCATAGGAATCCTTTAAATTAAGATGCTGACAAATTACAATAACAGCAATTTGCCCCAGACACCCTAAGATGGTCAAAGCTCCCAGGTCTAATGGAATCTTAGGAATGCATCGTAATTTCCTATGCCCACTATATAGGCATTATTAATTAACTCCCTTTAGTCTGGAGTTCTTTGTGGAAGCAGAGGGAGAAGGGGAATTATCAGTACTCTAAAAAGAACCTCAATGACCGAGCATACTACATAACATTTATAGTGCCTGTGTGGATCTCCGTCTGTGCTTGCTGCAACAAAAGAATCTTATTCCAAGTGTATTGGACACCAGAAGTGTTGCACAAGATAAAACTCTTACCCTCTGGCATTCGTTGGTGCTGCAGTAAAGAAAAAGGAGGCCCTGATACATAAGCTAAGAGGCCATTTGACAATCTTCCTACTCAGATTGAGGTAGGAGTTGGGCATGAGATAAAGTAGCACACTGTTTCAGCAGCCAGACCCCTGCTGAAGATTTGGGCACTTAACTGTGAAGTAGGATTTAGCTCTACAGCAGGGACTTTGTGGCTCTTGAGGCTTTCTGTGATCACCAAGAGCATTATTGTACACAGATGAAAAGAGCAGAGTTTCATAGTTTCTAGGGTCGGAAGGGACCTGAGCAGCTCATCTAGTCCGACCCCCTGCCATGGCAGGAAAGAGTACTGGGGTCAAACGACCCCGGCAAGATGTGCACTAACCTCCTCTTAAACACCCCCAGGGTAGGAATCTGCACCACTTCTCTTGGAAGCTGGTTCCAGACCCTAGCCGCCCTGACTGTGAAGTAGCGCCTCCTGATATCTAATCTAAATCTACCCTCTGCCAGCTTGTGACTGTTATTCCTGGTCACTCCTGGCAGTGCTCGGGGGAACAGGGACTCCCCCAATGCCTGCTGATCCCCCCTGACTAGTTTGTAACAGGCCACTAGATCCCCCTCGGCCTTCTTTTGTGGAGGCTGAACAGGTTCAGGTCCCATAGCCTCTCCTCATAGGGCCTGCCCTGTTGTCCCCTGATCATACGAGTGGTCTCCTCTGGACCCTCTCCATGCTGTCCACATCCCTCCTGAAGTGCGGTGCCCAGAACTGGACACAGTACTCCAGCTGCAGCCTGACCAGTGCCGCATAGAGGAGAAGGATCACCTCCTTGGACCTGCTTGAGATGCATCTGTGGATGCATGACAAGGTGCGGTTGGCCTTCCTGACTGCCTCTCCACACTGCCGGCCCATGTTCATCTTGGAGTCAATGATGACCCCCAGATCCAGTTATGTCCAGATAACAAAGCAGTAGTATTTGCCTCCATCTCAGCAGCCAAAAAAATAAATCGGTTTTGCTATATGGACCAGTTATACCAATTCATCCCATTTCTAGATGTGTTTGGATAGGAAAAAATGTTCAAAATCATTCTTTCCATCTAATGTTACCCCTTCTGAGCCTCTGCCCCAATCTCCTTTTGTCCATGCACCTCCTGTTTTTCTGTGTAAATTTCTCCTGCCCACATGCATACCCCTAATGTCTGTCTGGTATTTGTTGTGCAGAATTGATGAGTTGTAAAATTGTGTAACTCTGGCAATCATGTACACCCTTCAGGAAGATTGTGAGCTAAAAGTCATGTTTCTTTCTTTATTTTGTATTGTTTGTTTCTTTACACAAATTAATTAAAAATAACAAAAAAGCCAATTACGTTACTTAAGAGGGATTTCAAGACTGTGATCATATCCCTATGGATCTGGTCTTATTTAGACTGTATAAAAGTAACTTCTTTTATTCTACCACTTAAGGCTTATTCTCTAATCCTTGTGTATTTTTACTGCCCTTCTGTTTATTTTTTATATCCTCTTTAAGCTGTGGGGACCAAAACTACACTCAGTTTATCTGATGCTATTACTACAGGGTTATATAAACCAGAATCACTGCCTATCTAGTTTTATTTGTATTGTTTGTCCAGACTCAGAATAAAATCCTGCTGGGAACAGCAGCTTGAACTTGGACTCCTTTGTGAAATATGCTGTTTGAGACAGGTGGAGTCTGTTGTATTTGATCAGTGTAAATATTAAGATGTATCTACTTAAAAACCTAAGCACCTTTCTGGATTACAGGAAAGCTGTTCTGCATCATAATGGTGGAGCCACGCCTTGGCAGGACCTTCTACCATTCTCTCTTATGTCACAGACACTCCCCAGAGCATCTGCTGCACTGAGATTTTTTTCTCTCTTCTGAAGTAATATAGAAAATGAGACTTTCAGGATGATTAGTGTTAAACAAAACAAACAAACCTGGGGCATACAAATCTACAGGTCCATTCCTTATTAAGTACCCATACTATACACATGCTGACCTTTGACCTTCTGATTCAAGCAGTCAGTGTGGTCAGGTTTCTGCAAAATGAAAGTTTTTTTGATTCTGTTGCTTTTACCACTGATTTTTTAAAAACTAAATATAAACATCAGAAGAGAGGTGTTGCCTTCTAAAATTAGTTTACTTGTTAACTACCATCATGTAGAATTGTGCACTGTGTATTTGTGTATGATATCAATGAGCTCTATGTTGCTTAGGGGAGGAAATAAGTTACTGTTTCTTATGTTGAACTGCTGCCTTATTGCTGCTGCTGTTTGTGTAAAACCCACTCTGTATTCAGAAGGCTGGTCCATATGCACCTCCTCTCTTAGTCTTAAAGTTCGTTGCAAAGGAAATTACACAGGTTTGATCAGCTTCAACCATAGTCCAGGAGTAAAATAGCCTTCAAGTTTGATCGTGTCACTCTTTTTCTTTTAATCCATTTATTTCATAGATTTCATAGACATTAGGGCTGGAAGGGACCTTGGGAGATCATCGAGTCCAGCCCCCTGCCCAAATGGCAGGAAGTCAGCTGGGGTCATAGGATCCCAGCAAGATAAGCATCCAATTTGCTCTTGAAGGTGTTCAATGTAGGTGCTTGAACCACCTCCGCTGGCAGACTGTTCCAGACCTTGGGGGCTCGGACAGTAAAGAAATTCTTCCTTATGTCCAGCCCGAAACGGTCTTGCAGGAGTTTGTGACCGTTCGACCTCGTCATCCCTTGGGGCGCTCTGGTGAACAGATGTTCCCCCAGATCCTGGTGGTCACCCCTGATAAACTTATAGGTGGCCATCAGATCACCCCTGAGCCTATGCTTTTCCAGGCTAAAGAGTCCCATGGCTCTCAGCCTGTCATCGTAAGATCTGTTTTCCTGACCTCTGATCATGCGCGTGGCTCTCCTCTGCACTCTCTCAAGCTTCTCCACATCCTTTCTGAATTGTGGAGCCCAAAACTGGACACAGTACTCCAGCTGCGGCCTCACCAAGGCCGAGTACAAGGGGAGAATGACGTCCCGGGATTTGCTCGAGAAGCATCTATGGATGCACACCAGCATTTTGGTCGCTTTACTAGCCGCAGCATCGCATTGCAGGCTCATGTTCATCTTGTGGTCAATGATGACCCCCAAGTCTTTTTCTTCTGTAGTGCTAACCAACGTAGCACTGCCGAGCCTATAAGGATGCTGCAAGTTTTTCCTCCCAAGGTGGAGAACCTTGCATTTTTCGGTGTTAAACACCATCAGGTTCTCGTCTGCCCATCTGCTGAGCTTGTCCAGGTCAGCCTGGATCACCCACCTATTTACAGCCAAGTCAAATTGAAATTTCTTGGTATACCTTCTAAAGCCTTACCCCTTCCCAGTTATTCAACTTGGTGAACTTCTTGTTGCTCCATCACTCCTGTTCTGCTCATGTTTTTCAGCTTTGTTCACCTTTTTGTCAACTTCTCCCACAATCACCTTCATCCCTTGGATGTGACGCTCTGTGCATGGTACAGGCTTCCTGACCACTTTTGCAAGGCCTCTCTCTACTTTTCTGCATTTGAACTCCTATTAAATACCTGCTTTCCAGCTCTGGACATCTACTAGTTGTTTAGGGGAAAGGCTGAGAAGAGATTTGGCATGCATGGGAGGTAGTGAGGCTGTTTAAGGGAAGGAGTCCACTGTCTTTCTTAATGAATATTGTTTCAGCTTTTGTACATGCTGGAGAGTTGTATTTTTTAAAGTTGGAAAATAAGCTGTAATCACAGCCCCACACTCTTCTCTTCATGTCTTCGCTGTTTCTGTGATCTATTGTACAGCAACAGCCCTTGTCTGCTGTTAAGCCGTCTAGGATTCATCAGCAGCCTGGGAATAATTCTTCTCCATCAGCTTTTTAAAATACATGGTGTACATAGAAGGCAAAACTTGCCAGACCAGATAAGAGCTATGAACTATAACCTGCACCAGAGACTGGAGAGTGAGATGCAGGCACCTTTGCTGTGGGCTGTCAGGGCTTAATCTGCCTCTAAGGACAGCAGCTTTCCAACTCCCACTGTTCAGGGGTTCATAGATATGCTAAATCCAGGCCATGTTCACCCCTAGCAAAGTTATATTTTTCAACTAAATTTGAGCTGATTGGCTGTCTGATATGCTTATTAGTCATATACATGTCTAATCTAATACTGTTTGGGGTAGGGTCTGTTGTTTTTCTGAATCCATGTGCTGTGCTTAGCAAAAAGAGGTCCTAGCATGCAGTAGACGTATTGCTGCAGTAGCCATGTGAATAATAATTAAGCTCTTGACTCTGTTACATATAATGGCAGTGAGTTCCATGGCTTTATTGGGCATTGTATGGAAAAGTGTTTCCTTTTCATTGGTTTTAAATCAGTTTCCTTTGCAGTGACATTGATGGCCCAGCCTTTGGGACTGAGCAGTAATCATTTTGCTATCATATCTAATTGTTTTGCCTGCTGCTCTGATCTGACACCATCTGATCTGCCCAGGGAAATGGCTTATTTACCTCTAAAGGAATAGGGCATTCCTAATAGTGCTCAGTAGTCTTCTGGTAAATGTCTAGAGCCTAGCAAAATGGCCTTGTGTGTATGGATTAGTAATCAGCAGGCGAGATGGAGTTTGGGCATACCAACATGCCAAGGAGAATTCTTGAGACTAAAGCCTTTAAGGTGCCCATATTACAACATTGGTGGAAGAGAGGAGTCTCCCACACACTTTCCATGAGTTTGCTGCCTGAGAATGCAGAAGGAAGTGCCCATCCTAGGATAGTTTATTCAGTTATAGAACAGCACAAGTCCATTTCCTGTTTGGTTGCTATTTGGGTACGAAATAATTAAAGTTACTCCCCATCCCGGGGAAGTTAGAATCATAGAAAATTAGGGTTGGAAGGGACTTCAGGACTTCAGGAGGTCATTTAGTCCAACCCCCTGGTCAACGCAGGATTGGAGTTGCTGTGCCTTGCTGAATCAGCACCTGTTGGAGCTCCAGGGTGTTTCAGGAGAGCAGCCTTTCTTCCACCATTGATGCAGGTCTGCAGTGGAAGCTCTGCCTCTAGAGGCTGCCCAGCAGGTGCAGTAGATAACCCTGGTATTTCTGTCCTATTACAAGTGCCCCCATCTGTGCTCTAGTGACTGTGTCCAGTACTCTCACCGGCAAGCTGCCACCTGTTCCATATGTGCTGAAGTTTCTTCTGTTTAAATTAACTTCACAAAGCAACATTTTTATCATCTGAATGACACCTGGATAGGTAGTTGGGTGAAGCAAGGCGTGTCACCAGTCCTGGGTTGATCATTCATGCTTCTGTATATACATTATGATCTAATTCTTTCCTGTGCTTTCATGGTCTGTGTATAGTTTGTCATACCAATGAAGCCTGACTGAATTGAATTATATGTAGCCAAAAGAAAGGGGGCAAAGACTTAATAGTTCACTTTATTGATCATGTTAAAGGTAGCAGAAGTATTATTAGACAGGAGATGAGAAATCCCATTGGAATTACAGGAGAGTCTGTCAACTCACCACATTTTTTCCTTCTTTTCTTTGTATTTTCTCTCTGCATCCAGACAAATCTTTAGCATTTGTCCTCTTGTTTCTTTAGCATTTGTCATTCTCAGCTCATCCTACTCTGTCTCACTCTGTTCTGCGCAGAAATGCAACTCTACCATGCAGCCTCGATAGCTGTCCAGTCACTGCAAATGAGGTGTTTTCAGTGCCTTATTCTGCCCTCATAAAGTGGTTACTATAATGTAATTGTTACTTTGTTTCTGGAGAGTGAAAGTGCTCTTGCTAAGCAAATATTTACAAACACTGTTGAGAGTTGACTTTAGGAAGGGGAGAATGGAACACCTTTTATAACAATGTTCCTCTCTTATTTATTTTAAAACAGAAAGTTGTGTGGGGGAGAGAAGTCTCTAGCAAGCAGCTCCCATTCTGCAGTGTGTCGCTGGAGGTGAGTGTAAGGTCTTTGGATTTGCTTTGTGCAGACACCTCCACTTCTAAGTGAGGGGGAAAAGAATATGTCACTCAGTTCCATTTCTTCCACGCTCTCGCCTCAAAGTAAGAGGCAGGGGACCAGGTTAGGGAAGGAGGTTGGACTTGAATTGAGCCAATAAAGTTTCTCTTATTTAACATCTCTTTTTAGTTGCACAGAATGATTTGGAAAGGACACAGTGTTACATTGTTGCCCTCAGTAGCAGAGCTGTCAGTGTGCCTGAGAATGGAAGTTAAATTGCATAAGAAGGGAATTTCTGGTGCCCTTCTTAAAGGGAGATGGGGAGGTGGGGATTGGGCACCACACAAGAAGGTTGTAGACTTGTTGCTAAATATTTGTTTTGGTTTTGGTTGTTTTGTTTTTTTTTAATTCCTGAATGGAGTTATGACCTGCATGCCTTCTGGGCAACACGTTGGGCAATTGTTCAGCGTCCATTAATTCAGACTTGAACTGGATAGAAAAAGAACTGGGAGGATGTGGATTATACATGTTCCTAAAAGTTTTAAAAAAAAATTCCAGCTGAAGAGTTTCTGAGCCTCTTGAAGTGGCACTGTGCCCAACAGCTGTGAGAACCCTCTCCAGGAAACATATCTACCAATTTGTGTTTGTGTTTTTGCACAGCTCCCAGCACACTAATTCTCCAGCTTTGACTGAAATGTCAGGAGTTGTTATAAAAATAATTAACAGGAAATTCTGCGGTGAAAGGAATGCCTTGTGTGTTCTCTATCAATTCTGTCTGCATCTACGTAGAGATAGAAGGAGAGGGATGCTGTTAGCATTCTGTGGTTCATCTAAGTGATATAGTAAAAAGTGGTGAGTTTGTGCCTGGGTGCTGAACCTCTGTGGTATTGCAGAGTTACACCATTCCTCTCTGAGTTCCTGATTCAAAGCCCACTAAAGTTCAGGCCCTTGACACTTGCATGTTTTCAGATAAAACTTTAAAAATGACAGTCCTATTTTAGTGGCAGAAGTTTAGAGGCAATACAGTCATGTCACATCCCAGTTGAAAGGTTCCTAGATTCTTTGCTTGGCTACAGGAGAGGTGATTTGCGCTTGTGTCTGTGCTGGAGATGCCTGGATGAAGAGCCTTTTCATCAGAGGACCTAATGAACATTCTCAGCTCTAAGGGTCTCTCAGATTGCTTCATATAAGTAGACTTCTACAGCTTCAGTTGCACTGAAAATTACAAAGAAACAAAGGGAGCATAGACCAGTAGTGCTGTTCTTATCCAGTATATGCCATTAGATTGGTCTGAAAAAATGGGAAGAGAAAAATGAGTAGGTTGTCAGGCAGCTAGTACTTCTGAGTTCCAGTGTACAAAAAGTAGGGTGGTTGAGGAAAGCATTTTAATCTCTGCGGAAGGCAGCATCAAACTAACCTTCTCCATTAATTCCACAAAGGGCAGCAGGAGAAGAGAGGCTATTACCTGCACATAACATTTTCACAGTGGGTTTCAGATTGTAATCCTGGGGCTTGTGGACTCTTTTGATATGTGTTGCTGTCAATTGTGCATGAATAAAATCTACAAGGATTAGTAAAGGCACTGAATGAACTTGAATTGGGGCAGGAATTCTTTGTGCCAATGTGTAAAGGATTTCTAAAGGATGGTAAATGTGGAAAGAGCATTTCCTTTTGCAAATTTCAGCACCATCATCTGAATTAATTGTTCAGAATTTTCAGTGGAGGAGGATGGGCAAGTGACTCATGAGACATCCTATCCAATTTAAATTGGTCAGTGTGTAATTCCACATGTACTTTGCACCACTTTCATATGGGAAGCTGTATGTTTACAGTGAGGCAGGGAATAACAGTGTCATTAGTGGTAAACCATGTACATACAGTTGTGTGACATCACTGGCAGAGCAGCAACAGTAGGAAGAGGAAGGTTTACAGTGGTGATGATTCTGGCATTGGGTAGATGAACATCCAATACTACACTGTTGGGTTTTTTGTGTTTTTTTTTAACTCTGATGACAATGAGGCAGAGTAAGGTTAGAATTGGTCCATGTTTTGGATGGTAGCAAAATTTCAAGATTAAGGGAAACTTCCAGTATTAAAATTAGCCATCCTAGTCACTGTGCCTAATTACAAAGCAGAGAAAAAAATCGTTTGTGAGGGTTTTTTACTGTAATATAATCAGAAACTGGCATCAGGGTACTGCACTGCAGAGTACAGCTGGTTTGTGATTGCAAAACTTTTGTGACTGCACAGGGAAGCAGAGACTTTTCAAGATCTAAATTGTCTTTACTAATTAAACAGTGGATCACATTGCTGATCCAGGATTTCTTTACAATTGGCAGAAGCTCCACCACTTTTCCAGTAGTAATAGTAGTGGTATTTTGACTAACTGTGGTTAAGTCATCTTCTACTGGGGGAAGTCCAAACCCAACACCACTCTATAGTTATCAGCTAAGTGAGTCAATGGTGCAAACTTTATTTTACAGCAGTATTCACAGTGTAGCTAATGCTTTCCTGTGTATCCAATAGAATCTTCTTTACTATCAGACTAGGTCTACCTGTTGAGAAGCAAAAAGGCAAAAAAAAATCAGAAATATGGGGACCATTCATGTCCTCTTCTAATATATTTTACCCTTTTCCAGCTTTTGTCTATTTCTTTCTTTGCCTTTCCAGTTGGTTCAGTTAAAGTTATCTATTGACCCTTTCCCTGGTTGACCTGATTAGACCTCTAGCAAACTCTAGTTTTTTTCTCTCTCTGTTTCACAGGAGGTGCTAGCCTTGTGTTATAAATGTTGTGGGGTTATCCTAATTTCACTAGCAAGGTCCCATATTTTCAAGACCACTGAAGTGTCCTCTGAGTTATTCTGAGCAAGTACAAGACGGTATTTCTTCATTGTGCCCTTTCATAGTCATGCTGTAGAAGTAACTGCAGTTGTTTCAATTAGCTTTTATCTCAAGTATTTGAATTGATTAATTGGATTACATCTCAACAAAATTGGCAAGATACAAACGCAGTGCTGGATTTTGGCCAATTATGATTCCACTGACTTTTCCAGAGTTGCCTGTTCCCAAAGACAAGAGTGTTAGATTGATTGATTAATTTATCCATTTTAGATTTTGCACCATCTCTAAGCACTTTACAGTTTTAGAAAAGAACCATATTAACTGCATATTTACTGAGAATATATCTGTGTACCATGTGGACTTTGCAGCTGGTCTGGAAACTTGATGCATCTGGACCCTTTTGAAGGAACCGTGGAAATGAATGTGCCGTGGAAATGAATGTGAAGTTGAGGACTTTGCCTGGGAAATGTCCTATCTTCAACAGCCTGCCTC
The DNA here is from genome assembly GCF_052110815.1 of Crocodylus siamensis. Lineage (NCBI taxonomy): Eukaryota > Metazoa > Chordata > Crocodylia > Crocodylidae > Crocodylus > Crocodylus siamensis. The sequence continues at coordinate 25,502,159 of NC_143401.1, read as the reverse complement.
TTATTTGTATTTGCTGTTGATAGTGTTTTGCTGCCTACTGGGCTGCATTACCCTTTTTTTGCTTGTGCTTTGAGCTAAATGTAGTCTCATGATTTGGATCTGGCTAGCTCCATTTCGGGGGGCATTTCCTTTTGTAACATACAGAAGAGAAAGAGGGCCTCATGGTTACCATTGACTTTTCCTTCTCACTGGAATAGTAATACTATAGTAACATAGACTTTTTCACAATATGAAACCAAAGTCATAGCATTTACTCAGGTCAGAACTTACATGCATCTTCAGGAAAAAACAGCCTTTTTGTTATCCTTAGGACTTGACTGAAGCACTAAGCTTAGGCATTCACCATACTGCCAAAGTCTGCCCCAGAGCTGGGAAACCAACTGAGGGACAATAAGAACCTATCCATTCAGCAGCCAGAACAGATTAAAGACCTTGTTTCCATTTATTGCATCTGTTGCAGCAGCTGCTACACAACAGTACCATCTCACCAGTTTGACACTGATCAAGTGAAAAAAATTATCTGCATGTTCTATATCCTGTCACATTGCTGACAAGTTCTAGTGATAAATCTGGAACCTCATACTCCTTCCCTTCTGTTCAGTGAAGCGGGGTAGAAAGGGCAAGCCTGTTGCTTGAATCTCCTGATCACAGGACATGGTGGTCACCCCTCAGATAGGATAAGTGAGATGACAGGAAATAAGGGAGGTGTTATGTCCTTAGGAATCTGAGCCTCTGACAAGTTGATCCACTGCATTCAGGAACATCCATACCCATCCAGCAAAACTTGGGAGTCTATTTCGTTCAGAATATGAAAGAACAAGCATTTTATGATTGACTTGGACTCTCTTTGTCGCTAGTGAGACGCTCCCTTTCTGAAGTTTCACACAGGTATTCAGTATAGCTGGAAATCGAGCAACATCTCCTACAAGGATTGCATGCTCTTAAGGTTTGAGCAGATTAGGACACATGCCCAAAGTGTCCCTCTTCTTTTGCACTTTGGTAGCAGTTGTATTGGTTTGTTAGGCCAATTATTATTGGATGTAATTGGTGTCTCCCCCGGCCAGACCAGTGGGACACAGTGCCCCTGAATTCAGAGGAGGATTAAGTCAAAGGAACATAATTCCCCAATAAATCCTTGGACCAAGAAAACCAGATATTATTGAAAAATGCTTGGATAAAGTGCCCTTCTGTCTTCCTGTATTCTTCCAGAACTGGTAGAGAGTAGAGAGTTCCCTCTGATTCCTCAGAAGGTTCCAGGCAAGTAAATCGGTAATCAGGTCTTGCATTCAAAAGCTTATCTAACTTCATCCCACCTCCGTAGTTGGTCCAATAAAACATACCACCTAAGAAAGCCTTGTTAACTCTTGTTAACAAAAGAATAGAAGGTAAATGCCCTTACGTGGGTACCCAGCAATGTAAGTTCTTGACTAAGAACTATATACTGTAGATAGCTGGAGTTGGGGGGTGGCTTTGCACACCCCAGTCCTAAAGGAGATTTTGGGAGAGTGGAACCTCTCTCAAATTGTAACAGTTGAACCTCATGCCCATGTTTCTGAATTTAATTCTGATTAACATCACTGACAGCATGGTGAAGGTATTGAACTGACTTTCAGCTCTTACTGTGAAAAAGAGCAGTGAGGGATGCTAATATTTACATGCAAACAGAATTTACATGCAAACATGTTTTCTCCTTGCTGTCACCAGAGAGAAGGTATTTCAGTTTTTACCATCTGCAGTCTCAAGGTTTATAGTACTGGCTGCAGCTGTATGTTCTCCTGCCCTGTTTTCTGCTTCCTCATTGTAAAATGTAGCAAAATGATGAGCAAAATGGAAATGAAACAGTAATCAAGGCAGGGGGCTTGTGTGAGAACAGGGTACACGTTCCTGTGCTCAGCTTGGCTTGGCAGAGACACCCTGCTTTGCCCTTTGTTCCTGCCTGGTGGTTGCAGGCTGCATCAGGAAAGGCAGTCTCAATGGAACTGCCTTGCTACAGGCCCTCATTAGGGCCTGTCTACACTACAGAGATAGAATGGCCTGAATCTGAGAAGGAAAGAAGGGTGTCGGACAAAAAAAAACTTATGACTGTGGTGGTTGCAGCTTCCCTGACATGGGATGGTATGAAGAGGCTGTTTGCTTTTCCAATTAGTCATTTTAAACATCCAAGTAAACAAGTTAGCAGCACAGCCCTGTTAATACCACAGACATCTGAGAAAGGATTAACAGGGCTCCATGGGATATCAACGAGATCTTTATCTAGAGCTGCTGAGACAGTGGGGGCCAATTTTTTTGCCACAAACTACCCCTCCTCCCCAGGGCCACTCTGATCCTTTTCCCCTGCTTAATCAACTGCTCTATTTTTCTCCTTGCTTCCTGCCCAATCTGGTGCTCGTCTTTCTGCTCCTTGTCTGGTTTGCTGCTCTGGTTTCTGCATCCTGCCCTATCAGCCACTGTGCTGGCTGTCCCTCCCCAGTCTGCCAGGTGTCACACACAGAAGCTGCCCATGCCATTAGTGGCATGCATGCCCCAAGTTCACTGCCCCTGGGCTAAGAGATTTACCTGAGTAGAGTCATCCTTTTATTTAACTATCGAAGGCTGCAAAGATACTGACTTTTTTGTTGCTTCTGAACTGATCATTCAGTGCCAGCTCTGAAGCTGAAAGCTAGGCCTGAGTGCAGGGATAACTGCTGTGCTGGGCTCAGAATGGTCATTATCCTTTAACAAACATCCCAGTAAATGTACAGTTGGACTGTAATGACCCCAGGCATGTCAGGGTTTATTATTGAGGATCATTACTGAAAAATATGCTAATATTTTTTATGCAGAGTGGGTTAGGTAGATGCAGAGACGCATAAAGTTCACTTTCTTACCACTCACGGCTAGGTCAGGTATTCAGCTGGATTTCTCATAATTATAAAGTATAAGATTTGTAGCCAGACACTGAAGGAAAGATAGCGGTTGGATCTTTAGCACTCTTAGAATGTGTACAGCTCCAGGGCTTCCAGTTACTTCCAAGGCATTATGTTAGTGATGAGCAGGGATCCTGGTTTTCTCTGGTTTAAAAAGGTGTTTAATTTAAATCATGGAAAAATGTGGATTTGGGGTTACTTTTTTTTAAAACTGAAAATTGGGGATTTTTTAAAATCAGATACAACCAGGATTCTTGGTAATGAGAGAAGGGGATTTCTTTCAATTCATATGAAGGGATGGAGGTTTGCTTTTCCTTCTCAGCCATTATGCTGATGTATAATTGCATGGTCCAACATCAGTTCTTAAAATTGATTTAATTACCTCGTTTATCAAAAGTGTCTGAAGGATACTTTTCTAAGGAAACTATAGGCCAGTTAGTCTTACCTCGATCCTAGGCAAGCTGTTTGACAAAATTATGCTGGCACACATCCATGAGGGGCCAGCTGGGGACTGCATGCTTAGGGGCAACCAACACGGGTTCATCAGTGGCAGGTCCTGTCAGACCAACCTGGTGGCCTTCTATGATCAGATTACCAGATCATTAGATGCAGGGGTAGCAGTGGATATAGTCTTCCTGGACTTCCGGAAAGCCTTCGACACTGTCTCTCACCCCGTTCTCATCAAGAAACTGGGGGACTGTGGTGTCGACGCCCACACAGTCAATTGGGTCGCCAACTGGCTGGAGGGCTGCACCCAGAGGGTGTTAGTGGATGGGTCCTTCTCAACCTGGAAGGACATGGGCAGGGCTCGGTCCTCGGGCCCGCACTGTTCAACATCTTCATCAGTGATTTGGACAAAGGGGTAAAAAGCACCCTGTTCAATTTTGCTGATGACACTAAGATGTGGGGGGATGTGGGCACACTAGAAGGAAGCATCAGGCTTCAATCAGACCTAGACAGGCTACAAGGGTGGGCGGATGTGAACAGGATGGGATTCAACACAGACAAGTGCAAGGTGATGCACCTGGGGAGGAACAACCGGCACCATACCTGCAGGTTGGGGAACTCCCCTCTTGTCAGCACGGAGGCGGAAAAGGATCTTGGAGTCATAATTGACTCTAAGATGAACATGGGCTGGCAGTGTGGGGAGGCAGTCAGGAAGGCCAACCGTACCTTGTCATGCATCCACAGATGCATCTCAAGCAGGACCAAGGAGGTGATCCTCCCCCTCTATGCGGCACTGGTCAGGCCGCAACTGGAGTACTGCGTCCAGTTCTGGGCGCCACACTTCCAGAGGGATGTCGACAGCATCGAGAGGGTCCAGAGGAGGGCCACTCGCATGATCAGGGGGCAGCAGGGCAGGCCCTATGAGGAGAGGCTACAGGACCTGAACCTATTCAGCCTCCACAAGAGAAGGCCTGTTATAAATTAGTCAGGGGGGATCAGCAGGCATTGGGGGAGTCCCTGTTCCCCCGAGCACTGCCAGGAGTGACCAGGAATAACGGTCACAAGCTGGCAGAGGGCAGGTTTAGGCTAGATATCAGGAAGCACTACTTCACGGTCAGGATGGCTAGGATATGGAACCAACTTCCAAGAGAGGTGGTGCAGACTCCTACCCTGGGGGTTTTTAAGAGGAGGTTGGATGAACATCTTGCTGGGGTCGTTTGACCCCAGTATTATTATTTCCTGCCATGGCGGGGGGTCGGACTAGATGATCTACTCAGGTCCCTTCCGACTCTAGAAACTATGAAACTATATAGTGGGAATGTCTACTGAAGTGCCCTGGCACTTGCCCCCTTAGCAGGAATTCTGGCATTCCCTATTTGAAAACTGAAAAATTGCTGATAAAAAAAAATCCCAAAGTTACTGTAGTGGGCACGTCTACATATGTACTTTAATGCTCATTAGCTTATTTTAATATGAATTAAAGCATCACCAAAAATGTGCTCGTTCTCTAATGTGCATTAAAATAGGCTAATGCATCTTTTTCTAGTTCCTCACAATGAAGGGCACTTTATACATGATCTGAGGGTGAGGAGGCGGCGCTTTAATTTAAGCACTGCCGTGTCTTGTATATCAGTGTCCCCATGCCTAAAACTAAAGCTTATTCAATGAGCTCTAGATAAAGCTCCCCTGCCTCCATTTTTAAGTGTGGGGATGCTGATACACAAGATGCAGAAGACCTCTGGAGCATAGCAATTACCACACTTCAACAGACTCGATCAGTTTAATTCCTGCGTGTTGGGGCAGCCTCTGCGCTCATGTATAGGTGCCCAGAGGTACTACATTTAATGTTCATTAACAAAAATGCATTAATGAATGTGTAGATAAGCCCAGTGATTCTCAGCCAGGGACCTGCCAGACCTGGATGGGGACTGCATGGCCAGTAGAGGCATCTGCCCCTCTGGGCCGGCTGCCAGTGGGCTGTGGCTGCAGAGTTGGCCTTTCTGCGGCACTACTGCCATGTGTGCCTCTGCCTGACTATCTGGGCAGTTATTGCCTGGAAGCTGTTCCCAGTTTGGTGGCCTGCTTTGAACCGTCAAAGCATGTCCTCCTGACCCCAACTGGCCAAGAGGTCAGCCACCTCCAGCTGGGTCCAAGGTGCCAGCTCTGAGCAGGCTGCCCTGCCTGGGTCCTGCCACTTGCCTCCCTAGCAGGAATTCTGGCGTTCCCTATTTGAAAACTGAAAAATCCCTGATTAAAAAAAATCCCGAAGTCACTCTGTAAAATACCCCAAAATTCATGTTCCTCCGCAATTAAAACAGAAGACCACTGCTTGCTCCCCCAGCCGCCTGGATTGCTGCCCTGCCCGGCCCCAATCAGCTCCCCCCAAATTTGCAGCGCGGGGATCTTTTTTTTTGTTGCTGCACATGCAAGGGGCTTTGAGACACTGCAAGAGGCACGTGTGCGCTTGTATGGACACACCCCCTGCGTTCATCCTGTGAATTATGGTTGCAGCCCTAACTTTGCTAACATTGTGTATCACCCTTGAAAGGATCTCAAAGCACCCTAGGGTGCCAGAGCACCCTGGTAAGGATCACTATCCTGATCTTTGTGACTGGGGAGCTTGTCACCAAGGGGGGAGCTGATTTCAGAAGTATAGTAGATACAGTGGTGGTTTGGTTGATAGCAGGACGCAACTTTTCCCAGGTTGCGTTGTTTGATTCCTAGGAGGGAAACATTTCTTGTAATGAACAAGCATAGGCTGAAAAGGGTCTGCATTAGAGCCCAAAGCCTAGGTAAGAAAAGCTAATGCTTCCCTGCAGCTCCCTAAGAAGGGTATCCCTGTGCTCCCCATCTTGGAAAGGACCTGTTGTCTGAACTGAAGTGGATCAGATGGGTAAGTAGTTACAGTTTTTCAGTTTCTGGCCTTAATTCCTCTCTGCTTTCAGGAACTCTGGGAGAAACAAGCAACAAGTTGTAGGAAAGGGACTTGCTTTATGGATTTTTTTCATGTATCTTTTACTGGACCAGCTGAATAGTTGGGGGAGAGGTTAGGTAAGCTTTTGGACACAGAAAGTAAAAACAGACAGCTTATTTCCTGCTGTCCTGATCAGGCAGGGCACAGCTGTAGGCTTAAATGGCAGTTAAAGTAGCTGCAGTTGTTCCAAGGAAAAGTGATTATTTTGAATACTTTGCTGGTACTTAATGTGGGACAATGGACTTGTCCATCAGTAAGTTCTGGGGTTTACCACAAGATAAAATGCTCATATGAGCACCAAGCTGGTTGTCTGATGAAATTAACTTGAGTTCATGGAAGCTTGTGCTCTGTATATAGCTCTTATATAGTTAATCTCTAAAGGCACATATTTACTTTATTTGCTTTCTGTCTTTTTTTTTAGCTAGAGTGCCCTTCCTCAAGCAAGGACTAGTCTTTGCATGGCAGGCTGAGGAGTGTAGTTGTAGAAGGGTGAATGAAGTAGGCTTTTTGAATAGATGCCCAGTATGTTTAAGGGTGCATACAGACCTAACACTTGAACAATTCCAAGTATACCACTGATTGGGAACCACTTCACAGTTGTCTTTAGACAGAAATATCTAGACACGCACAGCTCAGGATTCTAAGTAGAACGGTCACCTTTTAGGGATTGCACAGCTGCCACAATGCCAGCAGGGTATGTATGGCAGAGTACCCAGACCATCATGCTTTCCAGAGAGACGTAGAAGGGTTGCTGGACACTTGGGATCTGTGAGGCTTGCTTGCTTGTAGTTCCCAGGGGGCTGTGTGCTCAGGGGTTCCTCCAGGATCTGCATGGCTTTTCAACCCCTGTCTCAAAAGCTGTGCTGTCCAATTCACCTCCTTCTAGAGCAGAGATGGGCAGAATGCAGCCCATGGGCCAGATCTGACCCAAGGAGGGGCTTTCTCCAGCCCATGGCAGGTCCCTTGGTCTCACCTGGCCCAGACACTGCTGGGCTGTAGAGTGTCTTGCCACCCCTGTGCATGCAGCCAGAATGCAGCAGCTCTGCAACTGGACTACCTTTTTAGGCTGCTGCTGGCCTCAGCTCCGTAGTACTGGTGGGGATCAGCACGCAAAACCACCGACCCGGCACACCTGCTCTGCACTGCCTGGCTGTGCTGTTTCCTGCTGCCCCCTGGGCATGAAGCAGGGCTGGGGAGGTTCCTTCCAGCTGCTGGTATTGTTGGCCCCAGCCCCATGGTAATGACAGGGACCCGTATGCATACCCCTAACCCAGTGCACCCCGTGCCTGCTCTGGACCCACCAGTTCAGGCTGAGCAATAGTGGTGAAACCTAAGCAGAAACTGTTGCTCAGTGTGGGAGGAAAGTGGCCCCACTTCCTTGCCACTAGCAGGCAGTTCTTTGTGCAGCCACTCGGCGCCTACACAGTGCCAGGCTGCCCTGCAGCTCTGCTGCCATCACCACCATCTCTGGGCTACCCAGTGTGGCAGTGCAGAGAAGCTGCAGGGCAGCCTGGAGGTGATGGTGATGGTGATGGTGATGGTGGTGGAGCTGCAGGGCAGCCCAGTGCCATGCAGGCTCTGAGCGGCTGCAGCGAGAACTGTCCAATGAGGGGGAGGAGCCGCTTCCCCCCCCCATTCTGAGCAACAGTTTCTGCCCAACGCTGCCACTGCTGCTCAGCCTGGAAGGGCAAGCCCCTGCCTGCCTGCCAGCAGGAGGGATGGAAGCATCAAGTTGTACCTCTCACTGCTGCCAGGCAGGCAGAGGTGCCTTGCCATGGTGGTGCGGAGCTCCCAGCTTCCCCACCTGGTCCCACTTTGCCCTGCTGTGCCAGGTCTTGCCTGCTGGGCTGTAGAAGCAATAGAAGCATTGCAGGGAGTCCCAGGCTCTCAGTGGGCAGCCCCCATCTGCCTTTCCCCCGCAGTGGGCTCCATTCTGGCTGTGCCGCCCAATGCGGGAGGGGGAGCCAGGCTCTGTGCTGTGCTCCGCAGCAGCAACTGCCTCCTGCAGGCAGCAGCTGGGGTTCAGGCAGTACAGGGAGCTTTGGACCTAGGTCCCAGCCCTGTATCACTGGCAGCTGGGGCCCCTTCCAGCAGGGCTGGGGAGGGTAGGGGGATATGATAGGGAGTGAGGGGCACCAGTAGGGCCCAGGGGGCTGTGGTTGGGGAGTGAGGGGCACCAGCAGGGGGCTGTGGTTGGGACTGAGAGGGGCAATAGCTTGGGCAGGGCACTGGAATATCAGGGCTGCTCAGTGCAACACAACAAGAGGGGAGACAGAACAGTCGCAGCTGGACCCACATCCTGGTGAGTGAAAGGGACAGGAGGAGGCCCCTATGGCCCTCTTCCAGCATTGCCACCGCCCACCCCAAGCGCAGTGCAGTGTACCCCCCTTGGCCCCAGCCCACTCTGCCCTGTGCAGATCCAGGGGTACATGCCCCTCCCCCATGCCATCCTGGACAAACGGCAGGAGCTGCCAGATGAGCCACCAAATGAGTGGTGTACAGCAATGCACAGCGGTGGGAGCCAGCTCTCCCCCCACATCCAAACGAGCTGCGGCTTCATCCAGCTGAGCAACACCAACCCCAGCCCCGCTCCCTCCTTCACCATGGAGGGCATTGGCATTGATCTGCCCCTCCACAATCCTTCCCTCCCCTTTCACCACAGCAGACTTACCAGCTGCATGCAGCTGCATCGGAAATCAGATCGGTATCGGCTGATATGCCTCCTTGAATGTCTTGGCCCCCAAAATGTCTATCGGTGCACCCCTTTTTTGGGGTTCTTAATCATTGAATTTACAGTTCAAATCCTTGTAACATTGTAGAGTCCTGGCTGTGTTTCAGGAGCAGCCCCTTTCTCTCTACACGTTGGGGCTGGGGATGGGAAGTGGTACAATTTGGGATATGTGGAAGACTGAACAGAAACTTGGGAGGGAATGCTGTGTCCCTAAGTAATACTGAGCTGGTTCACAGACAACCAGCTGAAAACAGTACTTGATTTCCCTGGTGTGCTTCTGAAAAATTCCAGGAAGGTTCAGCCTATCTTAGGTGGTCTTTACATCTGGACTCTTGGGCTGCATCCAGATGAGTGCATATGTTTGGTTCCCCAAGGACAAAAGCAGTGGCACACCTTGTGCTGCTGCTACTTGTCCCCAAGGAATGCCCATGCCACATGCCCTCTGGTGCACAGCAGGTTTCCTTGGGTGGGGTAGAGTAGCCTGGGGCCAGCAACTGTGCTGGCCCCAGCAGCTTTATCTGGGGTCCTGAGAGCTGGGGAAGCTGCAGCTGTGGCACTCCTGCTTTTGGGATCCTGGCCAGCAGCCGGAGCATGGCTCCAGTGGGCCAGGCTCTGGTTTTGAGCAGCACATGGGGCAGCCACATGCGCTGCCATGCTTTTTTTCTGCATGGGTCTTTTTGACACCAGGATCACCTGTGGTCAACACCCCTGGTGATGCAAGTTAACATGTGTGGTGCCGCAGGAGGTTCTGCAGTGTCACATACCACACAGCTGCGCTCATCTGGACACGGCCTTGGGGTTTAACATGGATTTAGAACATGGTAAGCTAGGGTTAACGTCTGTCTACACCCAAGGAGTCATTAATCATACCAAAGAAAATAAAATTAAGAAGACAATCAATAAGTGTCTAACAAACCTATATTTCTATAAATCTGCAGGCCTAGGGACAACATACCCAAGAACTAAAAGAGAAATTATGAAGGAAATCTTGGCTCTTTTGAAAATTATTGCTAACTTGTGTGCAGTCAGAAGAAGTTTGTAGTGAGTTTTCTGGCTCTCATATGATTAATACTGTGGTGGGAAATTTTAATATAGACTTTCTGCATGTAATTTCTTGAAAGAATTCATTTACAGTCACAGGGCTTGGTTACAGTGGCCTGGTGCTAAGGATTAAAACACTTTTAGACTAATCATAAAATAAAATGTTTAGTTTAGTTTTGTTGTTCTTGTTGGTTCTGCACAGCTTTTAATGTAAAGGTGTACAAAAAGCTGCATTACTGCGTACTGTTACTTAATATTCTTTCACGTTAATGAGAATGCTTAGAACACAATGACAAAAGATACATACTGGGATCCCTTTTAGGTATGGAGCCCAAATGTTTTAAAATGTTCTAGATGTCCTTTAAACACATGCTCACTCCTTTTGAGGGAGACAGCTATTGATTCCTTAAGTGCATTCAGCAATGATTGGCACTCTGTCCTTTATCCATTGCTGGGCAATAACATCATCTTAATGCATGTTGTGCTTTTCTTCCTGAATAACTCTAGTGCCCTTTTCAAGCCACGTGTGAAGGAAAATGTTTTTAAGCATACAGTTCTTATGAGATGCAGCCATGTCTGGGGTAAAACAGCATCTTGTTAGGCATCACAAAACTGTACAGTAGGAAGTGAAGAATACGAGGGAACCCAATTTGGGTTGAATTACATTTTTCCATTCAGTACGAAAATGGCCAGGTCCTAACATGTAACCCCGCCCCCCAGCAACATAGAGTGGACTGGAGTGTCAGGTGCTGCTGTCTGTGTAGGCTATGTTCCTTCCCTCCCTCTCTCTCTCCCTCCCAAATCCCTCCTACTCCTTATTGATGTGGCTTTTTGTGCTGTCATTCTCCCTGGCAGTACATTTTTAGCTTCCCTCCTCTTGACAAAAGCGGAGCTCGTTTCAGTGGCACAGCAGCACCAAACTGTGTTGGTTTGGGAGTGGGTGGGGAGAAAGCCTGGGGGTTCTCTGTACCCCGTTCCACATTTGAACCAAAAGCAAGCTTATGTAGTCACTTCACTAGAAATGCTTTTGAAACACCGCTAGATGTGTCAGCTGCTGTGTGAAGGGAGTTGAAAGCCTCATTGTGGTTAGATGCTTGAAAAGGAGCTCTTGGGTCTGCTGTGTGCCACAACTGTCTGAACTCTGGATTATGCCTCCCTCTGCCTTCTTCTGGATGCTGCTGCCTTCAGTTTCTTCTCATTGCTCCTGGGATTTCAGAGAGTAACATGGAAGCTTTTCAGAGAGGAACTGAAATGAGAGAGCATTTGGGGACAACAGAGCTGTGGTATGAGAAAGCATCTGGGGACACCAGAGCTGTGGTGCTGGCCCCTGTATGGGACCCTGTTTTGCCCACCTGTGGCTGCAATCTCTGTCTGCTGGCTTCTGCCTGCCTGGTACATATCATGCTCAGCAGTGAAGCTGTCTTTTCCAGTGTGAATTTATTGACATTTTTCTGCATGGGTGTAAAATTCCAGTGTCCTCCTGTTCACTAACTGATTTGAGAGGTTTTGTCAACTCCAAGGGAAGAAAAGACAGACATTGCTGCCAGTGACTATTCAGCCATCTACTATCTATGTAGCCCAGCTGCCCTTTCCAGAAGGACAAACTTTTTTCATATGGGATTTTGTGAGGAGCTGTTCTAGGGCTCTGACTCTTCCTTGCTTTCCTTTTGGCTCAGTGTGTTTCCTTGGCTTGCTAGCTGTCAGCGTTATAACTTATCAGACCCAGGATTTTCAGACATCTTTGAGAGATCATGCTTCTCCTTGGTTTGTAAAGGTAGGCATTTGTTCAAGATATTGCAGTGATTGTTCTATTCTGTCTACAGAGGAACTTATTTCTTGTTTCCCTTTGTGTTCCATAATTTGAGTCTTAATTTAACAAGTCATTGTCTGCAACAGCTGTACTGTCAGACAAGTGATGTAGAGACTGTTGGCTAGTGAATGTGTTGGGTGATTCAGTAAGGGAACTCTGCTGGGCTGTGTCTAATACCAAAATGTGGCATCGCTGGTTTGCTACATTCCGTGGCTATTAAGTCTCTTTGTTAGTTCTCTCCTCTCCTCTGCCTCTCTCTTTCCCTGTCTTTTGGCTTGCTACTGGGTTATATTTAGTTTCTGAAATATGTAGGATGAAAGGAAGGTTCTGATTGGCCAGTAAGGAGTTCAGATGCCTTTCTTGGTAGCTCACAATGAACCTGAACAGCATAGGGTTCCTGACAAAGCTGCACCCTTTCTCCTAGGCTGGTCTTCCTTGTCACAACACAGTAACATAATCTTGACCTTTCTCCTACATTCATTTTTTTCTTTGGTTACCAGATTGCTCTGGGGAGGAGGAACAAATTGCAGCAGCGTTAATAATTCATGAAATCATTGTAAAGATCAGAGGAGTTAGAGATGAAAAATTAGAAAATCAGATCATACCTTGTCTGTCTCCAAGGGCTAGTGCAGGGTTGTTCTTTACAGCATGTGTTCTAGTGCTTCGTTATCCAGCCACCTAAATCCTCATTTTCATCTCGCGAGCAAAACCAGGCTCAAAATTAATATTTGTTAATTTGAAAGTTTGGACAGGAAAATCCTCAGATGTGTGTGAAGAAAGGAGAGTAGCATTAGTAAAAGAAAAGCTGTAAATAACGCTGAGTCAAGATAACTGAATCAGAACTCTAATGCTGGGTTTTCTTGGGGAGGCTGTTTTGAATAGCCCTGTTGCTACTCTAAGGAGTTCTCACCCATTATGAGGCTCTGCAATGCAGCTGCCATCCTGCTGGTCCAGGCACATTAGAAGAAACTTGGTTTAGTGACTATTAAAAATGTTCCTTAATTAACCAGGCAAGAGGGCCAGCAGCACTCTCCCTGTGCCATTGCTAAATGTTGCTGGCATGAGAAGCAAGAGGCTGCCCTGGGATGCAAGCCAGAAAACTTTCATTGGGCCAGCCATGATCCCAGATTCTTAGTTTTCAACACCTGTCATAATAAAGAGGGTAAAGATGGGAATGCTGGTTTTTTGATAGTTGCATAAACATGGTTTTCCAGAATACCACCCGGTCCTGGTAATGAGAGTATGTTGAAGACAAGAGAGTTTTCAGGGTGCTCTTCTTGCTTTACTTCTTTTGCTATTTTAAATGTAGGTGAAGGGTGGGGGGGGGGTGGATGGAGGATGAAGAAGGTTTTGGTTCCTGTTTCTCTGCTGCAATTATCTGGCAGCACCCATATAAGGCTTATCTGCTTTGAACACTTATAGCTATAAAAATATTTTTTTTCTTTCTGTTCTCCATCATTCTGAACCATCTGGACCTAATGCATACAGTTTTCCCCTCTTACATAAATTCTCAGAAGTGTAATGAAACTAAACCCTATGTAGTTGGAATAATTAGCCCTGTTACTATCTGCAGCACTGAAACAACTGTGTTACATGGCCCAGGAATGTATTCCAGGTTGTGTAGCTACGGTATGGCAAAATACTTTCTGGGTAATGCAGCCATATGCTTCAAAACACAGTTACAATCTTGTCACTTGACCTTGCATCCTGTCAGGAGGGATTGCATCAGGGTGTGTGTAGGTATTTCATAGAAAATCATAGAAAGTTAGGGTTGGAAGGGACCTTTTGGAGGTCATCTAGTCCAACCTCCTGCTCAAAGCAGGACCATACTTGACTATACTATCCCAGCCAAGGCTTTGACTTACCAGGTCTTAAAACCCCTCAAGGATGGAGATTCCACCACCTGTCTGGGTAACGTGTTCCAGTGTTTTACTACCCTCCAGGTGAGAGTTTTTCCCCAATATCTAACCTAAACTTCCTTGTTATGTCGTCTGCCAGCACTAAAAACAGTCTCCATCCTCTTTGGAACAACCCTTCAGGTAGTTGAAGGTTCCTATTATGCCCCCTCTCAGTCTTTGCTTTTATAGACTAAATAAGACCAGTTCCCTCAGCCTCTCCTCACAAGTCATGTTCCCCAGCCCCCTAAACATTTTCATTGCCCTCTGCTGGACTCTCTCCAATTTGTCCACATCGTTTCTGTAGCAGGGGGCCCAAAACTAGACACAGTACTCCAGATGTGGCCTTACCAGTGCTGAATAGAGGGGCATAATCACTTCCCTCAATCTGCTGGCAACACTCCTATTGGTGTAGCCCAGTATGCTGTTACCCTTCTTTCCATCAAGGGCACACTGTTGGCTCATATTCAGTTTACTGTCCATCGTAACCCCCAATTCTTTTTCCAGAGAGCTGTTGTATACCCACTTGGTCCCCAGCCTGTGCTGGTGCATGAGATTGTTCTGTGCTTAGTGCAGAACTTATTGAACCTCGTGAGATTTTTTATGGCCCAATCCTCCAATGTGTTGAGGTCTTTCTGCATCCAAACCCTACCCTCCTGTTTATCTACTACTCCCTCCCCAGCTTAGTGTCATCTACAAACTTGCTGAGAGTGCACTCTACTCATCTTCCAGGTCGTGGATGAAGATATTGAACAAAACATCTCGAAACTTTCTGTAGTTTCAAATTTGATACATCTCTGCCTTCTCAAGCAGTCTTCATGTGCGACAGTGGACTACCTCTGTACATCTGCATTAGAATGGAGTGGATATTTAATTGTCACACAAGTGCATACTTTCTTGAGGGAGTTTTCCTCTGCCAGGAAAAACTGCTGTCTATTAGAAAACATTTGGACTATCCCTTACAGCCTGAGATAATTATCTTTTTCCCTTGTGGACCCTTTAAGCCTGCTGGGTCATGCACCTTCATCACAAGCCCATCAACCAAGTGCATACATGCTCTCACATCTTTGCCAGCAGCATCTTCTGTTATGCAGAATGAGTGAATGTGAAGCTCATTTCAACTAGTTATCCAGGTATAACTCCTAATGCTTAGTTGCTGGAGAATATGCAGAATCCTGTCCTGAGTAAGGGGAGAAGTAGTGGGTAGAGCAACCCTGTTCTCAAAAGGGTACTGGAATCCCAGTAACTGGTGTTCGTGGAGCTGTCTTTTTTCTTATTAATTCATACAAAGCATTTGCAGAGTTTGGTAGGAGGATAAGAAGCAAAGGTTATGAAATAAGTCTGCTCATATACATTAGGACGAGCCCAGGCATGAGGTGAAAGGAAGGCTGAGAGCTCTTTATTATCTAATATTCCCTCTGGGCAGTAGCAGACTCATTGTAGAGCAAGCCAGCCAGGCACAGAGGCTGGCAGAGAAACAAAGAGAGCACACATTGTTCTCAGAATACACTGGTACTGGAATGTTTCATTGTGAATTTGAAGCTATCTTTAATGTAAAATATTTCTTCAAGGGATTTGTTTTCGTTGCTAACCATTTCAGAAGGCACATCCAATCCAACACTGTGCCTTCTCCCAGACAAAAGGCAGTCAAGTTAGGGCTTCATTCAAAGAAAGATGTGCTTGCCTTAACCCCAGCATGTACCAAGGGGGAAATGTGAAGTCTCTGTTCTGTAAAAATAGGACCCAGGGGTGGGTGAAGGAGAAGCCAAATGGAAAAATAAGCCTGTTCATTTGCTGCATCTTCTTCTTTGAAGGAGGTTTTATTTGGTATTCTCTTATCCTTAATGGCCACTCAGTGGTACTTGCTTTGTATTTCTCCAGTGAGGAGACTTTGGCAGTGGGAAGGATTTCTTTTTTTATTGAAAATTAAAATACACATGTAATCGCTATGGAGACCACACTGCTCTCTAGGAAAGGAGGGAGGCGAGGAGGGAGGCATCTCACTGAAAACTCCAGTGGCCCCTCTCCAGAGGAAGGGAGAGGTGAGGCACCATGGCATGTGGTTGGGACATAAAAGGAGGAAAGGCCTACTTCTGTTAGCTCGCTTCACCTACATTGATTGAAACCAGCCTGCTACTTAGATTTGGTTTCATAGTCTGACCAGATGCATGGAGGAAAGTCCATATCTCTGTAAAAGGTAGGGGGCTCCAAGTATCAATTCCTTTTTTTTGGAGGGGGGGTACTTAGTGCATTTGCAAAGTCCTGTGTATTCTTCATATATGAGACTTTTTACAAAACAAGTACACACTTGTGTCCTTCCCCCAAGAACTAAATGAATGCCATTGCTAGCAGCTGAACTCCAGGGCCATGCCAGACTGGTAAGTGATGGTGCAGTACAGGAACCAAGATAAGTAAATTGGTGCAGGGGTGAGAAAAATAATTTTGCTTACCGCTTCTGTGGGACTGTTACAAATGAGCAAGTAAAGTCTGAATATTTTTCATTTAATTAGAACCTATTGAAGAATTTACCACCTTCTAGCCATCTGGATTCTCATATTCTGGAATGTATACAGTACATGTTTCAAACATATGGTCTATGAGCCAGATCCTACCTGTGGAGCCCTACTGTCTGGCCTCCAGTGCTGCTCCTGATCCAGTTCAGACCCTCCTGCAATATACCTGATCTAGGGGCTTCAGCCAGTCTGGGCACTGAGCTACATGTGGCACAGATCCCAAAGTTGCTGGATTGGGTGCAGCACACAGTGAACGCTCCACGAGTCTAGGACCCGCTTTGCATGTGGTGCATATAGGTGCCACGTGCAGCATGGATCCCAGACTGCCTGGAGCTGGCACTGCATGCAGCACAATTCCAGAGTTGCCAGGGAGGCCACTGTGTGCAGCATAGTTGGCCCTCTGGACTGCGCTGCACACAGCACCTCTTCTAACCACTCCAGGATCAATGCCGCATACATCAAGGGTCCCAGACTGGTTGTAGGAGCCGCTAGATTAGGTATGCTGAGGAAGGGGTCTGTGGGCCAGATCAGGCCCGCAGAACAAACCTGTGCCACTCATCCAGACCCAGGGCCGAATGAATTTGACACCCCTGGTATACAGTATAGCAGTTCCTCTTACTATGAAACTGAAATGTGTGTTTCATTTAAGAGTCTTAGTTCATGCCAATATCATGCTTTCCACCTGAGAATCTCAAAGTCCTATTCAGACATCAGTCCTCAGAGCACTTTTCTGTACTTTAATCCCTGTTTACAGATGTGGAAACTGGGGCACAAGAAGATAAGGCTCACTCGTGGTCATTCATAAAGTCAAAGGCAGAGGTGAAAATAGAACCCAGAAGTCCTAGCTCTGATTTCCAGCTTCAGTAGTGATTTTCCACTCTTTTCCAATAGGTGCATTATAATAGCTCTCAAAATGGTTTGTCACCTTGTAAACTGGTGCTTGTGGACTGGAGGCCAAACAAGAACCAAAAAGCCCAATATACCTTCCTGTGTCTGTCTCTGTGAAAGTCCTGCTGTTCCCTCCTCCTCTCCCCTGTGTGTTCAAGGAGAGCTGGAAGCTGATGTAGTGCTGAAAGGGCCTTTCTCTCAGTGATTTGGCCTTGGATATGGCTTGTTTAATTTTGATCCTTATTAGCTTTTTGTCTTGTCTCCAGATTGTTCATGTCTGTTTGCTCAGGAGAAATTACTGTCTGATAATCTCTACGGAAGACGGAAAATGTGGACCCCTGATGTGTCTGTGTGTGAGAATATATCAGAAAAAGGTTCCCCATAACAACTTCGGTGGCAATCTGATTGAGAACAGCATATGGCTTGATAACCCGTAAAACACAACTCTTGGCTTTCCTCAGATAGAGTTATCAGTTACTGCTGACAAACGCTGCCTCTGAGCAGAAGGAAACAAGGGGGCTGAAACTGGAGAGCTGCACTGGTAGATTTCCTGGAGCTGAAATTACAGATACATTTGTCAAGCTGACAGCCCAGGATGGCTGAGGCAGTGGGGGTCATGCACATCTGTTCTCACGCCATTGAGATATACCTTTGAACTTGTATGTTAGGCTGTGTTCCACTCCCTCCCCATTGTGGCTGGAGTCTGAAGGTGAATTGTGCACATTCGTTCAGAGCTTGACGGGCTCTCTCAAGTGAAGAGATGGGGCTGAGTTGCATTCCAACATCAAACAGCTGCCTCTGAGCTACTGTGTGGTCATTTCAGAGAGAAGTCGAGTGGGAAGACATATGCACAGGAGAGAGCATCAGAAGGCCATCAATGAGCAGCATAATGGCAGTGGGGCTAGAGTCCGAATCTGGGGATTGAATCACTCCTAATTCTCTAAATAGAGATCACCATCGTAATTGTGTTGAACAGCACTTGGTGCTCTGTGTTGAAGGGAGAAGTCAGAGCTTTCTGAGTGATTATGAAGGTATTGGTCTCAGTTCGCTAGTTAAAGTTGAATTTTGCTTTTAAAACATAATATTAATTAGTTTGAGTTTTAATTTTATAAATGGCCCTCTAAGCAATGTAGTGTGACATATCATCCCATTTTTTCCTCTTGAATAATCTTAATAACACCGTCTTCAAACTTCCCGTCTAGCAAAACATTACCAAATTCTTGTACATAAGCAACCAAAAGGAGGGGAGACAGCCTGGGCGAACAAACAACCTTAATTCTGTCCTGGGTGGAAAAAAAAAAGAGCCTTCTATATCTTTGAACATCAGTTTAATCCCAGACTACCAATACTGAGATGCATGAAACAGAATTGTATGTTTGTTAAATATCACATCACAGTCCAGCAAAGTTTAAATTATGTCTGAAATTCTAGGTTTATTAATCTTTGATTTAAGGTACTCACAGCATCCTTGCATACATTTTACTTTTAAATCACTGATAAATATGCTGAGCTGTTACATGTGCTTTTCTGGGTTATAAAATATGGCCATGATGGTATCGATTCTCTCATAATAAGAAATGGGTTACTGTTAGCCTATTAGAAGATTGTAGTTCAGGCAGTTTCTTGGCATAGTGAAACCTCTCATTTTCTTCCTCTTCTTCCCAAAGGGCTGCTTCTTGGGCAAAGAAAACTGGTAATCCAGTAAGATGTGCTCCCTTTGGGCTGCAGTTGCACCAGATTTCACCAAATAAACAACACTTGGCACTTTTACATGTGCTCCGGAGGTAGAGGGGAGGCCGTGCTTTAAGTAGAGCAGCTCTGAGAATTGTTCTAATTAAAGCACCATTGCATCTCCTGTATCAGCAGCCCCATTCTTAAAAATGGTTGTAGGGGCGCTTGAACTAAAGCTTGTTCTATAAGCCCCACCACCATTTTTAAGTGCAGGGATGCTGACACACAAGACACAAGGAGGCTTCTGGGGTGTGGCAGTTGCCATGCTCCTGCAGACGCAATTAATTGAGTCTGTTCTGATGTGCTGGAATTCCAGCACATTGGAGCAGCCTCCATGCTGGTGTATAGGCACCCATTGAGTCTGCTCTGTATTTGGATGGTATGTTCCCTAGGTCGGGGTGCTCAGCTCTGGCCCACAGAGCTGTGTCATCTGCAGGATCCAGATTTTCCATTTTCCTTGGGATAATGGAGAAAAACACAGAATTCTTATTTTAACAGAGAAGAACATGGATTTTGCACTTTTGCAAAGAGCTCTCTGCAGACTCGCAGAGTTCCAGCCTCCAAGGGCCTGGGGGGGAGTGGGAGAAGTGCAGTCAGGCAGGGGGTGCCTGGGGAGCAGCAAACAGGCAGCCTGGAGAGCAGCTCCCACAGGTAAGTCTGGCAGGGGTGGAGGCAGGGGCAATTGAGGCCCACATAGGGAGGGAGTTGGGCTGGGGCTGGTTCTGCTGCCCAGCTGGGTGGTGTGTGGGTCTTGGGGCCCAGGACCAGAATGCATGGCCACAGGACTCCGATGGGAAGCATGTCAGAGCTGCAGGAGGCTTGTCCAGTGTGGGGGCTGCTACGTGCACTCCCAGGGGAACAGCAGGGACTCGTGCCCTCCAGATCTGTGTGGAGTGGGAGTGGGCTGCCTGCTGCAGGCTCAGGGTCCCTGCCCTGCTCCCTCCCCCGGGGCCTCCATAACCCAGCGGCCAGAACCTGGCATGGCACGGCAGAGCAGAGCGGGGCTGGACATGGAAGCTCCTTGCAGCTGCAAGCTCTGTGCTGCCTTGGTGATGCACTCCCTGCTTGCCCCACACCAGCGAGGGTA
Organism: Crocodylus siamensis; assembly: GCF_052110815.1. Lineage (NCBI taxonomy): Eukaryota > Metazoa > Chordata > Crocodylia > Crocodylidae > Crocodylus > Crocodylus siamensis. Next base: position 25,482,136 of record NC_143401.1, on the reverse strand, counting down.
GCAACCCTGTACCACTGCCCCCACTGCTTCCAGGCAGGCAGGGGGCACCTTGTCAGGATTACACAGGGCTCATAGCAGGAAGGAGTTTTCCCACCCAGCCCTGCTGTGCCTTGCCATGCCAGGTCCCACCTGTCAGGCCCTGGGGGGAGAGCAGCAGGGCAAGGAGCCTGAGTCCTCAATGGGCAGCCCACCCCCACCCTGTGCACAGATCAGGTGGGCACGGGTCCCCTGTTCCCTCCCCACAGGAGTGCACGCAGTGATGGGGAGCTGCCCCTCCCTGAGCCTGCAACAGGCAGACAACACATGCCCCTGCACGGGCTCTGCTCCAGCTGTGCTGCCAGTACAGGAGAGGGAGCCAGGTTCTGTGCTCCGCTACACTGCAGGAGCTGCCACCTCCTGTGGGTGGAAGCCAGGGCTTGGGCACTGTCGACTCGGGTTCCTGGCCCAATAGGTCTGGCAGCTGGGGCCCCCCTTCAGCAGGGCTGTGGGGGGGGGGGGCAAGGGGCACCAGCAGGGCTGGAAGGGCTGTAGGGGGGGAGTGAGTGGCACCAGTGGGGCTGGGGGGCTGTGGTTTAGTAGTGAGGGGCCTGGACCTGCATTCTGTGAGCTAAGGGGCAGGGGGAGCTCTGATTTTCCATGATAAAAAACATAAAATTAAATACTAAAATTTACAGGTATTTAGAATTTATTTTATTGTATTGATGAGGCACTGGTAGGCTTCCAAACTGCTTTAAAATTCTAACCATGTCAAGAAAACATTGGGTTCAGTTGATACTTATATATATAGTGGCATTTCATTTTATTTCATAGACATTAGGGCTGGAAGGGACCTCGGGAGATCATCGAGTCCAGCCCCCTGCCCAAAGGGCAGGAAGTCAGCTGGGGTCATAGGATCCCAGCAAGATAAGCATCCAATTTACTCTTGAAGGTGTTCAATGTAGGTGCTTGAACCACCTCCACTGGCAGACTGTTCCAGACCTTGGGGGCTCGGACAGTAAAGAAATTCTTCCTTATGTCCAGCCTGAAATGGTCTTGCAGGAGTTTGTGACCGTTCGACCTCGTCATCCCTTGGGGCGCTCTGGTGAACAGACGTTCCCCCAGATCCTGGTGGTCACCCCTGATAAACTTATAGGTGGCCATCAGATCACCCCTGAGCCTGCGCTTTTACAGGCTAAAGAGTCCCATGGCTCTGATCATGCGCGTGGCTCTCCTCTGGACTCTCTCAAGCTTCTCCACATCCTTTTTGAATTGTGGAGCCCAAAACTGGACGCAGTACTCCAGCTGCGGCCTCACTAATCATGGATTTGGGGATTTTTATCAGAATTTGCAATTTTTTATTAGAGAAAACCAGGATCCATGGTCACCTGGCATGCAGAGCTACTCAAGGGTCCATTAATCACTGCTCTCCCATGGCCAAATTTCCAGGCCCAGGAAGAGCTCCATGGTCCAAACAACATGGCCCTATCGGTGGGTCGGGATTGGCTACGTGACTAGATCAGGCCTGTGGACCAACCCCATGTAGGACCCTGTACCGCTCAGACTGACCCCATACCACTCAGATTGCCCACGAAGCCAAACTTTTGGGCTTATTAATGAGAATGTTGTGGGGAACAGTATATAAAGCCTTGCTAATATCAAGGTACATCACATTTATGGCTCTTCTGCCATCCATAGAAAGTCAAGTTGGTCAGACATGACTTGGTGACTCCATGCTGGCTGTCTTGATCACCTTGTTCTCCTTCAGGTGCTCAAAAAAAGGTTCCAAGATGACCTGCTCCATAATCCTTCCAAGTATTGAAGTCAGACTAATGGGTCTGTAATTCCCCACGTCCTCCTTCTTCCTTTTTATAATGATGGGGACTATATTTGTCCTTTTCCAGTCATTTGGGACCTTGCTTGAAACAAGTTCTCAAAAACTTGGCAGGCATTGTGGAAGAAGGGTTGAGATGGAGACGATGTGTGATACCGGTCAACAGCAATAGCTGGCTTGTAAGCCCTCACCCATGCTGGCTGCTGACTCCTGCTCCAGGGCATTGGTTCTCAACCATTTTACATCTGCAGAACTCCTCCACCACTCTTTTAAATGTGGTGGTATCACCAGTTGGGAAGCACTACTGGTGCTGCCTGAGCTTACTTCAGTGTTCCTCAGTGTGGTGCTGCTGCCTCCAGATAAAACTGTCCCAAGCCTGCCACACAGTGAGCCCAAGAGGGACTGTGGCAAGTGTGTGCTCTTCCTCCATTAGGGTTGTGATCAGCCTAAAGCATGCAGGAGCTGCCTCATGCTGTGCAGCCCTATGGACTAGGGACAGACATTCAAAATGCCTGAGCCTGAACTGATTCAAGCTTTGCAGGTTAGTCTAACTTGTCTAGGCTGAACTGATTTGCAGCAGCACAGACATTCCCTCTGGACTGAATAAATGCAGGCACATGCCTTCAGTGGCTCAGGCTAGAAGCTGAGGGGCACTAGAGCAGCCCTCCCTTCCCTTTGACAGTGCTGAGCTGAAGGGTGGCATGGGCATGGCCAAGCCCCAGCAGGACGCTCTGATTAGGGAAGGATTGCCCCCCTCACTGCTCTTGACCAGCCCAGCAGGGAATTGGTGGTAACAGAGTATATATCACCCCATCAAACAAAACAAAAGCCTCTCTCATTAGTTCAAGCTCTTTTTAAACAACTTTTTCCAAGGAAGGAACGTAGGGACATTACCAGCTGACCTGTAGATTAGCTCCAAAAAGCCCTAAGCGAACACTGTCCTGTCTGCCTTACACAGACACTTGTCAGCATTAGCTAGCATACCACACTCTGGCTATGGTCTGTGCTGTGGGAGATGGGAGGGGGCGAATGTCTGCCTGAGTTGGGGGTGGGGGAAGCCAGGCAGACCCTGCTGTGCCTGCTTCTCTGCCAAAGCTCCAGCCAGGGAGCATATGGGAGGAGCCCCACCCAGAGCTGCAAAGCATCTCACATACTGAGGGACTCTGATTTAAGTTAAACCAGGAAGGGGTCTGAGACAGACATTGCATTTGACCCGAATCAGTTAAGTCTGATAGTACATTCAACCAGGTTCATCTCAAACCCATTTCAGCCATTTTCAAACTGGTTTATGTGCACTGTCTGTTCTAGTACAGGTTTAAACCAGTTTCTGATCTCTTAAACCAGTTTGTGTGTAATGTCTGTGCCTAGCTTTGTAATCTGGTCCCCCAAGCTCCTCCCAGAAACAGAAGCATATGGATGGAGCTTCCTTGCACACTTGTTTCTGAAAGGAGCTTAGGAGGGGCTGGACTGGGAAGGTCTACAGCTGAGCCTGCTGCTGCTTGCTTTAAGTTGATTAGAACCTAATGCACCAGGAGTGAGTGTGGTAAGGTTTTACTTGGCTGTTGCCACAGCTGGAGCAAGTGTTGCAGTACCCCTGAGGGGGTTCACGGCCCCCCAGTTGAGAAGCACTGCTCTAGGGCAGTGGTTGTCAACTGGGGGTACGCATACCCCTAGGGTACTTAAAAAGGTCATAAGGAGTGGGGGGTACTCCCACTGCTGCATGTACCGTGGCATCGGCTCGGGGGGCAGATGCCCCCCTGATCTGTGTGTGGGGTGGAGGGGGCTGCTGCTGCTCACTGGGCTTTGCGTGCCGCTGCAGCTGCCCCAGGAGTGGTGCAACACCATGTGCATGCTGCTGGTGGGCTGCACCGTGCCTCCTGCCCACCCAGCAGTGGGACGCATGTGGCGTCGCACCACTCCCGGGGCTCTGATTGTTCCACAACCCAGCCCAGCCGGTGCCCCCTTCGTCCCTGCCCCTACCTGTGCCCCACTTCCTCCCTCACCATGGGGGCCTTGATCTGCCCCCCACCCCCATGGCCCTTTCCCCTCCCCACAGACTTACCTGCTTTGGGAGGGGTTGCGTGTACATATGCACGCATGCACTTAGCCCCCTCAAATAACGGGGTACATGAGCTGAAACTTTGAAACAGAAGGGGTACACTTGTTAAAAAAGGTTAAAAACCCCTGCTCTAGGTTGTTTCTTATCCAGCCCTGCTAACTCAAAAGCATCTAGCTCAGGGGTGGGCAAAATACGGCCTGCAGGCTAGATCTGACCTACCAACTGATTGTATCTGGCCTGTGGGCGGGCGGCCACAAACTTATGGCATCCAGCCCACAGGCAGCTGGCAGCTCTAGCTCCAGCTGCTGTGTGATGCTGGGCAGGTGAGGCTATTTCCACTCTGCTGGGCAGGCAAGACTGTTTCCACCTAGTACTGACTCAGCAGCATCAGCTGTGGACTCAGGTGGCTGCCCCAGTCACCACCCAGAACCTGCTGGCTATGTCCATAGTTGATCCTGGCACTCGCCCAGGGCTGCTTCCATGTGGGTGCTGGCATAAGTTACAGACTGCAGCTCGGGCAGGACAGGGTAGGGATTGGGGGTGGGGAGAGAGGGAGAGACAAATGTGGCCCTTGAGAGGACCCAAAACTCATTAAGTGGCCCTTCAGCCAAAATAATTGTCCAGCCCTGATCTAGCTTCTCTAAATAATCCCTAACCAATTTTTCCACTGTGCTAGGCTGTTTGGTTCCTTCGCTATCTTTTCTGCCAATTGTACTCATCATCTGGTAGCTGAACTTACTTGTGAAGTATAAAAGGTATTAAGTTTTTCAGAGTTCTCTGTATCATCAGTAACTAGACTGCCGTCTGCATTCTGTAAAGACGCGATGCTTTCTTTGGTCTTCCTCTTCTAACGTACTTGTAGAATCCCTTTTCAGTGCCTTTTCTGTTTCTAGCAAATTCCTTCTCTTAATTCCAGCTGTTGTTGCTGTGGCTGCCATGGCTACCTACATCTCTTATGTCATATTCTATTGGTATATTAGGAAATTGCAGCCCTTGTTTTAAAAGCTGCAACTTCACAATAAGTAAAAGCAGGTCTTTGTCTTCTAAGTAAAACAATAAAGCAGCCACAATACTACTGAAACTATTTTGCACTTATTTTTGTTTGCCTACTAGATTTCAAAGTTTTGGGGAATACTGGGTAGATGAGTGAAGTCCAGTTCTGTTGTAGAGAAATTCTTGCATGCAGATGTCTTAGCTAAATGGTATATTTGGGATAATCTTTCTCAGGATAAAAAAGGAGGTGGCAAGGAGGGAACTATGTAATGGATTTTTATAGTGATTTAATTCCTTAATGATTCAAATAGAAATGCATTAGGTTTCTAATTAACTGAAATGTGGGAAATGATCTGAAACTCACCACCTAGTAATTTCTGAAGTTTTTCAAACTCACCAGCTAATAACTGAAGTTTTATAGCAGTGTGAGGTTTGATTCCAGAAAAATAAAAATCCTTTGAATACACTTTTTCCAGTTTTCTAAATCAAATTTGCAATTGCTTATCTACTAGCTCTATATGGTAGTTTTACTCAGTGGAAGTGCATACCAGGAGTTTGGAATGTTTTAACCTACTGTGTCTCTAATTGAGAAGTCCGGGAGAAGAATGGCAGACTCTAAAATTCTCTAAAGAAATATGGATTTCTGCCCTGCCTTAGACACTGAGTACTTCAGCTACATGGGATGTCTCTCATAGGGTCTCAAAAAGTAAAGAGAGCTCACTGTATAGTTAAAAGCTCTAGGGCTGAGAGTATCTCTATGTGAGACACTACACTGCAGTTGAGAAGTGTGAGCTAGCTTTATTACAAAAAGCAGTTTAGTATCATGGAGCTTCACACAGAGCTAACTTGACCAGCTTAAAAGCTGGGTAAAATAGCCCCTGCAGAGCTCTATAGTACTTCTGCTAGACTTCTCCTGGTATCTGAGCTAGCTCTACCCATGCTTACTTAGCTATTTCTACAGTGCTGCAGTATGCAGCATAGACATGCTCTTTCAACTATTATGTGAATAGTCAGTTACTCTTACTGTAAATTTCAGATATCTGTCCCATCCAAGTGGTTCTAGGTTTTTTAATACTTATCCCACCTCAAAGTCCTTGTTCATGACAGCCGTGAATCAAAAGTCAAGACAATTTGGCATAACAAAATGCACCGTGAAAACAAAGAGCAGATATTTCTAGTAGGGAGGACTATTCTTTAACAAATTTAATGGTCATAATCATGTACTTTCAGGCAATGCTTAACAAGTATGAGTACAGTGGGGCAGAGTTGAACAGCCATATGCAGAAAGGCTAAGGAACTTGGGACTCTTCAGCCTGAAAAAGAGAAGTCTGAGAGGGGACTTGGTAGCAGTTTACTGCTATATCGGGGAGTACATCAGGGGCTCGGTGAACAACTGTTCACTATGGTGTCCTTGGGGAGAACCAGGAGTAATGATGATAAACTCCTGGAAGACTGTTTCAGGCTCAACATTAGGAAAAACTTCTTCACAGTCATGGTGTCCAGCAGTGAAATAAGTCCTCACCAGAGGTGGTGCAATCACCTACCCTGAAAATCTTCAAAAGGAGACTAGACAGTCATCTTGCTGGGTTCACCTGACCCCACATGTCTTTCCTGCATGGTGTAGGGGCTGAACCCAATGATCTTCTGAGGTCCCTTCCAGGCTTACAATTTATGAATTCATTGACAGGTTACCTTCAGATCTCAAGGAAAGCTCAGATCCGTCTACAATGTGGTTCTCAATCGGTTGTTTCGTGGAAAGTTTGAACTCCACCTGGGTGCCTTAAGCAACCATTATTACTCTTTGGTATCAACCTCCAGGTCTGATACTTTGCCTCTTGTTAGAGCATTGCTACAATAATTGTGTAGATAAGTTGCTAGGTCCCATCTCTTAGAGAAATAAACTATTCACTGTTTACCAAAAGTGATGTACATACTCTTAAGAAGGAGGAAAGATTACTTACCATATTTTCATGCATACAGTTCCCAGGAATCAGATCAGAGAAAACTTCATTACCACATTGTATATCCATTTGTTGGTATTAACTTTGGCAGATGATTTAATGAGTTTCAAAATAAGTGCAGCATCCATGAAAACCACAGCTTTTATTCTGGAGGAGAAATTATTTCTAAAAAAGGGTCTATTATTTAAATGCCAAAGACAGATTAAAAAAACCAACACAGACTGGAGAAAACAACAAGTTTAATCCAAGTGAAAACCTGATGAAGATTAAGTTATGACATTGTAAGGAATTGGGATATGTTTTATCATAAAAGTGCAATATATGTTTTATAATTTGACTCATTTGAAGTTGTATTAAATATATATATGTGCACACAATTGAAAAAGACCAAATAATTTAGCTGTAACTTTCTCCCTACAGGGTTAACATTATGTACTCAAATATACATGCATATGTATGTGTATATATGTGTGTATGTTTGTGTGTATGTATTTTACTTTAGGAAAGTTACACATGTCCATCTAATTGTTCTAATAATGAAGTGATATTTATTTTCTCCTTGTACAAGCTAAAATTAAGTAAATCAATGCTATACATTTTAGAAAGGGAGAAGTTAAGGATAATGTATATTAGCTTTGATTTACTGAAGAATGTTATTGGTGTGTGTGCGTGCCTGTGTTTGCAGACAAAGAATATAAACATTACAGATGTCAGAACTGCTGTTTGGTTTAGTGTATTGAAAACCCTCCCCTAGTATTAACTGATTGGTTTGATCTGAAGAAGTACTGGAGGTGAAGTCAATGGGGGCTGTTTTTTTTAACATATTAGGTGCTGTGTACAGGCAATCCTTGGACTTACGACACAATTGGTCCCTGAAAATCCTGTCTTAAGTTGAAACATTGTCAATTGGAACCAATTTTCTCATAAGAAACAATGCTATACATGGGGGATTGATTCCTGAACCAACCCTATTTTCACCAAAAATACCCCAGAATTTTGTACTCAATTATAGATGAATAATATAGCTACATTAATGTATTTATATTGTAAATAGCAATCATATTGATATGGAAGGACTTCTTTGAGGTGACTTTGCTGGACTTTTTGAAAGGCTCTTGGTTGGACTTTTTGAAGGGTTCTTGGCTGGAGTCTTCTCAGGAGTCTTGGCTGCAGGTTTTTCTGGAGTCTTGTCTGCTTTCTTAAAGAAAGTGTCCAAGGAAGTATGGACGGATGGTTTCTAGGAAGATGAGTGATGCAGCAAACTTGTTTGTTGGCGTGGCGTTGCATCAGACCAAGCGTTGTCATAAAGTTGAAACAAGGTGTCTATTTATAAATGTTGTAAGTGAAAAATGTTGTAACGTGAAACATTGTAAGTCAAGGACTGCCTGTACTTCAAAAAGTCAGGTTCTAGATAGTTTTAATGTGCTTGTACCTGAGCTTGCCATCTGTGACCTGGAGATAATAATGTATCTTCATATCACAGAGATCTTGTGAAAATAAATTAATTAATATTTAGGAAGTCCTGAGATACTATTGTTATGACTGAAGAAAAAACTCTTGAAATGGTTAATAGTTTTATCTTCAGTGCTCGAGGGGAAGATAAGGCAGTTGGCTGCACATTTAAAAATGAAGGAAAAAATAAAATATTGAATAGCCACACGTCAAATGAACACCAACTATTTTGTGCACTAAATTAATCATAGAATCATAGAAGATTAGGGTTTGAAGGGAGGTCATCTAGGCCAATCCCCTGCTCAAAGCAGGACCATCCCCAACTATATCATTTTTTTCTGCTCAGCTGAGGTGAAGCATGGGTCTTGTGGAAAAAAATGGTGTGCAGTCATGTAACTCAACACTTTTTATAAACTCAAAGTGTAGGTCTGTTCTGTCATCTGAGAAGTCATCTTGTACATATTGAAGATGGAGGTGTCTGTGGCCCCTTTCTCCTACTGTTTGTGACATATTTCTTACTTCTTGTGTGAAGTCTTTATAATATATTTGCAAGTTGGTACATTCAGTGAGTGTATAATGTTTCCTGGTTCCTCATCTTGTGGAGTATGTATTTTATTTTTGCACATTGGACAACAGCAATACTAAACAGCATAAGAGAAGAGAGGTACAAGTTAAAGAGAGGCCAGCCAAATGAGTGAAAATAAAACTTCTGTTTCTTTCCAAGGGAATGTAGTATGTTAATGCTGTATGTATTAAATAAATATTCTTTATAGACAGATGTTCACAAGATGCAACTAGTTGGTTAAAGTGGGGAAGACTACAAAAGAATCACAAGAAGAGGAAATTTGTGTGAAAAATTGCACCTGAGGAGACAATTATGGACAAAATTCTCATGTCTTATAATGTTGGACGTTGAGAGGGTACATAAAAGTGGTATATGACATGTCATTTCCAAAACATGTATCTTTATTAGCATAGGATAAATGTAATGTGATACAACAGGTAAAGTTAAGATGACAATTCTTTGCTAAACTCCTATTTTTGTGCATATCGCTTTTTTTTTAAAGGACACATTTTAGGCCTTTTACTGAAAACTATATTTTAACTTCAAATTATCTTTCTTACTGGTGGCATATATTTTATTTAAAAATATTTATTTAGAAAATTGAAGAATGTGATAAAACATTTTTGAGTTGTCAAGTTTCATTATATTTTCATATATTTAATTGGCACATTGATACCTCAAAAACAGGTCTTTTTCCTGAGTTGTAACAGCTAGGTTAGAACCCACATACTGTGTGTGTATGTATATGTGAATTATCTTGCATTTGTGGACACTGAAATTCATCTGCCATTTTTTGCCTACTCAATTTGATGTTTTATCTCTACATCTTGTCTTGATAAGGTATTTACCCAGTCTGTGTGAGGATAGCTGAAGTCTCCCATTATTATTGCCAGTCCTTTGTGCAGCTTCTTTAATCTCCCTTAGCATTTCCTGATCATCTTCACCCTATTGATCAGGTAATTAATTATTAGTACAATCCTAGTATGAAGTTTATTTTATTCGGTTACAGAATTTCTAGCTCTAAAGACTCAGTAGTATTTTCCTTTTTTTTTATGGTATTTTCCTTTCAGATAAGGAAAGGAAATCCTTTCCTGATAGATGACAGAACAGGGAGCAATGACCTGAAATTGAAGCCAGGGAGGGTTAGGTTGGATATTAGGAAAAACTTTCTCATTAGGAGGGTGGTGAAGTACTGGAACAGGTTACTTACGGGGGTGGTGAAATCTCCATCCTTGGAGGTTTTTAAAGCCCAGCTTGACAAAGCCCTGGCTGGAATGGTCTAATTGGGGATGGTCCTGCTTTCAGCAGGGGGTTGGACTAAATGACCTCCTGAGGTCCCTTCCAATCCTGATTTTCTATCATTCTAAGATTTTTAGTTATTGTCTATATTATACTTAACATACTCCCCCAGCTGCATGTCCTACTCTGTTATTCCTATATATGGGATTGTACTTTAATATAACTGTATCCCATTGATTATCATCCTTCCACCAGGTTTCCACCATTTAATACCATTAATTCTAGTTCAACCTTAATTTTTAGCTTTCTAGAATTTGTAAATTTATAAATGTTGTCCTTCCTCAGTTGCCTGTTACTGCTTGTACCATTTGATTACGAACTCTAGGTTTTCTGACCTGTCTTCATCATTTTTTACAGCAGTCGCTCTCAACCTGTTTAGAACAGGGCATCCCACCACAATTTTTTGAATGTGGCAGCATCCCCAGTTGAGAACCACTGAACTATTGTAACATGGCTCTTTGTGTTCACTATGGAAAGTACCTAGAGGAGGTATAGAGAAGCCATGAAAAACCTTCCTGCATTGGAAAGCGGAGTTGGAGATGACTGACCAAAAGATATTTTTGAATCACCCAGCCTTAAACCAATAGCATCACTTCAAGACTTCTCTGTGACTAGGCTTCTGATTTTTAATCATTTGGAACAGGACAGCACTGAAGAGTTAAAAGAACTGTGCTGCCTTTTGTTTTCTGAAAACTGCTACAATGACTTTGACCAATTTGATCTTACTGAATCTGGGATACTGTGTCTCAAGACTGTTTGAACATTAAGCTAATTGTATGTTTGCAGAGTTAATGGAGTTATTTTAATGTCTTGTGATTGAAGGAAATTCATACAGAAATCAGTTGCACTGCATAGCTCCTCCAGATTGAAATCTGCTGCCCCATCTTACCTCAGCAGCTGGGTAAGCTCAATGGCTGCTGCTACTGTGAAAAGGTAAAATTGTTCCATGTGCCTGCTGCACAGGCAGCCGCACAGGCTGCAGCGCAATGGCTCTCCTCTGCTTGCATTAAGCTCTCTGATTAGGCTAAAGGAGGCAGGACAGCCTCTGGTTCTGCAGCTCTTCCTGGTCCAACCCTGCATGACATCTGGAAACAGAGGCATATAAGATAGGTGGAACTGTCCTGCATGCCTTTGATTCCAGGAGGAGCGTGGGAGGGGGTGACTGGGAAGGACTGTAACACCAGAGGCTGTCCTGCCTGCTTTAGGCAGATCAGAGATCCTTAATGCAAGCAAGAAAACATGCTTGGGGCACTTCTGCCTGGCTGCAGCTACAACACCTGCGTCATAGCACCACTAAAGAAGTCTCATCTAGAGCAGTGGTTCCACACCTGTTGACTGTCCTCCAGTTCTTAGTTTAAAAACTCCTCTATAGCCTTTATAACTCTTAGTGCTAGTCTGGTTCCATTTTTGTTCACATGGAGCCCATCTGTTCTGTTTAGGTTTCTTATGTCCCCAAAAGTTCTCCAGTTCCTGATAAAGCTAAACCCCTCTTCCCTACACCATTGATTCATTCACACATTCAGACTTGGGAGCTATGCCTGTCTCTCTGTCCCTGAAAATGAGACTGCAAGCATTTCAGAAAATGCTACCATGGAGGTCCTGGACTTTAACCTCCTATGTAGCAGCCTAAATTTAGTTCTCAGGATCTCTCTCTTACATATACCTACACATCATTAGTACCCACGTGGAGCATGACCACCAGCTTCTCCCCAATACTCTCTGTCAACCTACCTACATGCCTTGTCGGATCTGCTACCCTGCACCTAGCAGGCAAGTTACCATGCCATCCTTCTGTCTGTCACCAACCCAGCTATCAATGTGCCTAATGATCAAGTCCCCTATCTCTTCTTATCCTATAGGGTCCCTTCCCTTGGAGTAGTATTCCTGGTGCAAGAGGACACAGTGACATCAGCTGGAAGCTGTGTCCTATCTGAGGGATTGTTTTCCTCTTTCCCAGATTGATGCACTCCTTCCCTGAGGCTCTTATCCTCTCCAGCAGTACAGGGACTGCTATAGTGATGGCAGAACTGTTCTGCCATGTCCCTAAAACCCTCATCAATGAATCTATTTGCTTTGTTTAGCTCCTCCAGTTCAGCCCCCTAGCCTTGAGAGAACATGTCCATTTTGTCAGAGGGCCAGGAGCTCTCTGCCACAGGTGCACACACAGACAATCTCCCCCAGGCTATGTGAATCGTATATACTGTCCCTGGTCCCAATGCACAATGTAGGACCCAGCATGCAGCCCCAGACCCAACACATGGGAGGGGAGCCAGGTGTCCAAGGAGAGTGGTCACTCCTTAAGGAGATGATCCTCCAAGCCCAAAGGGAAGTAATCCCAACGCAGATCAAAGGGAGCAGGAGGGCACACAAGCCCCCATGGCTCACCAAACGCACCTGGGAATGTCTCCTAGCTAAAAGGGAGGCATACACCCAATGGAAAGGAGGGGCCATCACCAGGGATGACTATACTGCAATCACTCGGGGATGTAGGGGGGCAGTCAGGAAGGCCAAGGCAGAGATGGAACTGGGACTAGCTACCCAGATCAAGGACAACAGGAAGTCCTTTTTTAAATACATATGGAGTAAAAAGAAGGTTCTGGGTAATGTGGGGCCCCTGCAGGATAGTTAGGAAATTTGGTCATCATACCAGATGACAAAGCCAACATATTTAACGATTTCTTTGCCTCCATTTTCCTAAGCAGGGACTGGAACAGTCACCCCCCCCCCCGCTGGACCCCCCTCAGGCCCTCTAGGGGAGGCACACCTAGGCCAAGGGTTAGTGAGGAACTAGTTAGGGAACTTCTCGAGGGACTGGATGTATTCAAGTCAGCCAGTCCAGATGATCTCCACCCAAGAGTACTAAAGGAATTGGCTGAGGTCATTGCAGGACCCCTGGCATGGCTTTACGAGCACTCGTGGTGCTCTGGTGTGGTGCCAGAGATCTGGAAGAGGGCCAGTGTGGTTCCCATCTTCAAAAAGGGGAGGAAGGAGGACCCAGGAAACTATACTGGTAAGGCCAGTTAGTCTTACCTCGATCCTGGGCAAGCTTTTTGAGAAAATTATTCTGGCACATATCCACAAGGGGCCAGCAGGGGAGGTCATGCTTAGGGGCAACCAACACGGGTTCATTAGTGGCAGGTCCTGTCAGACCAACCTGGTGGCCTTCTATGATCAGACCACCAAGTCATTAGATGCAGGGGTAGCAGCAGACAGTCTTCCTGGACTTTCGGAAGGCCTTTGACACTGTCTCTCACCCCGTTCTCATTAAGGAACTGGAGGACTGTGGTGTCGATACCCACACAGTCAATTGGGTAGCCAACTTGCTGGAGGGTCGCACCCAGAGGGTGGTAGTGCATGAGTCATTTTCGGCCTGGAGGGATGTGGGCAGTGGGGTCCCCCAGGGCTCGGTCCTCAGGCCCGCACTGCTCAACATCTTCATCAGTGACTTGGACGAGGGGGTAAATAGCACCCTGTTCAAATTTGCTGATGACACTAAGATGTGGGGGGATGTGGGCATGCTAGAAGGGAGGAATAGGCTGCAATCGGACCTAGAGAGGTTACAGGGGTGGGCGGATAAGAATAGGATGGGATTCAACACTGACAAGTGCAAAGTGATGCACCTGGGGAGGAACAACTGGCACCATACCTACAGGCTGGGGAGCTCCCTTCTTGTCAGTACAGAGGCAGAAAAGGATCTTGGAGTCATCATTGACTCCAAGATGAACATGGGCTGGCAGTGTGGGGATGTAGTCAGGAAGACCAACCGCACCTTGTCATGCATCCACAGATGCATCTCAAGCAGGTTCAAGGAGGTGATCCTCCCCCTCTATGCAGCACTGGTCAGGCCGCAGCTGGAGTACTGCATCCAGTTCTGGGTGCCGCACTTCAGGAGGGATGTGGACAATATGGAGAGGGTCCAGAGGAGGGCCACTCATGTGATCAGGGGGCAGCAGGGAAGGCCCTACAAGGAAAGGCTATGGGACCTGAACCTGTTCAGCCTCCACAAGAGAAGGCTGAGGGGGGATCTAGTGGCCTGTTACGAACTATTCAGAGGGGACCAGCAGGCATTGGGGGAGTCCCTGTTCCCCCGAGCACTGCCAGGAGTGACCAGGAATAACGGTCATAAGCTGGCAGAGGGGAAATTTAGGCTAGATATCAGGAGGCGCTACTTCACGGTCAAGGCGGCTAGGGTCTGGAACCAGCTTCCAAGAGAAGTGGTGCTGGCTCCTACCCTGGGGGTCTTTAAGAGGAGGTTTGATATACACCTTGCTGGGGTTGTTTGACCCCAGTACTCTTTCCTGCCATGGCAGGGGGTCAGACTAGATGATCTACTAAGGTCCCTTCTGACCCTAGAAGCTATGAAACTATGAAACATGGGGACATGGGCCACATCTGACACATGGACCTGGCTCTTCCCACCAGAACCAGCCTTCAAACTGGTTGGGCCCCATTTGTCCAGTCTGCATACCAGAAAGGTTGAACACCACTGTCTTAGGTCTATCAAGAATGCTGCAAAGTTTGATTATTTTTAACTTGACTACAGACTCCATCTTTTCCTCCTCAGCAGGTGTATCTACACATGCATTAACATGTTTTAATTAACGTTCATTAAATCTGGTATCTCCGTTGTGAGGTACTAGGAAAATGCACATTAGCTTGTCTTAATGTGCAGTAACTAAAAAGAACAGTTTTTAAGTGCCATTTAATGCACATTAGCCTATTTTAATGTGCATTAATTAAAGAGCACAGTTTTTAATGACACTTTTAATGTTCGTGTGTAGAAGTACCCAGTCAGTGCTAAACATGGTGGCCTGGCAGGGTATGAGAGCTTCTGCTGAAAAATTTGTCTCAGCTGAGATTTTAACAGCTGTACATTTTGTTTGTTGAAGAACGTATGTGTATCTGTTTGTTTTCTCGAGGGCAAGGCTGCTAGCTCCAATACATATCCTGGACAAATGCTGTCTCTGAGCTGTGTTCTGCCCCCCTGAGTAATCTTTCCCTGCCTACCTCCATGGTCTCATTTTCCCTTACTCCCCCTCTGACTACTTGCTGCTCCCTTCATCTTTTCCTCCTACTCTCAGTTTTGTACCTTCTTTCATGCTGCCTCCTATTCTTGGCACCGTCTCCCAGTTCTCTGCCAAGCCCTCCCTCTCTCTCTCCTTTCAAACCTGTTCCTTCCAGTAGTCATTTCTACCTTTGTTTTCTGACTAATAATCTCTCTGTCTTCTCCCTTCTTGTCTCCTGTTTAAGAGGATAAGCATTGCAGGGCAGGAAGCATGTTTGTCTTGCTTGTGTAAAGCATTGTGTACATTTATAGCCCTATGTACATGTTTAGCAATACATTCCCTTTACGGTTTTGAGTGCAGTGTTCTTAACTAAACTGTTGTGTACTGTTGGCTGTGTGCTATAAAATAGCTGCCATGTTTCATCCTAATTTCTACGCTACAGAAATCTATCACAGCAGCTTCCAGAAGCTGGGCTGCTAAGTGTAGACATAGTTCAGGTATTTTCACCCAGGTTCCTCCATGACACAGCAGTAAAACACATGAACCCAGCCAAAGCTAGCACTACATATCACTCCCAGTGATGCAGCTTCACACATTTGTGGCAGTTGCTTTGATACAGCCCTTACTTTTCTAGCATAGGAAGGTAGTGGTGTTTGTGTTGGTATATGCGTGCCTGTGCTTACATTTTATAACACACTTTGACATCCTTTAGCTCAAGAGTCAGTGCAAGAAGCTGTTGGTAATGTTTTACATTCTGAACACCTCTCTTCTGTGAAAACAGTCACGGAGTAGTAGAACACCCATCATGTAGGCACATTCACACATCAGTAGCTGCTTGGATTCCTATAGACAAATGGTAAAGGAGTTTTCAGCCTGTATGCATTTTATATGTTGAATATTTTCACAACAGAGGACAGAATTAGACAAATTGATGTTCTCTATGAGGTCTTGGAGTTTTGTCTTCCTAAGTAATGGTGATTTCTGTGTTGCAGTTTCATGTATTGTCCTGCCTGTTTTTCAGTTGCTTCTACCTTCCCCATTGTGAAATATGTACAGTGTAATTTAAATAATTGATTTAAGATACTGGATTTATTAAAAATAATTCATTAAAAAGAAGTTGAAGTTTTAAACCCCTAATATTAAAATGGTGTTATTGCACACCTAGATTAGAACTTATCATAAACTATATTTTGAGAGCTGTTTTTCCTCCTCAGTGCTACTGCTGGCAGTGCAATTTACTTGAACTATGCAAACCTGATATGGGCAAAAAACAAAATTAAGGAATGTGATCCTGTAAGCACTAAAGCAGGTGTGCAAGTTTACTCATTGCAGTAGCTCAACGAACATGAAAAGTTTAAAGTTCAGCATGCAAGTGGTTAAGTATCAGGATCAAAAATGGCATTGTCAATAAGAACTGTTTTCTATGGGGAACAAAACCTTTGTGACTTCAAAATAAAACTTAAGTGTTAATATTGAAAAATTAGTTAGACTTTCAGTAAATTAGTGAAGTTTATTGGGGACTTCTGTAAAATACATGGATTACATTTTTCAAGAATAGGAGTCTTAATAGGCTTTGTGTTCTGAAAGGAAACTTGACTTCAGACTGCAAATTCTGATGGAACTATATAGCTCCATCAAAGTTATTTCAGTTTCCTTGGCATATGGAAGTTCAGTATATCACAGGGTTTTTTGTTGCAAATATAACCTAAACTACTTGCTTATAAGTGCTCTGTTTGAGTTTGACAATAAGGCTATTGTTGTGGCCCTGTACTTGTCTTTTTCAGCATAAAGGAACACTCTAAAGGTGAGACTTTGCTGCTGAAAAGAATTTTGTATGTAAATTAAAATACAACTTGCAATTAGTTGAGTAATTAAAGAAACAAGTACAAAGAAACACTTTAATGATTAAAAGTCTATAAAATGGTAAGCAAGTGAAGAACCAGAAACATGGAATTACAAAATCAATTTTAAATAATGAAAATAATTTAAATTTAAATGAAGTTTTTTGTTATTTTTAAATCAGGATTTTTATCTCCTCTTGCTGACTGTTAGTGTAAGTATAGAGCCTGTCTGCATTGGCTGAGAATATGCTAGTACAAAGTGGGTTGTTGAAGGGTAGGAGAGAATCCAGCTAGAGAGCAAATGCAGTGGAGCGGGAGCCAGCATACATTTGCCTGGATTGCTGTGATTTTATAATGATCACGAATGCAGATGGCTTGAAAGAAAATGAAATAAATTCCACCCACACTGAGGAAGAGAGATCTAACAATAGCTTCCCACTCTCTTAATACTTGTTTGCCTGCTTCTTCAGCAGGTGCCTTCATGCTGTTTTTCACACTTCTTTTCATGCATGGGATGATCTCCCCAAATTGGTCTGCAGCACTACTAACCTGTCTTCCCTCCAGTTGCCCCTTACTTTCGCTATAATGGCAGTGAAAATCTGACCTCTGACACTCCCTGAGCCGCTGTCAAATGGCAACGATCAGTGATGACATAATTCCACCCTGATCAAGTCTCTACAAAATCTCTATTTTTTGTAATAAACCAGAAACTTAGTCTTAACACTAAGTCACAAAGAGCAGGGAGGAAGAGGACTGCCAGAGTGCTAGAAACCCCACTTGGAGGCACAGAATCCACCTGGCCCAATGCTTTACGGCTCCCACCTGCAGAGCAATGAGCCCCATGTGCTGGCATGGAGCCAGCCTGGTCGGGTCTGAAGTCACAAACACCAGTGGGCCAAGCTTCCACATGCAGCCCCCGGGACTCAGTGCATAATTTTGAATTTTTCTGCATCTAATTCCCTACGGTGTAACTTAAGACACAATTAACCTGTTAACTATATTTTAAATGGTAATCTGGCCACACATTCTGGCAATTAATACTACTATAAAACATGAAACCAGCCACACAATCATTCTGCAAAATATGTGCAATAATTCTGTGGCCAGTTTCCATCCCAAGTTAAATTGAACGTGAGTCAGGATCCACCACCATTTAGCTTAGTGGCAGCTGTATGGCAAGGCTTCGTTGGCAGCTTCCTCAGCCCCATGACCACACTGGAGTGTTCAGCCAGCTCTGGTGCAGGGACCCACAGTCAGCTGATTGTTGGTCCTGACCACAAAACTGCACCGGAGTCTCAAAATGGCTCAGGTGCAGTCACTGGGCTTGGATGAAGGGGCTTTTAAAGGGCTTAAATTAAATCCTGCTTGTTTGAATTCTTGATGAGGGCAGGTTTTAGAAGGTTCTCTCTTGAAAGGGAGACCATATTTTAAAGCAAAGCATTTAGTTACTTTACCAGGGCCAATGTTGTGCCTATCTTCAAGAAAGGGAGGAAAGTAGATCTGGCTAACTACAGGCCCGTCAGCCTGACCTCTATCCTGGGGAAGGTCTTTGAAAAGATTATCAAAGAGGCCATCCTTAACAGACTAGCTGAACGTAATATCCTGAGGGATACCCAGCATGGGTTTGTTACGGGTAGGTCTTGCCTGACCAATCTCATTTCCTTTTATGACCATCTGATTTACCACCTGGACAAGGGGGAAGAGATCGATGTTGTATATCTTGACTTTAAAAAAGCCTTTGATCTGGTATCCCACAATCACTTCTTGGCTAAACTGGCTAACTGTGGCCTCGACCTCACCACGATCCGCTGGCTGGGGAATTGGCTCCGCAGTAAGACCCAGAGGGTGGTGGTCAGTGGGATCCAGTCGTCTTGGTGCGCAGTGACCAGTGGGGTCCCTCAAGGCTCTGTCCTAGGGCCTATACTATTTAACATCTTCATCAATGATGTGGACATTGGTGTCAGAAGTGGACTGGCCAAGTTTGTCGATGACACCAAACTCTGGAGTAAAGCATCCGCACCTGAGGACAGGAGGGTGATCCGGGCAGATCTTGACAGGCTCAGAAAATAGATGAGAACCTGATGGTGTTCAACACCGAAAAATGCAAGGTTCTCCACCTTGGGAAGAAAAAGTCTCGTCAGTGCTACACTGGTTAGCACTACAGATGAAAGGGACTTGGGGGTCATGATTGACCACAAGATGAACATTACCCTTCAATGCGATGCTGCTGCTAGTAAAGAGACCAAAATGCTGGCTTGCCTCCATAGATGTTTCTCAAGCAAATCCCAGGAAGTCATTCTCCCATTGTACTCCTTGGTGAGGCCACAGCTGGAGTACTGCATCCAGTTTTGGGCTCCACAATTCAAAAAGGATGTGGAGAAGCTTGAGAGGGTGCAGAGGAGAGCCACGTGGATGATCAGAGGTCAGGAAAACAGACCTTATGATGAGAAGCGGAGAGCCATGGGACTCTTTAGCCTGGAAAAGGGCAGGTTCAGGGGTGATCTGGTGTCCACCTATAAATTTATTAGGGGTGCTCATCAGGACGTGGGGAAACATCTGTTCATCAGAGCGCCCCAAGGGATGACAAGATCAAATGGTCACAAACTCTGCCACAACCGATTCAGGCTGGATATAAGAAAGAAGTTCTTCACTGTCCAAGCCCCCACGTTTTGGAATAGACTGCCACTGGAGGCGGTTCAAGCACCCACTTTGAACGCCTTCCAGACGCATTTGGATGTTTATCTTGCTGGGATCCCGTGATCCCTGCTGACTTCCTGCCCCTGGGGCAGGGGGCTGGACTTGAGGATCCTCCGTGGTCCCTTCCAGCCCAAATGTCTATGAAATCTATGAAACTTTTCCCCGCTTCCCTGTTGCTCCTTGCTTTTAAGTACTTTCCGTAGTAACATAGTTTGTATCACTGGTGTTACAGGAGGTCTTGGGGGAGCTATCTACTCACTTGGGCTAGAGACAGACATTTAAAAAGCCTGAGCCTGAATTGATTCAATCTTTGCAGGTTAGTCTAACCTGGCTAGGCTAAACCAGTTCATAATCATACAAAAATCCCCTCTGGACTGAAGAAATGCAGGCACATACCTGCAGTGGCTCAGACTAGGAGCCAGGGGTGCTAGAGCAGCCCTCCCTTCCTCCCTTTCTTTCTACAGTACTGAGCTGAGGGTGGAGGACATGTGGCCAGGCCCTGGCAGAATGGTCTGATTAGGGAGGGAACTAGCAGGGAGTTGCAAAGCATTTACTTACACAGCAGGGAGTTACACAGTGTTTATCATCCCATCAAGAAAACAAAAGCCTTTCTCATTAGTTCAAGCTCTGCTTTTAACTCCAAAAAGCCCTAAGCGGACACTGTCATGTCTGCTTTACACAGACACCTCTTAGCATTAGCTAGCATACCACATGCTGGCTACAGTCCCTGCTGGGGGGGAAGTGGGGAATCCCTGCTTGAGCAGGGAGTGGGGGGGGGGGGGAAGGAGGAAGCCAGGTGGATGCTGCTGTGTTTGCCTTCTCTGCCAGAGCTCCACCTAGAGAGTAGAGGGGTGGGACTAGCCCTACTGTGGAGCAGAGACCCCTGCCCAGAGCTGCAAAGCATCTGGGATGCTAGAGGACTCTGGTTTAAGTTAAACCAGAAAGGGGTCTATGACAGACATTGTATAAACTGGTTTGACCCAAATTAGTTAACCAGGTTTCAAACCGGTTTCATCCATTTTCAGACTGGTTTATGTGCACTGAATGTCAGTCCTGTTTCAGGTTTAAATGAGTTTCTGATTACTTAAACGGGTTTATGTGTAATGTCTGTCCCTAGTCTTGAAGAAGCACATGATCCTTCTGCCTCTTGGTTCCTGGATGTTGTTGGGACTAGAGAGATTAAAGATAACTATGACTACTTGATACAGTGCAGTTTCTACTGTACAGACTAGGCCCAAATTGCAAAGGCTGCAGCAGCATATGCGTTTGCTCAAGATCCTGGATGGCATCTGGTGCTTTAAGCAGGAACCAGCTTATTTTCTCTAAAATGCTAACTAGCCCTCACTCTCCTTGTACTGAGGCATTGATTGTCCCTTCCAGTAATATGACCAGAGCATCTCTGCTGGGGTATTGCTGCTGTATATGAAAATTGAGTTATTCCTTCCCCTGTCATCTTCCTTTGACATATACTGCTTATTGTCCTTTATAGAATGTCTGCTCGTCTAGTCAGATAGTACATAGATAGCTGAGTTTCTCTGTGGAGCCTGAGGTTCTTGGATTAACACTTCTTGCTTTAAAGCTAAAGACAAGGACTGGTATATAGTGTGTATTGAACAATCAGCCAGGGATTGTTCAATACACACTATTGTATTGTGTTCTTAGGGTGAGTCCCACACATGCACCCCACCATACACGTGTACCCACACACCCCCTCGTACTGCCATACACACAGACCGCCACACCCATACCCCCTCACACACCTCAGCCACCATTCCCCCTACACAGACCCCCACAAACCCCATGCCCACCCACACCCCACATATCCACACACACCCCCACCTGCTCCCTCACCCCACACCCCACAAGCCCACACACCCTCCAGCCCCCCACAAACCTGTACCCCCACCATGCCCCCCCCCCCAATATACAAGAGTAAGACTTCATTTTAAGCTATTGTGCAATCACTTCTATGTACACTACACAAACACATGTAAATCAGGACAGAAATATTTTTTGAAATCAAAGTAATGAATGTTGTAGATGTTCACTTTTTAGAATATAATGTGGTACTTTTCTGGTTCCGAGATGGCAAAACCCCTTGTTGAAAGGAGTCCTTCCAGGGGCAAGGGGAGGGACTTTTGGTGGCAAAGGTCAGGGGCTAGGGGGTGGGACTTCCAGTCACAAGATGGTGACTAGGGGGCAGGGCATCTTTCAAGGGATGGGGCTACTCATGAGGCCTTTGAAAGCTTGCCAAAACTCGGTAAGCGGTCCTCCACCCAAAATAATTGCATGCCCATGCTCAAGATTAATCTTGTCCAACCCCTGCACAAATACAGGATTCTTGAAAAGCACAGGTGCAGTTGGCAATGCCTGAACTTGCTGGGGTTCAACGTGTGCCTTCTTTTTTTTCTTTAGAGAAAAATCATCAATTTATTTTTAATGTTCTTGTGCCAAAGGGAGGGCCCAGGAAGCTTTGTGTCTAGCTGGAGATGTACCTGGAGAGAACCAGCTGTCAGGAGCTGAGAATGTTGGCAAACTAGTCTTTAAAGTGGTTTGCTTACTGGAGGTGTGCCACTCAGAAAAGCCATCTGAAGGCGGGAAGGAAGGGAGCCTCACTACACTGCTATTTGTTCTTCTACAAGCCTAGGAAATTGTGGCTTCTGTGTAATTACCAGTTTTAAAACCCATAAGAACAGGTATGCATGGAGGCCTTTCCTGTGGCTTTACACTCTGCTGGAGCATGCAATAATGTACTGTATATCCTATTGTAATTGGTTCCTATTGCATTTCTCTGGGAGTTAGAGATGAGAAAGAGGAAACAGATCTTGCATCCTAGATTTCATCTGTTAAGGGCTGACACAGGGTACAACTCTTCAATAGAGAAGAGATTAAAAAAAACGACTGCACCTATTTCTAGCTAGTTAGTGATAATGTTATGAAGGAAAAATGTGTAAGATTTTTGGACCGGGCTCACTATTTCAGTGGCAGCAGCAACAGTCTTTCAATACAAGGATGACAGTTTTCTAGGAAATAGAGAAGTCATTGGTGAGTCCATAGATGACTGAGGTGGCCAATCAGAGATCTGCACATTTGACTGCAGACATGACAAGTAGTTCTGGGAAGATGGAATAGATCGTGGTGATGTCAGGTCACAACTCTTTTCCTTTGCCTATCATTTGTCCACCTCCTTGGTGAGGCAAGTTTGCTTGGAAACATTGATGCCTTATTTATTGCAATGCCACTGCAGAGTGTCCTTGGTCTTCAGAGTGTCCTTGAAACTTTTCTTTTGCCCAGCTCTAGAGCAGTGACCATCACTGTTGGGAGCATAGGACCTGTTTTGGGAGCTGGTTGCCAGGCATCCTTATGACATACCTGCCCAAAAGCTGGTGCTGTATAAATGTGATTTTAACACTGGTGGTGATCGTTCTTCTGTCCTTCCAGTACATATGGAGGATGTTCTGAAGACATTGCTTATGGTAATGTTCTAAAGCTTTTAGGTGTTTTTGATATGTCATCCAAGTTTCACACCCATATAACAGGGTAGAGATGAGAAGTTTCGTTTTGGGCCTGATGTCATGATCATCAAAGACACGATTGCAGAGACATCCAAAGGCAGCACTGGCAGATTTTATCCACTGTTGATCATCATCTATGTTTATTTTTTGGGAAAGGTGACTACCCTGGTAGGGGAAATTCTCAATATTCTCAAAGGATTGCCCTGTAATTGTAATGTGTGGAGAAGCAGCTTGTTGGTTCAGGTGGGTTGGTAAAGTGTCATGGTTTTCATGAATTTGACAGTAAATCCAAACATGTCATATGCTTCACAGAAGCAATCACAGTGTTTTCAAAAGTGGCTCCAGCTTTTGGGTCCAGGTGTGTTTTCAAATTAAGAACCTCAGGTCTTTTGAGCATCCACGTGTTCAGTTCTTGATACATTTTGTTGTCAGCCCCCTTGCCTGCATAGGATATTTATCAGAAGAAATGCTTGCAGAGAAGAACATTTATTCTTATGATTAGATTCTTTTATCTAAGTGATGACAGTGGGGTAGATGAGGGAAAAGACATTTATATCCTTGTCTCTATCTGGTACTGAAGGCCATCCTGTTGTCACATGCAGCTCAGAAGTGTTTTGCTGTGATAAAGTAAATCTGTTGAAAACTGGTGTATCGGGGAACTTTGAACTTGTTATGGAAGTATCCCATAGTTGGTAGAGACCCTGAGGTTTTCACTAAGCATTCAGGTAGGTGGGAGAGCATCAGCTAGTACTTGCTCGTGAAGAGCATGGAGGCTGTGTATTGTTCCTCCACCTGCAACTCCAAGCAGCTGGTCACAAATAGAAAGAGGAGTCTCTCATGTATCCCCCTTAGTTTGGGTGAAGAGTTCCAGTCGGTCACTTGCAGATAAACTTGAAGAATATGGCAGATAGAAAGGAAAAAAATTCCACAGCAAAGTCATGAAGCCTTCAGAATGATCTCAGGTCCTGCAGTACCAGCCTTTGTGATACATGAGATGAGGAAGTGAAGGTTACACCTGGATACCTATGAAGAAAGTGGATTTTCCCCCTAACTTCAGGGTCTGTGTAGCCAAAGAGCAGTTATATCTCATCAGCTGCTGGAGGACACTGACCTACTTGTTCACTTGCAGGCTAGGGGCAGACATTACACATAAAACAGTTTAAGTGACCAGAAACTGGTTTAAACCTGTAACAAAACAGATGTTCAGTGCACATAAACCAGCTTGAAAATGGCTGAAACCGATTTGAGATAAACCTGGTTGAATGTAGTATCAGATTTAACTGATTTGAGTCAGACCAGTGTGTGCAGTGTCTGTCCCAGACCCCTTCCTGGTTTAAGATAAACCAGACTCCCTCAGCATCCCACAAGGCTCTCTGGGCTGGGTGGGGCTCTGCTCCACAGGAGGGCTGGCTCCTCCTTTCTGCTCCCTGGCCAGAGCTTCAGCAGAGACTTGCAGGCACAGAGCATCTGCCTGGCTTCTCCCTGCTAAACTGGGATTATTTCTCCCTGAAGACACCTCAGCATTAGCTAGCAGACCTCATGCTGGCTACAGTCCATGTGCTGTGGGAGACAGCAAAGGCAGACAGGCTTTTTGGAGCTAATCAACAGGTAGCTTAATGTCCTTCCTTGGACAAGCTGTTTAAGAAGGCTTTGTTTTCTTAATGGCTTGATAAATACTGAGTTAGGGGTGATAATTCCCTGCTGGGCTGCTCAGGAAGGAGGGGATAATAAGAGTGTCCTGCCTGGGCATGGCCACAGCCCACCTCAGCTCAGCATTGTGGAAGTGAGGAGAGGGCTGCTCTAGTGCCCCTCAGCTTATAGCCTGAGCCACTGTAGGCATGTGCCTGATTTTTTCAGTCCAGAGGGGAGGTCTGTGCGGTTACAAACTGGTTCAGCCAAGCCAGGTTAGATTAACCTGCAAAGATTGAATCAATTCAGGCTCAGGCTTTTTGAATGTCCCTAGTCACGTAGACAGGATATACACACACTCTCCTTTTCATTCCACTTAATGTGTAGAGCTGGCAGGCCACCTCTATGCTGCTTTCACTGGGGTGAGCTGTACTTGAAGTTGCTACAAGATTCCTTTAGTTTTCTAATTTGTGCATGTGGAATTTCAGCCAAGCTGAGAGGGAAGGGGAAGTTTGCTTTCTCTTCCCATGTTGTGCACTGTACCAGGAGGAAAAAAAACAGGTAGGGGCCGACATCAAACTCCAAGGACAAATCAGTGCAAAGGTCTGACCTTTTTATGCTTATGAAAAGGAACACCTATAGGTGTAGTGAAACCAAGGCAGTAAGTGTAAAGTTGTGCCCATGGGTGTCGGAGTGGACAACTGTATTAACTAAGATGCTTAGTATCAGGAGGGTTTTTTCACCACTGAGAGGATGGCACTAGAGTTCCTGCACCTGCTTGAGGTGTATCAAACTAAGACTGGGTCATGATTTGGATTACGGTGCCCATAATGGGGATAGGGAGGTTGGGTTCCTAAGCCTATAATGCAGACTGTGGAGGAGTTCAGGGAAAAAGAGCAAAGGAGGGTTCAGGAAGAATTTAGTTCCAGCAGGGACCTCAGGAATGGGGGATTTTGTGCAACTACAACACTTGCCAAATGGCTAGGAGCAGCTTTGCAGTGGGTTAGAAAGCATCTCAAATGTCAGGTGATACCTTCAGGCAATTCCAGCTAGCGTGAGTTGGTGCTTCAGGCTGCAGTTCAGTTTTCTCTAGGTTGGATCAGGAGGAGTTAATGCAGACCTGTCTCTCATAGTCTGCAGCTTATGCTAATGCAGGGGGTGTGAAGTTACACACCTGTCTGAAGAAAAGTAATTACTACCTTGCCTTATAGTTCTTCACCTCCTGTTTTAGGCTGACACATTTCAGGCCTGTTGGCCAGCTGGCAGCCTTCCTGCTTACCACAGATCTATGCTGAGAGTCCTGTCCCTACGGGGTGACTTGCCCAAGCAGAGCACAAAACCGTCTGGAATCTGTCTCAGCATCTGTCAGAGCAGTGTAGGCACCACTAGTACTTCTTGTCAGACTTGATCTGCAGCTTGAGTCTGCACTATTTGGGCTAGCTAAAAATTTGATTGACAACAGGTAGTGATTATGACTCTGCCTCATCCCCCAAAGCAGCAATGTTTGAGTATCAGTACACAGAAAGCTTCACCTGTTGGTTACTTGAAATGCAAAATATGATGAGCTGCTGATTATAATCAAGGGCTGACCACTCTTCCTGCAGTTGGGCTGCTCATGCCCTGTCTATATTAGTGCCACACTGTAGGACCACAGGAGTGAGGGGAGCCATGGCTGGAGCCATTGTTACACAGCTGTTATACAGCTCCAAGTATTAAGACAGATACAGCCACTGAGGAGCTGATGTTAAGGGTATCACACAGATTCACTTTGTTATAGAGCTGATAAACAAGCAGTCTTTTATACAGATGGCAGAACAACTGTACTAGTACTGTGGCTGTACTAGAAATTTGGAGATTGTAATTAAAAATATCCCTGTTCTTTACAAACAGTAAGGAAATGATGTGTTTCCTGGGAGATGGGAATAAAAGAGGAAATTAATCAACTTTTATATATATAATCCAGTTACAGTGGTCTCTGGTGTCCTAGGTAGCTCTGATTGCACAGGAAGTATTGGAAGGAACTAGTGTAATATGGCAAAGGAGAGGACTCCACCATTGCAGGGTCTGGAAATCCCTTGATGGGGACAAGGAAAGGGTTGGACTGATAGTCGTTTCTTAGGGTGTTGATTCTTCTGCAGGAGATGTTCTTTTGCAAAGAATTTTCAATGATGTTATCAGACTGAGTCTGTTACTTTCCCTGTCCATGGGCATGTACATATCATCAGTCCCTGATGTGTTCTTACACCTGTCCACCTCAGCCTTTCCTGTTTCATAATGCTAGTTCAGGGCCAGTATTTAGGGAAATTACTCTGTTCTTGACCCTTTGGTACTGATCCAACAAAAGAATTTCTAGCCTTTGCAGAGGGCTGGATAGCAGACCTTAAAATCACATTGTTCTGATTGGTTTCTTGCTTTTGTGCCATTCCAGTGGCAGCCTGATTTTAGCAGCTGATATTTCACAAAACTGCTGACGTTCCCCCATTAATGCTCCATATCAGTACGGAACTAGGCTTCTGAGTGGTACACGGCATTTATCTTAGCCTTAGTGATTTGTGAGATAGCTGACCTTAAAACTGTCACTGGTGCTTTCATCAAGCAGTACTTTCATGGCAGGAATGAACACAAGGAGTCCGGAACCTTGGACTAGCATCATTTTTAATTCTTGCTGCATGTTCTGCTCTCCTGTTTCTGTACTCCTTACAATGAAGCTATACTGGTGACTTTACAAGACAGAGACTGGAACAAACCCTTCCTTCTTCTGAAACGCCAGGTTTATGGAGTCTTAGGATCCCCAAGAGCTTGATCATACAGGAATGGCCAGGTAATTTCTTCTCCTTCAAGAGGGAACTGTTTACAGTACTTAAATTCCTGCTGGAGGAAATCTGCCTGGGCTTTGCATTTTAGGCATGGCTGGCTGCTAGGCATCTCCCTCACCTTTGCTGATGTCAGTTTTGTTGTACTGGGTTTTTTAACTAACCCAGCTGATGCAGTCCCCAAAGAGAGTGTAGTTGTGCTGTGCCAGCTGGCATGCCCTCTGGCTGTGAGGCCTTGTTAAAGAGATCGGAGCTGACAGATTCTTGAGCAGCAATTTGATATGGGCTTTTTTTTTTCTTACTTTCTGATTTGTTTTTTTTTCCCCCTTTTTTGTGTTCATTCATGTAACAAATGACAGCTTGTTTGGAAGCCTCACTAGATCCCTGAATGGAGTCATTGTTATCCAAACACTGCTGTGATTCAGAAGTCTCCAATGCAGGGGGATTTCTCCCACTCCTACCCCTCAGCTGGGCACTGCAGGTGCAGCTTTAGCTTAATCCCAGCTCATCCCTTCCCTAAGAAAAGTCCAGCTGTTTGGGGATTTTTTCTGGAGATTGGTAACTAAGACACTGTGGTGCAGTATGTTGCTCAAGGGGCACAGGTTTCAGCCTTGGGTAAGGGTGGAGGGCTGTGTGGCTTTGACAGAGGGTGAGAACAAGTGCTGTGTTCCAGGCTGAATTTTTGAGGGTAGAGGCTTACAGCAGTGATCTAATGCTTAGTCAGACTCCCATAGGTGTCAAAGTCATCTGACCCAATGAGACCCACAAACCAGTTCTGCATGCCTGATTTGACAGGTGTCTCAGGCTAACCACTCCAAGACCATGCTACACATGGCACCCACTCCAGTGTACTTTAGCTCCATATAGACTCCAGCACATGTCCAGATGTGGCCAGAATAGGTGCCACTTGTAGTGCAGCCCCCCCAGAGCGGACACTATGTACTGCCAAGGCTGCAACTGAACTCCAACTAGCTTCAAGCATCAAGGACAACAAAAAGTCCTTTTTCAGATATGTGGGGAGCCGGAGGAAAAGCAAGGGCAATGTTGGACCCCTGCTAAACCAGATGGGGCAACTGACAACTGACGCCCAGGAAAAAGCCAACCTATTAAATAGGTACTTTGCGTCAGTCTTTCATCAGTCCCATGGGACGCCCATGCCTGCTATGGGACAGGGAGACCCGGGTGATGGGGATCCCCTACCCTCCATCAATGCTGACCTCGTGAAGGAACACCTTGAGAAGCTGGATACCTTCAAGTCAGCCAGCCCTGACAATCTGCACCCCAGGGTACTCAAGGAGCTGGCGAGCGTCGTAGCCCAGCCCCTGGCACAGATCTTTGAAACCTCCTGGCGCTCTGGTGTAGTGCCCGAAGACTGGAAGAAGGCCAATGTGGTGCCGATCTTTAAGAAAGGGAGGAGAGTGGATCCGGCTAACTACAGGCCCATTAGCCTGACTTCTATCCTGGGGAAGATCTTAGAAAAGTTTATTAAGGAGGCCATCCTTGATGGACTGGCCCAGGCTAACATCCTAAGGGATAGCCAGCACGGGTTTGTTGCGGGTAGGTCTTGTTTGACCAATCTCATTTCCTTCTATGACCAGGTGACCTATCACCTGGACAAGGGAGAAGAGATTGATGTCATATATCTTGACTTCAAAAAAGCCTTTGATCTGGTATCCCACGATCACCTCTTGGCCAAACTGGCCAGTTGCGGCCTTGGCTCCACCATGATCCGCTGGCTGGGAAACTGGCTCCGTGGTCAGACCCAGAGGGTTGTAATCGATGGCAGTCACTCATCGTGGTGCCCTGTGACCAGTGGGGTCCCTCAAGGCTCTGTCCTGGGACCCATCCTGTTCAACATCTTCATTGGTGATGTGGACATTGGAGTTAGGAGTGGACTGGCCAAGTTCGCCGATGACACCAAACTTTGGGGCAAAGCATCCACGCCAGAAGATAGGCAGGTGATCCAGGCTGACCTGGACAAGCTCAGCAAATGGACGGATGAGAACCTCATGGTGTTTAACACCGAAAAATGCAAGGTTCTCCACCTTGGGAGGAAAAACCTGCAGCATCCTTATAGGCTCGGCAGTGCTACGTTGGATAGCACTACAGAAGAAAGAGACTTGGGGGTCATCATTGACCACAAGATGAACATGAGCCTGCAATGCGATGCTGCGGCTAGTAAAGTGACCAAAAAGCTGGCTTGCATCCATAGATGCTTCTTGAGCAAATCCTGGGACGTCATTCTCCCCTTGTACTCGGCCTTGGTGAGGCCGCAGCTGGAGTACCGCGTCCAGTTTTGGGCTCCACAATTCAGAAAGGATGTGGAAAAGCTTGAGAGAGTCCAGAGGAGAGCCACGCGCATGATCAGAGGTCAGGAAAACAGATCTTACGATGACAGGCTGAGAGCCACGGGACTCTTTAGCCTGGAAAAGCGTAGGCTCAGGGGTGATCTGATGACCACCTATAAGTTTATCAGGGGTGACCACCAGGATCTGGGGGAATGTTTGTTCACCAGAGCGCCCCAAGGGATGACGAGGTTGAACGGTCACAAACTCCTGCAAGACCGTTTCAGGCTGGACATAAGGAAGAATTTCTTTACTATCCGAGCCCCCAAGGTCTGGAACAGTCTGCCAGCGGAGGTGGTTCAAGCACCCACATTGAACACCTTCAAGAGTAAATTGGATGCTTATCTTGCTGGGATCCTATGACCCCAGCTGACTTCCTGCCCTTTGGGCAGGGGGCTGGACTCGATGATCTCCTGAGGTCCCTTCCAGCCCTAATGTCTATGAAATCTATGAAATACTGTGCAGTCTCAAACCACTGCTCTGGGACCATGCATCCCAGAGTAGGCGCCATGTTCATTGCATGTCCCAGAGCAATTGATCCAGGACCACAGTGCTTTGGGACTGCACTGCATGGGATGCCTGCTTTGGTCACTCCAACATATGCATGGGATCAGGCATGGATTGGATGTAAGCTGTAACGGGGGGGACCGCATGTGGTGCTTGGGACCATCTGGTGCATCTTGCCCTTTGGGTCCACTCAAGACCCACAGGCAGCACCTGGGGCCATATGATAGGGCTTCATAGGCTGGATCCAGACTGCAGGCCATAACACCCTGCTCTGCAGTTAAGATTGCAGATTCTGACCAGTAAGCATGTATTTTGGTAACCTTTGTGTATAGCCCAAATGCTCCTTGAAAATACCTCCTTTTAAACCTGTCCTTGCAAGAAGAACCCCTTAGGCAATGCTCAAACCTCTTAGGCAATGCTGGTGTTCCCTGTAGCCTAGCCAGGAGTGAGCTGAGGAAAGGGTGAGCTGCTTTGTTATGCAGTTGGCTTAGAGTCCTCAACCTGCCATTCTCACTGGAAGAATCAAGTATTCAAGAACTTGAGTGGGCTTTTGCTGTGGATTTGTTATGTGGAGATAGAAGGAAGCAGATCTCTCATAGCAGTTTAATGCCTATTGACATCAGGGTCATGCATGCCTGGTGGACCCAGAAGCAGTACAGGGAACTCCCTTCATGTGCAAATCATAGCATACTGCTGTTACTGTGCAACTGATATTCGCTGGTCTTGAATGCTGCCTCTTTCAAACCATGGCCAATGATTTTTGGTGTTACATTTTTCAGTTCCCAACTTTGAGAGAGTTAGAGCTTGATTTTCAAAAGTTCTGAACCCCTCCAGGCTTTGTGTGGTCCAGCTGGAACGGCTGTGGTCTGCATTTTTTGCTCTTGGTCCAGCAATGCCTTAAGTTAGGCACTCAACATCAGCAGCTGTTTTTCAGCATGTTGACATAATGCCTTTGGTGATTATTTATGAGCCCACTCTCCTTGAACCATCCTCAGTAAAAGGACAAAAAAAATCTAAACTCCACCCTTTATAAAATGATCAGTGTTGCAGAGAATACAACATCTTCACTGGCTGGCTAAACTTCAGAATCCAGGTATTCTATCAGTAAAAAGCTCTAATTCCTGCTTTACAACTGCCAGCTGAAATCCCAACCTTGAATCTTTTTGTCTTGACTCTTCCATGACCTTGCTATTTGGCCTTACCCCATCCTTTAATTTCTCCATCTGTTTTTAATACCATGAACTTATATTGCAATAGCTACTGAGGTACTCATCAGTGTTGCAGCATCATTGTGTTAGGCACTGCAGAAACACATGCAATGAACATAGTTAGTCCCTGCCCTGTTGAGCTGGGAACCTAGGATCACACTGATGTTCTGGGCTTTCTGACATGAGTCACCTGTGTGCTCCCCACCTCTACTCCCCTTGGGGTACAAGGTAGCAGTGCTGTTTATTTATAGAAGCCTCTCTGATTTATTCTCTGCTTTAGGCTGTGCCAAGAATTTGAAGTCAATTGGTGGGGAACCTGTAGAGTTTGACTGGCCTCATTTGTGAATTGATCTTTTTCCTGACTCAAGCATTTTTTCCTGTTTAGTAATGAATACATGTTACAAAACCAGCAGCTGCATTTTGCAAGCAGTTTCTCTTCTAGAGTTTGGCTTTTTTTAGAGCCCCTAATTCTCATATGTAGATCCTATGTCTGCTTCACTCTCAGAGAAAAATTGGGCTCATCAGAGTATTTGTACATCAGAATAATAACAATCAAGACAAAAAGGCTGAGAAGTAGGGGCAGGGAGAAAAGGTGCTGAATCATTCATGCTGGTAGTACTTCAGTTTCTCATGCTGTTGCTGATGAGCAGCTCTGACAAGCAATGCCACTGGTTGGGCATCAAGAAGATATGGGTGTGGCATGGGCACTGTTTGTGCTCCAGGTTTATTTGTTTGTTTTTAAAAAGCATTTTAAACCAGCTTGTTGTGAACATGTGACTGACTTGCCATGGGGCATGGTGACATGCCCCTTGTACCAGCCCAGCAGCTGCCTTAGGAGTGTGCACCTATGTGCTCTCCAGTAAGCATGTCTGTCACATGTGCCAAGTGCCTTTGAAACCACAGCCACTTTTGCATTAGGTCAGGGATAAGTAACATGATCTGCTGGCTGGATCTGGCTTGCAGAGCACAAGGGCCTTGCCTATGCCCATCCAGGGCTAAGCAGTGAGGAACTACAGCAGGGCTGGCCAACCTCCAGCTGTGCTCTTGCTGCCACTGCTGCTTCTTCCCACTGCCAAGCCTTTCCCTGGCTGCAGTGTGGGCTCAGCTTCCAGCTGAGGAGGAGCTGCATCATAGCCAGGCAGCTGGCTCTGCTGCTGCTGCATCTTCCTCCCCTCACACTCTCAGCCTCCCAGCTGCAACGTAGATGGAACAACAGTGAGGCTGCAGCTCCCCACTAGCTGGAAGCTATGCCCACACCCCAGCGGACAAGCTGGGGACTGAGAGAAGCAGTGGCAGTGTGGGCACAGCTCCCAGCTGCCTGGTCCCAACACAGGCACATGGCTTGAAAAGGCTGTTAGCCATCACATTAGGTCATTGCATTTCTGACTAGGAGAAGCAAATCAAAGCAGTGATTTTTGAAACAGGGGCCAGTCTCATATATCAGGATAATAATAGCAAGCAGAGCAAAAAGACTGAAAAGAGGGAGGCAGGGACAAAAGTCCAGTAGTACCTTGCCTAGTGTTTGCCTTTTGGAGGGACTGATGTTTGTCAGTGGTTGAAACAGTGCTGCTAATATAAAAGCAGGAGAAAAGTTGTTGAGTTGGTAACAAGACATTGAGCTTTCATCTCTAAGGCACCAGCCAAAACCACTGCAGATTGCTAATGGCTGAGCAACACCCTGGTGCTCCTCGGTGGCGTATGTGAAATTAAGAGGAAGGTGTCATAGGTGTTTTCACCATTATAAACACTTATTCAGTTGGCACTGCTTAGCAAGCTCAGAAGAGATGGGCTGAGCTCCCGTCACATCCTTAGAAGTATCTCCCACTCACAGGTGAGTAGTTAAGGCCTATTGGTACCGTGGGCAAGTTTGCAGAGCTGCTGCCCCTAGGGGCTCTTAACTCATTGGTTAGGCATCTTTCACCTGCACAGCTAGCCTGGGAAAAGGCATCACTGCTCTGCATATGCCTCCTGTATGAAACTGCCTCTGCCTTCTCTGGCTTAGGGCACATGTGGCATGTAGGCCCAGTCCTTCATGTGGTGATCTTCCTCAGGAACCTAGAAGGCTTTGTTCTGAGAGCTCAGGAGATGCAGAGGCTCCCAAAGCCATCAGGGAAGCCACACAAGGCATGGTGTACTAATAGTGGCTATCAGGATGGCATCATTGTAAGGGTCAGGAAGTTGGGAGACCTAGTTGGAACCGAGAAGAAAACCCCATAGAAATCAGAACAGCAGTGTCCCAAAAACATGGGAGGAGTGGGCAATGATTGCATGCCCTTCCCATGTTGGGGAGCACTTCCTATGTTGGTTGTTATGAGAGTGGGTTGTAAAAGGGAGTGTGAAACTAATGTGCTAGTGCTATTGTTTTTGAGAGAGTGAACTGGGTGGAAGGGGATTTCTGCCTTGTATTCAGTTCCCTCAATGGCATAAAAGGTGGGAGGCAAGCGAGAATCCTGCCTGGGAAGGCAGGACCTGGTTATGACTGCTCACTGGCAAGTGCACAGCCATTCCCTGCCTCCGTGCTATTCACACCTGCCATTTTGAGTGCCTGGTCCCTGCTGAGACACTGAGAGCTGTGTTCAGAAGTGACTTTTTCTTTTTCAATTGCAGGGTGCAGACAGGAGGCGTCATGTGAATGACAAGCAGCTGGCTGAGAGCAAGGCTGCCCAGCAGGATTCGTGGCAAGGCTGAGCTCCACGCCCTGGTGCACAGGATGGCAAGCTGATTTGCTCCCGTACACAGGCATTCCATAGCACTGCCCTCCTCCTGAGGCAGTGTGCAGAGGAGCAATGGGAATTGAGAGCCATGGTTACTTGACATAAATGGCAGATCCCTGGGTGTCTAGTCTCATAGCTGCTCGCTTTAGCTTTGCCTCTCTCTGCAGGAACTGTTTCTTTGCAAGCCACCTCTGGGTGCTGCTGCAAGAATACTGGAGACCTCAAGGGCAACTTGGGAGCAACGCTTGAAGAGGGGGTGGGCTGCCCGCCTCACCATGATTCAGCTGTGGAAAGTGGTGCGGCATGTGCGACAGCTGGAGCTCCACAGACTGATTCTGCTGCTCATTGCCTTTAGCCTGGTCTCCATGTGCTTCCTGGCCTATTATGTCACTAACAGTCCCAAGATCAAAGAACCACCGCCCCTGCCCTTCAGTGACTGCAGCAACCAGCACAGGGTCCTGATCCCTCCCCAAGCCAGCTGGAGACTCACCAAATCCGTTGACACCTTGCGCACAGATCCTGTGGTGCTCGTCTTCGTGGAAAGCATTTACTCTCAGCTGGGGCAGGAAATTGTGGCCATCCTGGAATCCAGCCGATTTAAATACAGGACAGAGATTGCCCCTGGCAAGGGGGACATGCCTACCCTGACGGACAAGGACAGGGGCCGCTATGCTCTCATAATCTATGAGAATGTCCTTAAATATGTGAACCTAGATGCTTGGAACCGAGAGTTGCTGGACAAATACTGTGTGGAGTATGGAGTAGGGATTATCGGCTTCTTCAAAGCCAATGAGAACAGCCTGCTCAGTGCTCAGCTAAAGGGTTTCCCCCTCTTCCTACATTCCAACCTGGGACTGCGGGACTATCACATCAACCCCAGTGCTCCCCTGCTCTATGTCACCCGAGCTAATGAGGTAGAGCAGGGACCACTGCCTGGTGATGACTGGACGGTGTTCCAGTCAAACCACAGCACCTATGAGCCCGTGCTGTTGGCCAGCACAAAGTCATCAGAGTCCATTCCTCATCTGGCCACCCACAAAGCACTGCATGCCACTGTGGTGCAGGACTTGGGGCTGCATGATGGGATTCAACGGGTCCTGTTTGGCAATAACCTCAACTTCTGGTTGCATAAGCTCATCTTTGTAGATGCCATTGCCTACCTGACTGGCAAGCGCCTCTGTCTGACACTTGACCGCTATATCCTTGTCGACATCGATGATATATTTGTGGGCAAAGAGGGCACTCGCATGAAAGTGTCGGATGTAGAGGTAAAGCTTGCTAGAATAGCCCAAGGGTGTCAAAACAGAGTCCCTTTGTCCAATCTGGGGCTGCTCTGATGAACAACCAGCAGCCCCAGGATCGCCCCAAATCTGCATGAAACAGAGAAGCTAGCTGCATACTTTTTCATCTTTAATATAGGGTGCAGCTGCTCAGCTCAAAATGGAACATTGAATGTTGGGACATTACATGCCCCCACTCAACCCCAACACCCAGTTTTTCCTCCCACTCACTCACTAAGGCCTTTTGAGGTTTTAGTCTTAGTAGTATAGCTTTGGGGAAGGAACCCCATCCTGGCTTGGACAGAGCCAGACATTTTTATCTGAACTCCTTTAAAGCTGCCTACCTGAGGCTGCTTATGTGTCCCTGTTTCACTTTCAATGCTCGGTTCTCTCTTGAAGCCTCCATTGACTTAACTGTGTGTTCACAAACAGACAGCAGTGCAGTACTGGGCAAGGAGACAGTTTTGTGAAATAGTAAAACAGAAAAAAAACCCTATGAATGTTTTCCCAACTCATCACGTCTCTCCTACCCCACTCCCCACTCCTGGGCAAGAGCTGAGGAAGAATTTCCAGTATTTTAGGGAATTTCATTCTGTCCCTCTTTCCCCTTGGAGTATCTTTTACTCCTGGGATTTCAAACTCCCATACAGTCACACAGGACTGTAAACCAAATAGTCATACAGGAAGAATCCCTGCTTGCCCACATCTCACATAGTATCACCATTACAGGGTCAGTGTATATAAATCCCTACCAAACCATTTTACATCTGTCACAGCTTTTTCTAGATATCAATAACAGACTGCACATGGGGGGTTCAAGTGATCCGTGCACTCTTGTCAACTAATGCCTTGAGGTTTGTACTTAGGATTAGGCCCTGCCCCCACCTGAATGTCTTCCCAGTAACTTCTCACCTTCCCGTCCACCCTGGGAACTGGGTAGGACTACCCCTCTTAAAGTGCAAGATGATATTTGCATAGTTGTTTGGGGTGTACAGTCATCTGTCCTATCCATATGGCTGTAGCTTCCTTTGGCCCCAGTGAAGAAGGGTGAGACTGTAGAGCCCATCTGCCAAGGGGATCTTACTGAAATCATCTGCTTTTTCCAAGTCAGGGAGGTGAACCTCCCTGTCTTCCTCTGGGATTTAGTGTCTGTGTTCCTGCTCATTGTTCCACAGGGCCTCCTGACCTTTTGTCTCTTGATCTCCAGAATATGAAGTTGTCTGTCCTTGTCTGCAAGCCTTTGATACTGCCTCCTACTTCTCTTTACCCACATAAAATCTTTTTGCTTCTTGCTATGGTTTTTCCCCTATGGCTCTTCATTTAGGGTCTCAGCTGGAGTCTGGGCTCTGGCTGATAACTGTACCCCAAGTGCCCTCCCTAGAGATATATTGTTCTTGCCCACATCTGAAGGGAGATTTAATATCAGCCTTAAACTACCTGAAGGGTGGTTCCAAAAAGGATGGAGCTAGGCTGTTCTCAGTGGTAGCAGATGACAGAACAAGGAGTAATGGTCTCAAGTTTCAGTGCAGGAAGTTCAGATTACATATTAGGAAAAACTTTCTCCCTTGGAGGATAATAAAGCACTGGAACAGGCTACCCATATTGGTTTTGGACCCTCCATCCTTGAAGGGTTTTAAGAGAGAGCTAGATAAACTTTGGTTGGAATGATGTAGTTGGGGATGGTCCTGCTTTGTGCAGGGGTTTGGACTAAATGACCTCCTGAGGCCCCTTCCAACCCTAACTTTTATGATTCTATGATCTCTGGGCATTTCACCTCCTCAGACAGTCCTTGGACCTCCTTAGATATGGTTCTTTCATAACTCTGTCTCCTGACATCTGCAGATAAACTGAGCTCCAGTGCTGAGTCCTCATCAGGACATGGATCAAGCATTTGCTTGCCACTTGTCTTGTTTAGCTCTTTGGTGCCCAACCCCTTTTCTCTCCACATTGGTCTTGTTTAACTCTTTGGTGCCTGACCCCTTTTCTCTCCACATTGTTAGACAGCTGTGCATAACTCATTTTTTTTTACCTGTCCTTTCCACCACATAAGAGCACAGACCATATTCCCTCCTGCTTAACCTTTGCTGACATTTGTCAAGTTTAGTACTGTCATCCTGTCGTATGTACATATGTGCCACCACCAGAATGTCAAGGTTCTCAGACTAGTGGCACTGCTGACCCATCTCACTATCTCACCAAATGCACCCTATGCTTTATCTCACCAGGGGCAGAATCCTGCAGTTCTCAGATCAGGACCTGAATCCATCCCCTTAATACCAGCTGAGACCACATCAGCAAGTCCAATTGAGATTAGGCTTTGTAAAGATTCCTTTTGAGGAGCCTGTGCTAACAGCCAGCTAAAGCAATTAAAAAATAACTTGTTCAAAACAAGGTATATTTTATTCCCTCCCCAACAGCATAGTGCACACTGGACCTAGGTATAAAGCAGAAAAGAGCTGTACATGTGTATTCTCTTACCTTCACTGGGCTTGCTCTTCACAGCCAAAGTGGGTCCAGCTTGCTTTTCATCACTGAGTTAGGAAGACCCACCGTATGGTTTGCAGCCTGCTTCTCTGCCTCTGGGATGTGACTCTTCCCCGCTTGCCCACTCTTACTGAAGCACCTTGGGCAGCCTCTCCCACCCAGGGTTTTTTGAAGTTTTAGGCCCTATTTTCAATTGGGGGTATAGCTTTGGGAAAGGAACCCCATCCTAGCCTGGACAGTGCCAGCCTTTGTTATCCTTTGAGGCTTGCCTACCAATGGCTGCTTATCTTGTGTCACTGTTTTACATTCCCTGCTTAGTTTTTTTTACTCTCATGTAGTCTTCTTTGACTTAACTCTGTTCATGGACACCATTACAGGTACAAAAGCAATTGATCAGAGACATCTGTAATATTAATACCAAATATTTAAGCCATTTTCACAATTGGTCATAGTAACCCTAAGTTTGGGGACATTCAGATGTCCTCAGTGAAATCACTTGAACCCTGCCCTGGTCCCAAGCAGGACAGTCTCTCTAGAACTGGGAAAAGTTGGAAGATGCTCTTATCTGTAGAGGGCAGCAATATGGTGAGAAAGAGGAGACAGTTGGTCTGACCAACCCAAACCAGATAATTCCATGAGATGTTTCATTGTGGGTTTTAATGGGATGAAATGGAGAAATAATCTCTAATCAGTAAATGGAGAATCTGAGACAAAGCTGGTAAAGCCCAGATTTATCCACTTAAACGAGGGTCTCTCATTGTAGAGCCAGGAGAGGTTAATGATTTTTTATTATTTTAAAGGGGAAAAAAAACTACATGGATTTGTTGATGGCCTCTTGCTGTGGGGAGTGGAGGATGGGATCTAACAGTGAAAAAACAGCTGGTGTTTTGTTTGGGCTTTTACATGAAAGCTATTTCAAGGACATTATCTCAACGTACAGTTCCTTATCCTGCAGCTTAAATAACTCTGGGCAGGGGGGACAGTTTGGGGAGGGAATGTTGTTTCAAATCCCAAAGATGGCTTTACTGTTGTACTGAGGCCACTTTAATTCACAGATCCCTATTCAAGGGGGTCCACAACCCCAGAGAGAATAGCTAATGGAAGAAGACTGTACATGTCCTTTGGTCATACATTAATCAGCTGTAGGTGGCCTGAAGGGGCTGTGGAGAATGAGAGAGAGGTCAAGAGCTTAATGTTTTGCCATTGTGACCCTTTAGAGGTTAGTAACCTGCAAAAATCATGTAGTCTGTCAGCGAGCACTCCTTGTTAGCGAGGATAAGAGTAGATTTAGGGTGCTTAACCCCAGCCTGCAGGACAGATCTGGCCTCTAGTGTCTTGTCATTCCACCTGCAGAGCTTCCCACAGGCCTGGGCCCTGCATGCTAGATCAAGCACAGAGAGCAGCAGGGGAGCTGATCCTGACACATGGAGCCCAGCAGAGGTGGTGCAAAGTCCTGGGGCCCTGATCTTGGTACATGGGACCAGGTGGGGGTGGTTTGGTTCAGATTGGGGCATGCAGGCTTGATCCTGGGGTGCAGGGTCCAGTCCCACCTGCAGATTGGCCCTGAACCACTCATTTGGTACACAGGGCCAGAAGGTTAGGCCTCCTGGACTAGAACTACAGATGACCTAAATTTTAGTTCGTAGGGCAACTCTGGTAAAGATGGACAGAAAAAAAAGAATTTCAGCAGTTCTCCAAGGATGGTTGTCAGCAAGGTTGGGGCATCTGGGCACTAGACACACTATCCTAGAGGTTGGCCTATCCTAAATTCAGAGTATTTAGCAATTGTCACCCTGATTTCAGCTTCGGGAGAGAGCCAAAAATGACCACTCTCTGTCCTCGCTAGCACTGTCTGACTCTCAGAGCCAGTCTGAGGCCCTCTGCATTTCTCCCTTCTGTTTTTGTGCGTGTATTTCTTCAACATACACTTTCCTGTCTGACTTGACGCTGCTGCTTCTCCATACCCCAGTATGGAGGACATTCCCCCTGTCTGCTTTCAAGCTGCCATTTCTCTGTTGCTGCTTTTTTCTCCTTTTTTTAGTACAGCCTTGGGGGAGGTTCAAGATTTGTGCTAACCAGTAAAAATCACTGTAAGCTGTATGAAGTGAAACATTGTGTGCCTAATATGAGCTGAGCCCATAAAGGACAGCTCAGCTACGCAACTCTGATGTCAAGAGCATCATACCATAGAGAAAAGAGTTAGCAGTTCAAATAGCAAGCTAAACAAGATAGGCTGTAACTCCTCACCCCACACTAGAATTCATAACCCCCCCCAGTTAAGGGGGATATCATCTGTGCACCAGCTTGTCTGAGTTCATCACGATTGTAAATGCTTCTGCCAAACCAGCAGTGGAAATATGTGAGCTTTTTTAGTTCTGTCACACCAGACTGGTAACTTTTCTTTTACTTACTTCCAGTATGTGCTTTACAGTAAATATATAGGGTCATCAGAGGTTTTTAAGCTCCAGTTGTGAGAGGCAACCCATTGCAGGTCCAAGTGAGGGAATTTAAATACCATTTTTGATAGTGTCCATGAGTTGGGGAGTTGGAATTAGGTGTCCATCATTTGGGTCACTGCTGATTGGTGGGGCTAAGTTAAAAACTGGAATGACACCTGTAGTCCAGAGTCCTTGTCTACCAGAGCAAGCAGAAGATAGGTCCAAATTTGACTGGGGTGACAGGTGAGCAGCAGTGAGAACAGCTCCTTTCTGAAACGGGAGACTAAGTCCCATCTCTTTCTCCTTGTGCTAGCCTTGCTGTGCTCCTTGTTAAAGTCCAGGGAGGGACTCTTAATCAATTAAAGGGCAGGACTCTCTCAGGGTGGAGATGACTGAAGGATTCCAGTTTGTGATACTCAGAACTACCTGAGGAATGGGTAGGGGAAAAGGATTTTGTGCTTACGCTTCCTTGAGGATAGGTGAGGAACAAGCTCTAAGTCTACTGCGGCAGGCTGAGGCCAGTGCCATGAAAGTAACTGGCATTTCCTAAGCGCAGGAAGCTGAGGGGCTGCTTACAAGTGTGTGATCACTTCGTATTTCAGCTCAGGGCAGTCTAGTTTCTGGGCAGCTGGGGGCTGCATGCAGAATAGGTTGCAGACCTGGGGGCCACGTACCAAGGATTCTGCACCCCTGACCACACACGTAGCTCCCCTCTGCCATGTTCATGGCTCTGTCCAGCTGCTGACCCACACATGGGCTACCCACATTGTAATGCAGGCAGCCCAGCTCCCTCCTTTAGTGAGGGCACATAGCACAGGCAGCCTGGTCCCCTCTGGCCACACCAGGAGCAGGGCCAGGTACCAAGAAGCTAGAAAAAGAAGTGGAAACTTGGAGACCTGGTCACAAGCCACCACCTCTGCTGCAAGAGCAATGGGCAGAGTGGCAGTTAGGCAGGAGCCCATGGTCTGCATGTTAACCCCTTGCAGGGCACCAGTTGAACAGCCCTGTCTTAGCTGATATCTTATTTTGCCTTTCTCCAGCACCTTCCCTCCCAAAAGTACTTGACAGATGAACTGTGCTTCACACTACTACTATGGAGTGAGATGCGGCCTCACTTTTGTCCCATTTGCAGAGGGGGAAACTCAGACAGAGTGAAACCAAATGCATGTTGAGAACCAAGTGGGCAGCATGACTGGGAATACAACCAAAGTCTCCTGACTGCCAGTCCCCACACTTCCTTCATCCCGTTACTGCTGTTAGAAGTACCATATCCCTCTCCATGCATGTATTACCTCACATGACTAGGGCCCCCTCACCTATTTGTGTTAATACCCTAGGAAAAATTTGACATGCAGTTTATTAAAGGCATTTCCTCTGCAGCCTTTGTTTAACTCCCACCATCTCCCTTACCCCATGTAAGGGGGAAAATGATGTCAATCTGAACCTACATTGTGCTGCTTCCTGAGCGGGCCGTAAGGAAGGACCAAGGGTCAGCACAAGGTCTAGCACATCATTAACAGCAAAGCTGCCAAGAAAGCAATCTGACAAACGCTCCATAGTCTCAGAGTTTCTGGGCTCCCTCAGCCCCACCTCTTCCCTGGGGTCCCTCTCTGTAAACAATAGAATTGCCTGCTGTGAAACCGGGTTGTTTAGGATTTATCAGCTGACAGATGTGTTGTCATAGTAACCCAAGCCAGGCTTTAAATCCCCCTCAGTGCAGAGGAATGTTAAGCCTCTTAGCCTCTGTCTCTTCTTGCTCACCTTCACAGAAAACTTGAGGAGCTGGAGCTGCCTTGCAGTAGAACAGAAAAAAGTAAAGAGGCCTGCAAGCCTCTGGAGATGCTAAAAGAATGTGAAGCTTTTCACATCTAAGTTATCAATGGAGGTACAACCATGTGGCACAGGGCATCTTCCACAGTGCCTGCCCCACCTCTTGTGTAACACCAATGTTTTGGGGCACTGAGTGCTGCAGTGTCCTGTGTGTAACAAGGCAAAGGTCTCAAATCTAATTCCTGATGAACTGCAGGTATGCATCTCTGACCTGGCATGGAAGGGGTAGGGACAAGTTACACATAAGCCCATTTAAGTAATCAGAAACTGGTTTAAACTTGTAACAGAACAGAAGTTCAGTTCACATAAACCAGTTTCAAAATGGCTAAAACTGGTTTAAGATAAATCTGGTTGAATGTAGCACCAGACTTAACTGATTGAGGTCAAACTGGCTTATGGAACTTCTGTCCCAGACCCTTTCCTTGCTCAAGTTAAATCAGAGTCTCCCAGCATCCCAGCATGCTTTGGGGCCCTGGGCTGGGTTGTGCAGGGCTGGCCCTGCCCCTGTGCTCTATAGCTGGAGCAGTGAGAGCTGGCTTGGGGGGGAGTGGGGAAACCTGGCTGGGGACCATACCTGGGTCTGCCTGGTGGGGGTCTGGGGCAAGGCAGGGCAACAGGCAGAGAGGAACTGTCCCCCCAGGCAAACCCCAGCTGGGTCTGGGGTCTGGGAGGGGCTTTAATCCCCCAAGCCCCAGCTCAGTGTGCTGCCCACATCCCCTGCTCTCTGCTGAAGGAGGGTGTGGGGCACAGGCAGGCAACAGCCTGAGAGGGACTGCCTCCCATCCCAAGGCAAACCCTGGATGGGGTCTGGGAGGGGCTTTAATCCCCCCTTCCCCAGTTCAGTGTGCTGGCATCAATCCCTGCAGGACTAGACAGTGAGGTGGGATGTGTTGGCAAAGACCTGGCACAATCATCACATGTATGTGCTAGAGACAGAGGAACAGGAGAGGGTTGCAGGCAGCTTGAGCTAGTGACACCAAAGAAAGCAGAGAACTACATTTGCATTATAAAGCAAAACCTGTAAAAGATGGGAGACTGGAATACGT
Source organism: Crocodylus siamensis (assembly GCF_052110815.1). Lineage (NCBI taxonomy): Eukaryota > Metazoa > Chordata > Crocodylia > Crocodylidae > Crocodylus > Crocodylus siamensis. The sequence continues at coordinate 25,438,644 of NC_143401.1, read as the reverse complement.
TAAGCAAGAACTTTGTAAATACCTGCTGTAAGGAAACAGTCTGCCCTCCAGATTAAGTAACATTCACGCTAGGCTTTCTTTTGTCTTTTTGGTTTATTACATTCCATTTTAAGTTAGACTAAGCTGTGTGTGTTCCCACTGTGTTTTACTGGGCTGTATCTTAGCTTAGGTGAAGGTTTTTGGTTGTTCTGTCTTGTGCTTGAGGTTGCATGCTTGCTGGTTCAAGCTTTTACAAATTCAATGCCATTACCTTCCACCTACCCCCTGTCCTCAATCTGGCAATAGCTGCCCCCCCACCACTTGAGCAGGGAGGTCCCCCCCACCTGCATACCTAGGCTGGGGTCCCCACCCTCCAGCTAACCTGGGCTTGTGCTCAGCCAGCCCTGCCTCCTCTGGAGCAGGGGTTGGGGGGAGGGGGAAATACCTTGTAGGGCTTCTGTCTTCCCTTCTCTTTCGCAGTGGTTGGCAGGCATTCTCTAATATCCCCCAGCTTCTGGCTTGAGCCACGGCAGGCATGTGGCTGCATTTCCTGCATCAGAAGTGAAGGTCTGTTCATTTCCTTATTGGTTCAATGTGCTCAGTTTAGACTAACCTGCAAAGACTGAAATGATTTAGCCTTCAACTTTTTGACTGTCTGTACTTAGCCCTGGTGATTGCGTCCAGCCCAATGGTGACAAATGTTCACAGGGCATTGTCTGTTCTGTACCTTGTGGGGGACATAAGCCACCAGGTCTCTCAGCGTGACACCTGCCCCAAGCGTGCATTAATCGTAAGTTCCAAAAAATACCACATACTGGTTTTTCTTCAAAATATCTCTGGCTTTGTGGGAATGAGGGTGGCCTCATTTTCTGTATGGTGGTGTTGGGCACATATTCTTCAGTGTAGCCCTACTCCTCATCCCAGGCTAATTCTGCCTTTGCTATAAGGCATGAGAGAATGTATGGGTCTGGCCTTTCTCACTGGAGAAGCTGGGTTTAATGGGGACTCTTGGACAGGTTGAAACCCATTCTTGGCCCCCTGGAGATAAGTGAGCTGACATTGTTTGGCACCCTGCTGTGCATCTGCAGTTGGCACTAGGCCCTTGTTTTCTCATACCCCCTTATAGTGCCTACCTTGAGCCATGCGTATAAGAAACAGGAGAAGAAATGTTCAGCACAGTGAATGCAGTTAATGAGTTGGCACTAATTAGTTGCACAGGTTGGCTTAAACAGCTTCTGACTTTTTCTACGACTTGCCCTCACTTTCCAAAGGCAGGTGCATGGCCTGGAGATGGAGGAGGGAGGTGATGATCATATGAGCTCCTGGGTTAATGCTGTAGGGAAATCGTGATGGACACTCCTTTGAAATACTTTTAATTGCAGTGATTTGTGCTTATGTCCTTTGGTAACTGAATGAGCAGTATAGCATAAAGCTGGTCTCCTTGTGGTATAGGGTTGTGTGATCATGGCTGTTGCTCTCACAAATGTGTCCAAACAATGCCTGTATAGAGTGGGCCACACAGGGGCTGCCCTAAGGTGCTATCCTGTGCCTTGAGGAATTTGATAAATGCAGCTGATTCAGGAAGCTCTTCTGTGCTCCAGTGGTCCAGGAAGAGACTGGGTGCATACTGCAGGTGGTTTCCTAGCCCTGCAGTATCTAACCCAGGTCTGTCATTGCTAGGTCATCACCTTCACATTGCTGCAATCACTGAGCCCTCACTTCTTAGAAAAGCTATTAAAATGCAAATAACTGTCTGGGCCATGGCCACCTCCCTCCCTCACCAGGCAGTTCCTGATTTACCTGCAGCCAATGCTCCTGCCAGGTCCTTGCTTGATTAAAAATGGCTCTGAAAGGCAGCTGCATTACTGTTGTTTTCCTCAAGGCTGGGCAGGGTCTCAGTGTGGGGGTTTGGAGGTACTCTCCACCCAAGGTGTTTGATTGGAATTGGGTTGTAGCCTACTGTTTGTGACATGTATCTCTCTATTATGGGTTGCATTTCTGTCTGTCGCCTTGTCCCTCTCTTGCTGCTCATTTTCCATGCTGCTAACCTACTGGAAATCTGGCAGAAAGCTGTCTTCTTGCTATCATAACTATTTAGGGTATTCAGGGGTAATACAGAAAAGCAAGGAAGAGCCTCATGTTTTGAACCTGAAGGTTTCCTGACTTATCTGGGATGCCATCTCCCCTCAGTTTCCCTCCAGAGGCATGTGCCTTCAAAAAAGAAAAAGGTTTTTGGAGCTTTCATACAAGACAAGATCAGGGAGATATACTAGGGCAGGGGTAGTCAACCTGTGGCAGAGGCAGCCTCTCTACGTAGCACAGGGGCAGGCAATTATTTTGGGCAGAGGGCCACTTACCGAGTTTTGGCAAGCTGTTGAGGGCTGCGTAGGTAGCCCCGCCTCTTGACAGGGGCCCCACCCCCTTGTCAACCGGAAATCCTGCCCCTAACCTCTGGTTTTTGCCACTGGAAGTCCCTCTCTTTGCCCCAGTAAGTACTCCTTTGGGGAAAAGGGTTTGTCATCTTAGAAGGGGGGGAGGGAGGGAGAACAAATAACATACTAAAAATCAAAGGCCCATAATCATATATTTTAAACTAATTTAAAAAAAATATTTTTGTCCTGATTTTGATGTGTTTGTGCTGTATATGTAGAAGTGATTGCATAATAGATCAAAATGTAGTCTTACTCTTTTATAGTGTGTGGGGTGTGCAGGGATGTCGGGGTATGGGTGGGTGGGTGGGTGTATGGATGTGTGTGGGTACGGTATTTGTGGGGTGTGTGATTGTGTGTAGGAGAGGATGTGGCTGTGGGGTTTGCAGGAAGGATGTGAGGGTATGTGGGGTGTGCATGGGAGCCTCCCCCCCCCCCCGCATGCACCCCCTTGAATTGGTCAACATCTGCCCTGCAACAGCCAGAGCCCAAGCACCTTGCAGCACCTCCCTGCCACCATGAACAGCACACAGCCTCAGTGCACCCGATGCCTGCTTTGCACTGCCTGGTCACATGCAGCCATAGTGGTGGGGACAAGCACGTGCAGCTGCAACCCTGCGTGCCCAAGCTCTGGGCTTGCCTGTTGGGGCTGAGTGGCGGCAGCAGCAGCTGGGCAGAAACTGCTGCTCAGTGCAGGAGAAAGTGGCCCCTCCCCATTGCTGCCGCTGGACATTTTTTTGCTGCGGCTGCCTGGAGCCCACACTGTGCTAGGCTGCAATGTGTCTGCTTCACTGCCACCTGTGAGCTGCCCTGCAGCTGCTCCACACTGTCACTGCTGTTACACTGGGCAGCCCAGAAGCGGGGGTGAAGGAGCTGCACCACACCCTAACATAGTGCAGGCTCCAGGTGGCTGCAGCAAAAACTGCCCAGAGGCAGCAAGTGGGAAGGAGCCACTTTCCCCTGCACCAAGCAGCAGTTTCTGCCCAGCTGCTGCTGCTCAGCCTCAGTGGGCAAGCCTGGAGCCAGCACAGGGCCCAGGCACAACAGCGGCAGCGCGGGACAAACTGCTGCTCAGCACAGGGGAAAAACAGCCCCTCCACCTTCCGCTACCAGTGTTTCCTGGTGCAGCCACTTGGAGCCAATGTAGGGCTGCCCTGTGTCTGCTCTGTGCTGCCACCACTGCCCCACAGAGCAGCCCAGAGGCAGTGGTGATGCCAGAGGCAGCAGAGTACCAGCTCAGGGATCCAGCCTCGCTTCCAAATGCTCCAGGATCACACACCGGTGCCAGACTTGAGCAGGATCTCCATATGAGATGCAGGACAGATGGGCAAGCGCAGTGTGTGTGAGGTCGGGGCTGGCTCCTGTCATCTTTGACAGCCAGCCAGAGGCAGATAAATATTAATTTTCTAAATTTTTTAGGGGCTCCGCCGGCTGGATAGAATGGTCTGGCAGGTCAGATTCGGCCTACGGGTTGTATTTTGCCCACCCATGATATAGCATGTAGCAGATTAGGAAGGAAGCAGGGAGAACGACAGGAGATCAGGCAGGGAGAAGAGAGCAGAGCAACAGATCAAGCAGAGAAGGGTTTGTAGCTGTACTTGGGGAAGATACAGGGCTTACCTTGTGGCATGCCTGCTAAAAAGGTTGGCCCCTTGTTGTCCCAGGGGCAGGGGTGGCAAACCTACATGCTGCAAGTGGTACAGGCAGATTGCATGTGGATTGCGCATGGCAGACTGGGGAGGGGAGAGGCAGCGCAGTGGCAGATAGGGTAGGGAGCAGAAAAAAGAGCAACAGCCTGGGCAGGGAGCAGAAAGCAAAGCAGCAGGTCAAGCAGATGAAGTGGACCGGAGTGGCACTTGGTGAATATGTCAGGCTAATTTGTGGCACAGCTGCAAAAAAGGTTTTGGTCCCCCTAGGGCAACCCAGGGAACCCTGCCCGGGCAGTTCTGGGAGCTCTGATTGGCTCTTTGAAGGATTCAATTAATTTTCTCTCTCTCCTTGTTCACTATTTGGTCTCAAACCCTCACCCATCAGGAGACTGCTATTCCTTAGATTGCAGCCCCAGGGAGCAAGGAAGAACTCAGCCTGGTCCCAGCCAGCAGTGGAAGTGAGGGGGACCTTGATGTTGGGACAGGAAAGCTTAAGGAGCTGCTGCTAGGAGATGTTATTTACTGCCCCACTCTGTCTCAGGATTTGCTGTCCATGTCAGTGATTTTTGAGAATATGAATAAAAGGGAGTGATTGTGGCTCTTGAGGTGACCCTTTCACTCAGCAAGGCAAAACTTCTTACTGTAAAGACTGGAGCTCAGGCCTGTGTGGAGGTTGTGTGGAAGCTCTTTCGGGGAGCACATTAGGAGGAGGTCCCTCTGTAGCATGGCCCTACTCTGCAGAGTATGGTGCCCTGCCACTGACCTCCACAGGGTGTCTGTGCTGTCTCTTCCCCTTCCAGAACTGAACTGGAAACCAGGAAAGTGCAGAGAGATGTGATGGAGGAATGGGATATGAACCCTTCCTTTTTCCCTTCATTCCAACAGGCTCTACTGAATACTCAGAACAAGCTGAGAACTTTAGTGCCCAATTTCACCTTCAACCTGGGCTTCTCTGGGAAATTCTACCACACAGGTAAGCTCTTAGCAGCTGCTTTGCATTCCCCTTTTTCTGTCTTGTCTCCAGGGATGGCTCCCCAGCAGTATATCATAGGCTTTGGAAACAGCCTGTGGTTCTCAGTCAGGGTCTGTCTGATTAGGTCCATTTCTTCTAGCACTGATTCTCAACCAAGGTGCCATGGCACCCTGGGGTGCCATGAAATCCTTTCAAGGGTGCTACAGGGTGCCACACAATGTTAGTGCTTAAGTGTGCAAACATGATTTACAAGATAAACAACATTTCAAACAGGAATCCACAGTGTTAAAAGCTTTCTGACCTGGTATGGTCTTTCTGAGTTCTTTGCAGCAGGTGATTTACTCTATTATTCTTCTGTAGTCAAAAATGGAACAACCAAGAGCTGGCATTTTCCTAGGAGTGCTTTGAGTCTAAGGAGATTGAGAACCACTGTGTTAGGATCTGCTGACCAAACATGGTGGGGCTGCCTCTAGCAGCATGTTGCAGTGCTAGCAGGTCCATGGTTACCCTGTTTGTGTTTGTAACTAGCTAGAAATTTCATGTTAAATGTAGCATCTCTCTCCCTTCTGGTTTTCCCATCTTCTCCTCCCTGCAGGTACGAATGAGGAAGATGAAGGGGATGACATGCTGCTCCAACACCGGAAGGAGTTCTGGTGGTTCCCTCATATGTGGAGTCACATGCAGCCTCACCTCTTCCATAATGTCACCGTGCTGGCTGAGCAGATGAAGCTCAACAAGCAGTTTGCGCTGGTAAGTGGGGTGAGCCACCAGCTTGACCTCTCAGAACATTGGCCTGAGTTGAAAGATCCCAAAATGTTCCTTCTTTGGGGCACATATTGAGATCCTGCTCAAGTCTGGCACCAGTGTGTGATCCTGGGGCATTTGGGAGCTGAGGTTGGATCCCTCAGCTGGTGCTCTACTCCCACTCCTGGAAACATTATCCATTCAACTTGCAGGAAGTTTGCTTGCTGGCACCCATTCCAGAGCACAGGTCATGACACACTTGTGTGCTGGGGTTTTACATTCATTCTGGCTTTACAATCCAGTTCAAATGGCTGTAGACTCTGAATGTGAGGAAGCATTTTCTGCTCCATCTCAGTTAGCTCAATGAGATTTCTAAGGGAGTCACCTGATCAGCACCATTAGGATGCTTCAGGCAGAAACACATGGAGGACTTTGACTTCCCAATGCAATGCTAGAGAGAATCTCTTTTCTGAGAAAAATAGGGAATCTCCCCTCTCTCCTTCCCCATTGTCAGGTAAAAGAGGAAGAAATGTGCAATGCATAGGGTTAAGCATTGTCCGCACATTCCTTTGAAAGCAAGCATTTCTTCAGTGTGCACTGGCCCAGTTGGCTGTAATCCCCTCTGGAACAGGAGTCTGTTATTTCATGCCCATGTGACCTCTCAACCCCGCAAAGCTCCAGTGCACCAGAAATGACACAAGCACAATTGTCTCCTTTTTTTCTGCATAATTACCAGGGCAGTCCCTTGCAAAGAGATTCAAAACAGACAGAGTGATGGGAATGACAGGTCTGTCACTCCATCAAGATGCTCTGGTTTCACTGTCAGCCATCAGGGCAAAGCTGTCATTATTCCCATTATCACCAGAGCCTGTCAATGGCATTAGAGCCGTGAAATGCAGATATTGCCTTCTATTTTAATATAGGGTGTGGATCTGGGGCTCAGAGCCAAATAATATGTCTCTCACTTCCTGTCTGCTCTCCCAGGCATTACCCTCCCCCAGACAGATCCCAGCTGTTGTCTTCCTTGCCCTTCACATCTGTTAGGGGAAGCTTTGTCTTGCTGCTCTGGTGATTCTATCCTGGGCTTTGTGGGATCAGGATTTGCCACAGCAGCAGCATTGGTGGCTGGGCCATTGTAGTCACTGGGACTGACATCAGGCTTTTAAATCAGTGCTGTTTGTCTGACCCCCTTATATAAGATTCCTTTTTAGCGGCTGTCCCAGTTTGCGGCACACCCTATTTGATGGATAAGCACTCTTTCCTGCCCATGTGCGTAGATTTGTTGTGGAGGAGGAGCATGTAGCACCCAAAACTTTCCATTTCAGTGAGATTCACTGGCAGTGTTATCCCTGGTTCCTTGCTGCATGTAGGCACTACTGCTAGCATGAGTCTCATCAGGGCCAACAGGAGATTAAATAAATACAAAGTGATAATAATAGAAAAATAGGGCTGGAAGGGTACTCAGGACATCATCTAGTCCAGCCCCCTGATCATGACAGGATCATCCCTGTTTAAACCATTCCAGACAAGTGTTTATTTAATGTGCTTTTAAAAGCTTGCAGTGATGGAGATCACAGCCTCTGTAGGCAATCAGTTCCATTGCTGGACCACCCTCAGAGTGAGGGAATTCTTCCTAATATTCAATTTAAATTTTCCGTGTTGGAATTTAAACTTACTTCTCATCCTGTCCCCTGTGGCCACAGAGAATATTTATATCCATCTTCTTTATCATATACACCCCTCAGGTAATTGAAGACTTATCAAATCTCCTCCGTCTTCTCTTGACTAGACTAACTCATCCCTTCCTACCTTTGTTCATAAGTCAGGTTACCCAGACTGCTAGTCATTTTTGTTGCTTTCTGTTACAGCAGGAGTGTCAAACATTCAGCTCCTGGGCCAGATTCAGCCCACAGAACTGTATGGTTTGGTCAGTGGGTCACTGGACTGACACTACGCCCCAGCCTAAAGCTCTTCATGCAGCGTACAGACAGGAACCAGCACTCTGCACCCTGCACACATTACAGGGAGTCGGTCTGGGGCATACACTGCATGGGTTGTGCTGCTGGACCAGCCCTGTGCACTGGCTCTGGGACCAGTCCTACCCAGGCTGTGCTGGAATCAGCATGCAGGGCTACTCCAGTGGGATGCCACATGCAGCACATACCCCATACCAGCCCCCTATGCCACCTGCAGCACACAGCATGTGGCACGCACCAGCCCTGGGGCTTGCTGTGCATGTGGCACATGGGGCCAGCTCATGGCATGCAGTGGTATGCAGGCAATTCAGGGCAGGAGCTGTATGCGGCACTTGTGCTGCCTGTGCCACCAGCAGCATGCACCTTGCACTGACCCCATGTGCCAAGTGCACAGGGACCCCAGGGCCAGCACATGCAACACTTGGGCTGGACTTGGCACCTCAGGCGCTACACAGGGGTCAATCCCAGTCTGGCTTGCAGAGTGACCCAGCAACCCTCAGCCAGTCCCTAGGGCCAGATGAACTTGACACCCTTGTGCTAGACTCTTCCCAATCTGTCTATGCCTCTCTTGCCAGAACTGAGCACCACGCTTCAGGTGAGGTTCCCCTCAATGCTGATAATGCTGTTCTGCCCACAGGAGCATGGGATCCCCACAGACTTGGGCTATGCTGTGGCCCCCCATCATTCTGGGGTTTATCCTGTCCACACACAGCTCTACGAGGCCTGGAAATCTATCTGGGGCATCCAGGTGACCAGCACTGAGGAGTATCCACACCTGCGGCCTGCCCGGTACCGTCGAGGGTTCATCCACAATGGAATCATGGTGAGTGAGTTCCCCCCTGCAAGAGTGAAGGCCCTAAAAGACCCCTAGATTAGGCATGCTGGGAGCAGTCAGCTGAGGGGTGGTTTCTAAGTGACCAGCATGGGGAGCTCATCCCAGTGTTCTGAATTCTGGACCATCCCAAACCCACAGATCACAAATGAAGGAGAACTTGGGTAAAAACCCAGTTGTTTGTTTCTTAGATCGAGTCAGCACTGAGCAGAGTCTATATGCTGTGAGCTGGTAAGAATGAAGGCTCCTGAGTGCCTGTGCGCTTCTAAAAATCCACATGAAAGAGCATGCAAAAGCTCTGTCTCTGCAGGAGCAAGCAGCAGGTGGTGCTTTTTGGACACAAGTGCTTTTCCTGAGGAGGAATGTCTGCAGCCAGCCCAATTTCAGCATCTGTCCTGAGCTGCCTTTCAGATGGGGCAGGTCAGCAGCTGGGGGGTGCAACATGGAGAGCCAAGCACAGCAGAGCTGTACTGCTATCTTGTTAATCCCCCTGTATCATTGTCTAGGGCTGGTCAAGCATGTAGCTAATTGGAATGTCCAAGTCCTCCAAACTGGTGATACTGGGTCCCATGCTGTCACCCTGTCATTCCACAGGGTACTGCCTTGATGCTCCTCAGGACTCAGTGCACATGCACACTCTGCTTCCTCTCTCACTTTCTCTCTCTGTGGCTCATCTAGGTGCTGCCTCGACAGACCTGTGGTCTTTTCACTCACACCATCTTCTACAATGAATATCCTGGTGGCTCTAAGGAGTTGGACAAAAGCATTCGTGGTGGTGAACTCTTTCTGACAGTGCTCTTGAACCCAGTAAGTTCAACCCCCAGTGAGGGACACCAGGACAGAGGATGAGAGAGGAAAAGGGATGAGTTCCCAGCCTGCTGCCTTTGCCCATGGCTTTGCCTGAAAGGGCTGGTACCTGCTTGGTGCCCAGAGGGAGTCTGAGGCTAAAAGCCCAGCAAGGAAATTCGGATAGACTGCATAGCCTGAAAAAAAAAAAAAAAACCTGGATCCTGGATGCATGGAGATTCTTGGCAAACTATGTTGCACTGTCATCATCTCCTAGCAGTTTGTATCAAGTAGAAACTCAGCAAGCACAGCCTTCCCCAGGCATGCAGGGCAATATGTAGAGCAGCCAGACACTAGGTGGGTGTTAGCTTTGTGGGAGTCGTCACCAGCCTGATGCCTGAGCCAAGGGGGAGGTGTTTTTGGCTCCCTCTATTCTGTGCACATCTGGCTGGTCCCCAGGCATGGTGATGATGAGTCCTGCCTCAAAGAATCATCTCCTGAGCATTTGTTGCTACAGAACTTCCCCTCCCCCCAGCATTTTCATTTTGGACTTGCCTGAAACCATTATAGATGTTTCTCCTGTGATGCTCTGTCATCCCTGAGGCAATCTGGGCCTGACACAGCTGTTTCTCCTCCCCACAGACCTTGCCCAGCTCCAGGAAACTACTGAGCAGGAGGCTCCCTTAAGCCGTCTTCAGCCTCTCTTCAGTTTCTGTTGTGGACTGAGGGGCTGGGGGCCTTGCCCACTTCCACCCAGCTAACGCTGGAGAACGGAGCTATGTGGCAGTGGGCTCGGGCTACCACAGAGGGGTTGGACTGATGCCAGTTGGAGCTCAGCACTGTTGGCAGCCCAGCCCCTCTACTTATTACATTTACTTCTATTCTGTCCCTTCTCTTTCCTGCTGTGTAATGCTGCTTTGGTGCTTGAGATGGTGCTAAATACTTAGGGCGCACTCTGGGTGCTTGAACTCAGCACACTATAACCATGACAGAGGACAGGAACCATGTTGTTGCATGTCAGTTTGTGACCCCTAGTAGGGAATTTAACTGTTTGTGCAACCCATTGGTCAGTGTGTTGTGCTTTGTTTTGTGTGTCTCATCTGCAGAGGACATGGGTTTGTTGCAGCCTGTGGCAAAAAAGTTTGGGTCTTTAGTTCTGGCAGTAGGGCTTCAAGTTCTCTAGTTCTAGAGGTTCCTGGTTCAATTCTCTAGAGTCAGCCAAGATGGAGGCCATAACCTTTACACAAACTGCAACCAGCAAATCCACCCTGTGCTTTTGGTTGTCACATCTGCTCTTATCAGTAGCTTTCAATTGAAAACAAAGTACAAACTGAACCCAAGAGGAAACTTGTGTTGCATTATGTACCCACTGGTCAGAGGCATCACTCTGGACAAGTGGAGAGAACAGCACAGCTCCATGTTTCACTTGGAGGCTGGGATTTTCAGACCCCCTGGTTCTTTGCAAAAGCAGAATCCATCCCCTGCCTCCAAAAGCCCCACTTTGCTACAGCCAGGTCTTGAACACCCTCTGCAGAGACTGCTAGTGAAACTGCCCCCTGCCCAAAGCAAGCTCTTTTAGACTCCGTTTTGTCTTTCTTCTGTGACTTGTGTTTGCACTTTCATTTCCTCTGGCCAGCTGAGTGTTTCTCCAGTGAACAGTGGAAAGCTTGCATGCTAAGGCCATCCTTGTTGATCCTGTTTACAGAGTGTCTCAATCCTCCCAGCACAGGGCCCTGCACTCCTCTCCAGCCAATAAAGCCATCCACAGTCGATAGAAAGCTGGCCAGCCACCATCCCCTGGCAGTGATCCGTAGCAGGCTTGGGGCACAGGCTCTTTTCAGGGCTCTTTGGTGCTTCCAGCCTGCTGTGAGCGTGGGTACACATGCTGGAGTCTCCAGGTCTGTGTGTGATTAACTCTGCAGTGTAAACAGATGATGTTTGAACTTCTGACTAGTGAGTGAGCCCTTATGTCAGCCAGGAGAATAGCTGCTTATGTCTCAGTTTGCAGGCTGCCACGTGCCTCGGCTCTGTTTACCAGAAGCAGAGAGGGGGGATGTTTCTAAGTGCTTCTCACAGGCTCTTCTGTTCACGCCACATGCTAGGCCATGCCCACAGATGTCTGTTTTATGTTCCAAAGACTCTTTAGCCCTCCCTTATTCTTTGAACGTTCAGCTTCTCTGCCCTTCCCTCCCAGCTCCCTGTCAGTGTTAAATACAGGAAATCAGGCCATGCTGAAAAAAAAGGGGGTCTACTCCCAGGCTAGTCAGGGGTCAATTAAGGGACAGGGTACAGCAGCAGGATTGCTCAAGACTATGTTGTCAAGACTAGTCATGGCCAGGCAGGTCAGGCCACCAAAGGTAATTTGAAACTTCCCTTCTTTGTGCTAGGGAGAGTCATCAAAAGGCCCTGCAATTCCCCTTGCTTGGGGCAAGGGTGTTCCCAGTACTGGTCTGTAGATTTTAATGGAGGTCCTACACCTAATCCGTTGCATGCACCCAGGAGGTTCTTAGAGCAAGGGGATGGTGTGAGAGCCACCCTCCTCCAACAGGCGCCATGTGCCAGTGGAGGGAAAGGGGGTCCATGTGCCTCACTCTGTGTGCTAGCTCCCCTGGTGGTGGAGGGAAGGGATTCCTAACGATGCCTTGACAGGGACTTCTGCATCCCACATCCCACTCCTCGCACCAGCACCTGCCAAATGAGGGCAAAAGTCTTGATATGAGCTGCACTCCAGCTGTTTGTCTGCCCAGCCCTGTGGGGGGTGGGAGGTTGGAGTGGGTGCCCTTCCCTTCCTCTTCCCTACTGTTGACCTTGGCACAGCTATTGTCCTGTCCTTCTTGCACAAGGCTGCGCTGCACACAGTGTGAAAGACAGCTGCCACCTCCCATCCCGTGTTCAGAGGCAGATGGATGCGATGGATCTTCAGTTGCACTCCTGCGTTTTTTTCTTCCTGTTTGCTCTTCCTACCCTTCTGCAGTCCCTTGCCATGGCCTCTCTGCCTATCTAGCTGGCCCCAGTGTCAGCATGTCTCACTGCCAGGAGGGAGTTCATGTTTGTAGGTTAGTGCTTTGCAGCTTGAATGAGCAGAGCTCCAGAGAGGCTAAGGATCCAGTGCACAGAGGGAGGCAGGTGCCAAACTCCTACTCAGTGGAAATCAATGGGGATTGTAGGCTCCTAAGAACCATTTTGGCTCTGGTCCTAAGTGACTTTCCAAGGCCACACCAGAAACCTGGCAGAGCAGAGGTGAACTGAGACATCTCAAGCACCAGTCTAGTTCCTTCACAGTGGAACTATCCTGCTCGTGGCCTGCTGCACCTCACATGGAGCTGGTATTTCAGCCAGGGCAACCTCTGCACAAGCAGGCTGGGGCCTGGCTGATCCCTAGCTGCACTCTGCTGTGGACAGGTGTGTCCAGCTACTGCCAGGAGGGGCCGGGGAGGAAGTGTGCTGGGTCAGCTGCCAGGACCTGGTCTCCTATGTTAATCCAGTTGGAATTGGTTACAAAAGTCATTATGCTAGAAACAGGCCCAACTGCAGCTCTTCTTCCTTCAGGTGTATTGAAGCATCTCCCTGAGTTGCTTCCCAGCAGCTGGCTCTGCTGACCTAGTTGTCCGTCCTTCGTGGGATTCAGCTTCAAGTTCCTCAGCAGTGGGTGTCCACATGACCATCAAGCCCCAAAGGCCTCTGAGAACCCTGTTGCTCCTGCACTCAGTTGCGCCAAAGAGGCACTAAATGGCTGCCTCCATCCTGTCTCTGGTTGTGCTGCTGATCTTTCACCCTTAAGGTATTTCTGTGCTTGACCGCACATGGCAGCATGGCAAGACCTGAGCTGTGCAGTTCCCTGGGAACTCTCAGAGCCACACTAGACCCCAGCTGGCAGCACTTGCATCCACATGCTAAAATATTTAGAAGCAAACTGTCAGGGGAAGTGAATCTGCCTGTGATGGGTGGCATCTGAACAAGGCAATTACCGCTCACTGCAGGGCTGAGAACAAACAGCTTGTGCCAACATTCAGGAGAAGAGTGAGCTGTGGGAGGGCTGTGCCTGCACCCAGGCCTTGGCCATGGCGGAAAGTCCAGCAGAGAGTCAGTCACACACCTCAAGACTCTGGGCCAGGTGTGGCACTGGCTCTCAGAGAGAGAGGGAAGAGGAAGGCTGTTACCTCAGGTGCATCATTCCTGTTTTAGAGGGTGATCCATCCCCCAGTTTTCCCTACATTTGTGATATTCACTCTCAACTGAATCAAACCTGCCCATAGAGACAGGCCCTGAGAAACTCCTGTCTGCCTTGGGCACTGGGACGCGGGGTTGTCCCTGGCCAGGCAATCTGTGCCAGTGAGCTGGACAAAGAAAGCTGTGACTTCCAGGGGGACCACTCCAGGACTTCTGCTCCCAGTTTCTGATGAGCACATACTTTCAGAGCTTCTGATGACCAGCAGAGATTGCCTGCCTAAACAGCTCTAGGCCCTCTGGTAACTAGGGTCAATACTTTATGCTTGAACCCAACAATTGGTGCCTGTGCCTGTGTCTTCCTGGGCAAGCAAAAATGTTTGCAAGAGGCACATGAGAGGGGGAAGCTGTGGAAGGGTTCCTCTAACACTAACAGCTCCTTGTGGGGGGTTGGCAGGGAATGCGCTGTGTTGTACGGCAGGCTTTCTTCTTGGCATTTTCCAGAATTAGACACTACTTAGGGATGGGGGAGGAGCTCCTGCCTTCTCTCCTGAGTTTCCATTGCTTTGGGCAGGTTGGGACGGGGTGGATCTGTACTCCCTTTTCACTGGAGGACAGCCATCATCTATGAGAAATGCATCTACCTCAACTCAGATAGCCGTGTTGGCCCTGAGAAGGAAAGAGCTTCATGCTTGGCCAGAGGGAATTCTTACTTGTCACTTAAACACTCACTGTCTTTCCCTGCCTGCAGATCAGCATCTTCATGACCCACCTGTCCAACTACGGGAATGACCGGCTGGGGCTGTACACCTTCGAGAGCCTGGTCAAGTTTGTACAGTGCTGGACCAACCTTCGCTTGCAGACTCTGCCCCCAATCCAGCTGGCCAAGAAGTACTTTGAGATCTTTCCCCAGGAAAAGAACCCACTGTGGCAGGTGAGGCAGGTTGGGATCTTTTTAAGAAGCATGTCCTACACTAAGTTAGGGCAGCACATGGGGAAGGAGAGATTTCCATAGTGATGCTACTCCAGCACACACAGCCATGGAGTGAGAGGGGAGGGAGGCAAGGCTGCAGTGGGCTCTGTTCCTGGCATAAGCTGAAGGGACAAAGGAAGCTGTTAAAAGTTATTGGCCTGGCACATTCTGCAGCCACAGGGATAGCTGAGGGTCCCAGCGTAGTTACAGCAAGCTAGCATGAAAGGTAAGCACATGGGGCAGGGCTGGTGCTGGAAAAGTTTGCAGACATATTAGCGTGATTAATCTGGAAGTAATTTCACACCACAGAATTCATGTTGGTTAAATAAAAACATGCTTATTCCATTTCATCCCAGCACAGCAGTTTTCTGCATGTTAATGAGCAGATAAAATTAACTGAAGGTGATAGAGTTGTCTGTCTGCCAGGACTTCACAGCTGCTGTGTTTTAACATCATGGTGTGGAAGAAAATGCTTCTCAGCCCAGCAGCGATGGTACTAGGTTGTGCAGGCTTGGGTGTATAGGGCAAGGACACCAGTAAAGCTTGCAAAAGGAGCTCAGACTCCTAACTCATGTAGGAGCTTTTGAAAGTGTTTTCCAGCATCTTTATTCGTGTGTTGTTGGTGCTCGGTGAAGTAGTGACGTGACTGTGAAATATCCCCTATGTATTACACAAGTGTCCCTTGAGGGCCCTCTATATCCACTGCTCCTTTTGGCATCAGCTCCATCGGTAACACCAAATTTTGCTCACTATCCTGCAGAATCCCTGTGATGATAAGAGGCACAAGGACATCTGGTCCAAAGAGAAAACATGTGATCGGCTCCCCAAGTTCCTCATCGTTGGACCTCAAAAAACTGGTAATTTTTTGAAAATTTGAATAATCCATTAAAGATCAATCCCAGGCAGTACCTGGCCTAGACCTGAGACCTGGCCCAGTAGAGCTTCTACAGATATACATACCTTATGAATTAGAAGTGAGCTGAACTGTTTCAACTCGAACCATGAATAGGGTTAAAGATGGAGTAGTTTTGCTACACTGGTATTCCTGTAGAATCAGTCAGAGGTAATATTTGCATTATTATAATATTTGCTTGTATCAGTGTCATTTGATAGGGCTATGAGTGTTACCTATGTCTATACTCAGAAGAGCTTAGAAGAGGTAATACTGGGTGCCCCCTGGTGCCATTCTTGTGCCCATCTGGGCTCTGATGAGGCCATCAATATCACGGGCACTCTCCTGGTCATTGCAGTTGTGAGCAGTGACCTGGCATGTAGTCTTTGAGCGAAGGAGCCAGTTCTACCCACTGACAAAGCCTCTTCAGTGAGAACAGGTCGAGAGCCCTGGCCTGTCTCTGCAGGGCACTTAAACAACAGATGCCAGTCAGTTGCGTAGAACAGGGTTCTCCACCCCACAGGAAGCAGTTCCCCCAGCCAAGCTGTTGCCTCCCACCCACGTTCCATTGTGAAGCTCTTCTGATCTGCCTGCAGCCTTGGCAGTGTGTATCCCACATGCTGGAGCAGTTCACCTTTCTGTGCTGACCAGGGCCATCCTTAACCCAGCTAGGCCAGGCCACAGAGAGCTACCAACTGACACCAACCTTCCTCATAACTCTCACCCACGCCCATAGCAGTCTGGACTCCTGCTGCCCCTGTGCCAGCATTGACAATGCTTCATCCCACCCTAAGGTGATGTTTGGGCTGCGAAAAAACACAGGCCAACTAGAATCAGGTTCAATCGCTGTGGAGACATGGTGCCATGGGTTTAATTCTGATTTGCAGCCTGGGTTCTTCCCCAGGCTCCCCTGTTGGCTAAAGCTGCATGCTTGAGATAACGCTGAGTTATCCAGGGCTATTTTAACATGAATTACAGTATCTAACTCTGGGACTCCAAGCTCCATCCAGCACACAGCTACATGGGGGCTTTTTGCTGTATAGAAATACCCATATTTCCTAGTCTTCAGAACAATGCAGGGTCCATTAACCATCACTTCTTCTTGCAGGCACCACAGCTGTGCACTTCTTCTTGACCATGCACCCTGCTGTCACCAGTAATTTTCCCAATCCATCCACCTTTGAAGAGATCCAGTTTTTCAATGGACCCAACTATCACAAAGGAATTGACTGGTCAGTGTATGAGCTGCACTCCTGCAGTCATGTCCGCTTCTCAGTAACTCTCTGCTCCATCCACCTCAGCCTTTTGCACTCCCATTTCTGCCCATTGGGGTTCATCTCAAGGTGCTCCACTCACATCCTCACAGGAAACTTCTCTCCATTTCTCTCCAGCCCCCAGCCCACTGGGGCATTGGGTCCTGGCAGTACATGTAGTCTGTAATCACATCTGCCCATAGCCCAACTTTGCCTAAATTTTTGAAGTTTGGCACCCTTTCCTTCAGGAAAATGGAACTGCACCTGTCCCTCCAGCCCTGCCATGTGGTGTTAAGTGATCTGCTCACTCAGGGCACATTGGAGAGATCTCCATAATATGGGACACTTCCATTATGTGCTTTGATAAGCTACGGAATAGTTAGGAGTGTTCACATCCCAAGCATTGAAAGCATCTGAGCTTGCACCTGGGTGGAGTATGGGGCAGCTGACACCTGGGTGCTTTTGTGTAGGCACTTTATCAACTCAGGTAGATGCCATTGCATCACTTCCACGTGGCCAGGGTGTGTATGTGTCCATAAGGACCTTCACTGGTGTGGGTAGGCTGGTGTAACAGTAAATGTCTCTACGTGGGGTTTATACCACTGACACTGTAGCAGTATCATTAAACTAGCACCTTTCCAATGCAGACCTCCCTCTGCAGGTCTGTCTTTACTGTAGAAAGAAAAAAAAAAACAGCACCACTGTGTCCAAACAGCATTAATTCATGCGTGACTGCTGCAGACATATCTCATGGCTCCTTGGGCTACACTAAGCCAAGCTGCTCCATGAAATCTTCCCTGGTGAATTTTGGGAGAATTTGCCTGACCTTTTTGGGCACCTAGGAAATTCTGGGATGCCCTAGTGGCCCACTAGGAGAATCATCTCACAGCCATACTGCCAAGTGCAAAGGGCAGTTGTATGAAGGTACTGGAGGACTAGGACTAGAGTGAGGTTGGCCTGCCTCCAGGATGCAGAGGGGTTGTGTTAGCACCTAACAAGTTGTCCTCACTTGGGTTTTTTAGCCTATGTCATGCCCCCCCCTGCCCTACCCCCCCCCCCCAAGTGAGCCAGGCAGCTTGTTAAAAAGCACTGCTGTGCTCAAGTTCAGGGGGTTTGTGCATAGATAGGCCTTTAAGGTCTGAGAACCTCACAGCCTTTGTTGCAGTGGCTTTCCTGTGAGGTGGGCCCCAACTATTATCCCCACTACGCAGAGGTTAAGTGACTTACTCAGGATCAGACAGGAAGTCCATGGCAGTACAGGAATTTGAATCTGATTTTCTTAAGTCCCAGGTGAGTGTGAAACTCTTGGAGTATCCTTCACTTCTTACAGGGTTTTCTTTGAAACTCCAGGAGCAAGCGTCTTACTTGGAACCTCCAGCTACTCCTGTCCACCACCCAAGTGGGTGTGCCCCACAAGTAAGAAAATGCTGCCTTAGCCCTTTATGTTCCCTACCTGATGTCAGGACCCAGATGCTGTTGGCAGTGCCCCCAGTCCAAGTCTGCCCCTCTCTGATGCCTATGTGCCCATTCACACCAAGCTCCTGTGTAGCTGGTGCTGGTGTTGTGAGTGCCAGGTACAGCGTGGAGGCCTGAGGAGGCGAATGGGTCACATACTTGTTTCCTGCTGGTCATCCTCCCCCTCACTCCATTCCATCTCATTCTCATTGTTGGCTTTGTTTGGCAGGTACATGGAATTCTTTCCCATCCCGTCCAATGCCAGCACAGACTTCATGTTTGAGAAAAGTGCCAACTACTTTGACACAGAGGTGGTACCAAAGCGTGGCGCGGCCCTGCTCCCACGAGCCAAAATCATCTCTGTCCTGATTAACCCCGCCGACCGAGCCTACTCCTGGTACCAGGTACCTCCCCTCTGCTGGGCTGGGCTGCACATGTGTTCTAGTTGGGGAAAGGGAGTACACTGATTTCTGCAAGGAGGGAGGGCCAAATTGGTCCTAGTTTTGGACAGCAGAGAGTTTGATGTTTACCAGGGACTTGGTGTGTCTGTGCTAGGAGCCAGTTGGGTGTATAGTGATGTGTTTGTTCAGGGAGAGGCAGAATCCTGTGTCCCTGTCTCCTAACCATGTGCATGTGTTCCCCAGCACCAGCGTGCTCACAACGACCCTGTGGCACTCAACTACACCTTCTACCAAGTGATCTCTGCGAAAGCCCAGGCCCGTCAGGAGCTGCGTAACCTGCAGAGCCGATGCCTGCTCCCTGGATGGTATTCGACACACCTAGAGCGCTGGCTGACATACTATCCCCCAGGGCAGGTATGAGTGCTACCACCTGTAGCAAAAGGGTGGTTGGGGTCAGTGAATGGTGTTGCGTGGAAACCAGCCGCTCTCAGGAGTGACAGAAGGCCCTTGTGCCAAAGGGGAAGAGGGCAAGAAAGTGGCCTGGCTTCTTGGAGCCCAGCATGGTGACAGCAGAGCCAAGGGCTATGCAGTCCCTCTCATTCTGCTGTCACTTCACCTCATGGCTTAGTCCGCTGCTTCCTGCCCTCCCGTGTGACTTGATAAGGGTTGAGGTTGGATATTTTATCATATCCTGCCCCCACACATTTCAGAATTTCAGCTGGGATCCAGCATCTACAGGCAGCAGAGTCAGCATCAGTGTCTAGAGCAGCGTGTCAAGCTCCACAGGCCAGATGAATGGCGCAGGGCTGGTCCACAGGCCAGATCAGGCCCATGGATCTACTCCCCATGCCTCTGCCTGCATGCCTGATCCATTGTAAGCAGCAACTGCCCAAGCTGGTCCAGGGCACCAGCTCCAGTAAGCATTGAAGCCCAGGACTGGCCCTGGCAAGCAATACAGCCTGAGACCTGGCCCTGCCAGGCTGCCCTGCTGGACCAGTCCTGGACCGTGCCATCCACACCACGCATTGGGTTCAGGTCCTGGGCAATGCCTCCTGCACCATCCAGAGGCATAGGCAGCAAGCAGCGTGGGCAGTGCAGCCTGAAACTGACCACAGCGAGTGCCACAGGTGGCCCATGTCTTGGACATTGCATGGGGTGGAGAGCAGTCTGGCATAGCAAAAGGAGCAGCACCAGGGCTCCATGGGTCATGTTTGACACTCCTGGTGTAGGTGGCTGTGAGCACCCCAGTAGTGCTGCACTGTGTGAAGACCCACAAAGGACTCATGTCCAGCAGTAGCAAGGCAGTGTGTATCCCCGGAATCCAGGGGTCGTGCAGCTGCCTGCCATCCTTTGCAGGGCTCTAAAGGGAGGCCTTAGGATCTGCTGCTTGTCATGATTGCTCCTAGCTTCAAGTAACTCTGCTCAGGGTGCATTTTATTGCTAAGGAGTCTGTTTATCAATTTCCTGAAGATAATTAACATGAAATGCAGATCATTTCAATCCATGAAGCCACCTTCGTTAGGACAAGAGGTTTAACTCTCCTGTGTGCTCGGGTCAGGGACTATCTTAGCAACCTGAGTTTTCTGCTCACCATAAATTTTGATTGCCCAGGACTCAGCCTCTGTTGACAAAGTTGTTCTTGGGGAGCTCACACTCCCACAGCCTCCTGTCAGGCACCTTTGGCCCTTGTTCTCTGCAGAAGCAATAACTGACTCTAGCGGGTGGATCTGTTCTCTCTTGCACACAGCCCTGCCATAGAACAGGAGGAGAGAGTGCAGGAAAGCAGAGCTCTGTGTTGGCTGTTAGAGCAGAACCAGTGCCTCCTGCCCTATGTGGGCAGCAGGATGCAACTCTGACAAGAGCAAACCAATCATGGTGCAGCCATGGAGAGCAAAGAGCAGCTGATGTCAGCTCTGCCCAGACTGCATGTGGTGCAGCTAGAGGTCAGCAGGTTACATCCCTTCCTCCACACCCTGCATGTACAACTGGGAACCCTGGTAGAAATTATAGATTAACTATGCCCCCCGCCACCACCACTATTAACTTAAAAGTGGCAGCAGCAGCTACAGGAAGCCAGACCGCACTTGCTTCTATGTTCAGAACTGGGGGCGTCAGCAAGGATCCACATCAATCTGAAGTATGTCATCACATGGCTGAGCATGCATCTGTCTCAATTAATAGCTGGCCAATTAGTACCAATGAAACAGGAGGGAGAGAGAGAGATCCCCTTAGCAGTATTATCTAGTGACAAGACTTTAAAATAATGGCAGGAAGGATGAATCAGAAACAGCTGTTAATTACACTGAAAACTTTTCAGCTGAGCTCATCACAAAAACTTAAAGTGCTCTGAAAAGGTGAAACTAGGGAGCTCGTCTGATCATGGCAAAGTCTGCTGGCCAGGCTTCTTCAGCTGGTGCACAGGACAAAGACTAAGGCTGGTTAGAATAAGACTCTGTGGACATGACGTCACTGCAGAGTTGCATAGTAAGATCAGCATCCAGGTTGGCCTAACCCAACTTCAAGCAGCCACACTAGATGGCTGGCCAGTCTGCTTTTGAAGATTTCCAGGGACTGTACCACCTCTGGAGGGAGCTCATTCCACAGTCTGGACACCCTAGTTTTGAAGTAGGCAGACAAGGTTCTTTGGGTGAATCTGGTATCTTTTATTAGACCAACTTAAATGGTTGGAAAACAGTTATTAAGCAAGCTTTCGGATTCAAAAACCCTTCGCCAAGCTAAGGAAGTTTCTGCAGCTGGTGTGTGCTCTTCCTGGATGGAATCTGCCTGTGTCCTTAGACCAACATGACTACAACCTACACCCCTGTAGTTTTGAAGTAGTTTTTCCTAACGTTGAGCCTGAAATGGTCTTCCAGGAGTTTGTGACCATTACTCCTATTTTTCCCCTGGGGTGCCCTGGTGAACAGTTGTTAGCTGAGCCCTTGATGTATTCCCCTGATGTAGTGGTAAGCTGCTACCAAGTCCCCTCTCAGCTTTCTCTTTTTGCTCAAGCCACTGCAGCCTGCCTGGAACTTCACTTAGGTTTGTCACTAAGATGTCTGGAGGTGCATCCTATGCTGCTTTTGCATGATTTAGGTTTTGCATGATTTAGCATGCTTTTGCTATGAGCAAGCTTGGCTGTTCTGGGTGCACAAGAGGAATTATGGGAAGGAACAGGAGAACTGTCAGTTGATGTATGCTTCAGCCTGCCTCCTCATTGTAAATGGAGTGGTTTAACCAGACTGAATGAAAACAGCATTCTGGTTTCAACCTATACTCCCAGGCAGTCAGCTTGCATGGGTTTGGCAGTAAGAGGGTTTTGTCAGGGCGATGGAAAAGGGGTTATAAGAGCTTGTCAGCAACATTCATTTAAGAAAACCAGTTTTTAGGAGGAAGAATTCTGCATTGCAAAAGGCACCAAAAATACTATAACAATGCAGTGACTTTATACAAAAGGGGGCTATTTCCCTGTCACTCTTTCTTACTGGGCTTTGTTTTAGTAAACTTAATTGCATAGGAAAAGACTCTACAAATTGTTCAAGGGTATTTAAACTGGTTGGTGTCTGGAAATCTGCCACAGAGAGGCTGTCATCCCCCACCCCCTCTAAACACCACTTCCTCACTTCCACTCCAGTATGACAGTCTGAGGCCAGGACAAAAAAAGGAGCCTTCCCATTCTGAGGCTGAAAAAAAGAGCTGCTAAGCTCATCTGAAGAGATGAATTGCCGCAGTCCAGTATGCCTGGTGTACCCATCTGTGGCCAGCAGCTTCTAGCATAGGGGCAGGCAATTATTTTGGGGGGAGGGCAAGTTTTGGCAAGCCGTCGCAGGCCGCATGGGTAGCCTCATCCCTTGACAGGTGCCCTACACCCTAGTTCCTGTCTTATGACTGGAAGTTCCACCCCCTAACCCCTGACCTTTGCCACCAAAAGTCCCTCCGCTTTCCCCTGGAAGTACATCACTTAACAAAGGCTTTTGCCATCTCAGAACTAGGAAAAAAAACCCAACAAATTTATAGTCTAAAAAGCAAACATCTAAGACATTCATTAATTTGATTTCAAAAAATATTTTTGTCCTGATTTATAGGTGTTTGTGTAGTGTACACAGGGGTGACTGCACAATAGCTTAAATGAAGTCTTACTCTTGTATATTATTGGGGGAGGGTGTGGGTGGTGTGGCTAGGGGTGAGGGAACATGTGCATGTGTGTGGATATATGAGGTGTGGGTGGGTATGGGGTTTGTGGGGGGAAAGGGTGGCTGAGGTATGTGAGGGGGTGTGGGTGTGGCAGTCTGCAAGTCTGGCAGTGTGAGAGGGAGTGTAGGTACATGTGTGGGTGGGGTGTACAAGTGGGACTCATCCTATGAACACACACCCCCACACTCTGTCCCTCCCTCCACCTCCCCCACCCACTCCTGGCCCTGGGGTACCAGCACAGGCCCCACACTCCTGCTTGCTGCCACTTACCCTTGCCTGTAGCTGCCATTTCCCGCAGGACTTTTTCTATAAATTTCCCTCAGGCGCAGGGAGGCGGGAAAAGCCCCAGGGGCCCAGGCGAGAAGCCTCTGTTAGGCGTGAGGCTTCTGGTTGGCAGGGGGTTAGGCAGGCCTTGCTGCTGGGCTTCAGGGTCCTGCCACCAGCTTCCCCTGCATGCTACTGCTCCTGTAATCTTGACAGGCAGCCAGGAACATAAATATTAATTTTCTAAATTTTTAGGGGTTCTGCAGGCCAGCTAGAATGGCCTGGTGAGCAGGATTTTGCCCACCCCTGTTCTAGCAGCTGCTACATGACCCTAGGCCTCAGCTCCCCAGAGCTTGCCCCCAATTTATTCCTTGCGAGCAATTGCCAATTAAATATAGCTTCTTGTGACAAGAAGCCAGTGTTTGTCAGCCATGCTCAGAGGAGGAAAAGGAACTGTAACACTGTGGAGAGCAGCATGTTAAAAAAAAAAGAAAAAAAAAAAAAAAAAAAAAGAAGCAACAGGCTCTTGAGCCAAGGTCTGCAATTGTTCTAGGCATCTGATTGCACAGCGCTCCTTCACGAAAGCCCAACCCCAGAGACGCTCCTTCTCTGGGTGCATGACAGAAACTGACAGACCCAGGAAGCTCATGGAGGGTCTCCTTTCAGATTCTGATTGTGGATGGTCAGGAGCTCCGGCACAACCCTGCCTCCATCATGGACAGCATCCAGAAGTTCTTGGGGGTGATACCACTCTTCAACTACACCCAGGCTCTCAAGTAAGGATGCTTCAGTATGCACACAACATTGCGCATAGTTATGGGCGAGGCACAGCAGTGGAAGCTTGACCATGACTGCCCTTCGGGGGAGAAGGGCTGTAACCAGCTGTCTGAAGGTTCTGCAGAGGGTTGCAGTTTGCAACTGAGGAGCATGGGGAGGCTGCCTTAGAACTGTTACACCCTTAGCCGTTGGTGTAGACACCCTGACAGAGCGATTAAACCCTTGCCTCCAAAACCAGATGGAAACCGTGGCCAGTCTGGGCCCTTCTGGTTATGTCACTTCTCAAGAGCTAGAAATGGGCTGAGTGGGTACTGGGGAGGGAGGTCTCACTCTTCTTAGGAGCTGTACTACCCGAGTTTGACTTTCTGGGTATGTGCCTGTAGGCCAGAATAGACCATAGGATGCATGCTGGAGTACAGGTGCCCCTCATGCTGCCCTAGAAGCCTCCCTCCCTAAAAGTCAGCCTCTCCAAGCCCTGTTGCTGGGTAGTGAGGTTCTCAGTACAGTAATGCCTCATTCAGGACCTTGTTATCACAGTAGCTGCTGGGGGACAGGATATTTTTCCCTGTGCTGGTTTAAAACCACAAGGCTGAGGTTTTGAGCACAATAGGATGGTAGTCTAACTCCAATACAGACCAGGATTTTTTTTTTTGACACTAGCTCCTACAGAACTCTAATTAACCTTTTTTTTTCCCCCTTCATTGTCAACACTGAAAAAAAGTGCTCAGAAGAAGCAAACAGCACAGAATGAAACATCAGCGTTTAAAAATCTTGAACAGGGACTCAGCTAAGGGAAAGGAAGACATTCATGTACTCCTTGATTTTTAACATAAATGTCTTTTTCAGGTTTGATGAGGCAAAAGGCTTTTGGTGCCAGGTACTGGAGGGGGGGAAGACAAAATGCCTGGGAAAGAGTAAAGGAAGAAAATATCCCGATATGGATTCCTCGGTGAGTAGCCTGCTCAAGCAAAAACTGTGGTGCCCAAAGAGCAGTGGGGACACTGTGCATGGTCAGGCCTGAATGCAAGTGCCTTTCTTCTTCCTAGGAGATGTTGTCGCTGAATCAGCAGCAGGGAACAACAGGGGACAGGGACCTCTGCATTAGAGGAATGTGTTGTTGAGGGCAAGACATTATTTAACCTTCACTAACACCATCTACCTTCTCCATGCAGTCACGGCTGTTCCTACGAGACTTCTACCGGGAGCACAACATTGAGTTATCCAAGCTGATGAACAGACTCGGACAGCCCCTTCCGACATGGCTCCGGGAAGAAGTGCAGAATGCCAGCTGGAGCTGAGCCTGACTGGCAGCCATATAGTGCTGTCACTCCTACCGGAGTGGAAATACCTTACACTGCCATCTCTTGTCACTCAAAAAAAAAAATACTGGACAAAAGGGCAGGAGCAGGGAACGTGTGCAGAGCCCCTCCTCCTGTCCCGGCAAGGGCTGCTGCCTCTGTCCGTGTCACCCACCAAGACGCAGAGGATGTGGCAACAGTGCAAATTGGGCCCTTAAGTATTAATGGTTTGTCACATAGCTTTGTGCAAGATGAATGCAGAGCAAATGCAATCACTCCCAGTTCAGCACCTGCCTCACCCCTTCCCAAGCAGAGAAGCACCACAGACCTCTGGTGGGCTTCACCCCCCTCCTCCAAGCAAAGCAGGCTGGCAAGGGGGGGTGGAAAAAGGAGAATGGTAGCCCTCTGTATACAGCCCACTATGTGCAGAGCACCCAAAGCATGGTGGCTAGCGTTAAAACCTTACTCCAGTAACACTACTGAAACAGACTTGGTGTGAGGGGCCTGTGCTTTGGCTGGTGGGTGGCAAGGTGGGGCTGTGACAGAGCAAAGTGAGGGTGTAGGTCAGTGTAGCAGAGGCAAGGAGAGGCATCAGTCCCACCACTTTCTCTGTGTGTTGGAGGTTGGTGCCACTGACACTGTGTGGCACCTCAGAATTGCACCCAGTAGTCTGGGCCCTGCTCCAGTGGTATGAAAATTGCCTTTCCCTGCCTGCAGCCTTGCTGTCATGATCCTGTGTCCAGTGAGTAAAGTTACGGGGCCATGGGAGATGAGGCAGAGATTTGCACAAGTTGCCATAAGTAAACCACTTGTTTTAAGGCAGAAATGAGAATGTGTGCGCTCTCTTGCTTGCTCTCACACAACTCTGTGTGGGTGACTGGCCTTTGCCTGCTGAAGCTCCTAAATGTGGTTTGTGGCCCAGTATAACCAAGCAGGGCTCCTTCAGGTCAGCCTCCCCTCCCACCAGGTGCTGTGCAGTACCATCTTTGGTGGGGACATCAACAGACCTGGGCTTCATCAGCCTACATTAAATGAAAAAGGATCCAAATGAAGGCAAGGGCAGAAGGTGAGGCCTTAAGCCTGTTTCAGACCACAGCTAGTCACCTATGCCATGGGGTTTTGTCTTACTCTGATCAGGCACTCTAGAGCAGCAAGGGACTGAGTCACTTCTGAAACAGTTGCTGCTTCATTTTGCTGTTACATTCTTAAGTTCTCTTTGGCTGAGCCATGGGCACTTCTCATGTATAAGGGGAGCCTCTGGAGGCAGCAGGTTCTCTCTCCCACCCCACAGCATTATGCACACAGGAGAGAAGGTGGGGGAATGCTTCTTCTTCAGAAGACAGAGGCTCCCCGAGAGCTTTCTGGCCAGGAACGTACATAACTTACGGCAATTTCTGCAACTGTCATGATTTTTCCCCCCTCCCCATCAGGGAAGAGAAGCTGTTTCAACCAAGCTTTTTTCATTGAGCCCTAGGTATTGTGTATTTTTAAATGGTGCATTTACCATTGTATGTAAATGTATATAACATGCAATATAGTATTTTATTCCATGTGCCCTGGGGAAGGGTAAACCTTGTGCAGTCGGAAAAAAGAGGAACAAAACCCATTCTCAACCTTGTTAAAGGCCAGAAGAGGCAAGCTGAGGAGAGCCCCACTTCCTGCACTGGATTCATGTATAATGTCATTCACATTGAATGATGATGATAACGGAGAAATTCTTGGCTCTCGCAGCTGAGCACAAGTGTCTGAATAAAGGCTAGAAGTAGCAATAAATGTACTACTTATTTTTTGTTGGGCTGCGCTAGTCTGCCACCTTATCTTCTGCCTGCGGTTGCTCACACAGCAAAAGCCACCCTTCCCTCAGGGTGTGCAGGGACAGCTGCTAGCCCCAAGGCTATGGCAAGCAGCAGCTCTATGCCACAGAGCTGTACATTGTACAACAGGCTGCAGCCAGGAATAGGCTCACATCTCTGATGAAACAAGACCAAGTCCAGTGCTGCTCAGGGCATGACCAGGGAACAGCCTGCTGTAGGATTAGCACATCTATAAAGGTGCTCACATTCTCTCATTTCACTCAGCTACTAATTAAATTTGAGGCTAGGTGACATTATAGTTAAAATTAGGCAGCTGTTTGAACAAACAGAAATAGCCAGCTATCAGGACCCCACACACTTCAAATTGCAGACCAGGGCCTGAGGCAGAACCCACCCAAAAAAATGCAGGTGCAGTACAGCCTGCGATTGTATTATACACTGCATTGCAGAGTTCCCTTCTGAGGCTCCTCTTAGACTTCCCAACTGTGTTGGTCCCTTTTGAATTGTCACTTGTACTCAAGCCTGCAACACCCAGGCCAATAGGAATGAGCTGCTACTGCAGATTTGTCCAACTTCAGTTCTTCTTCCTCAGCCTTGGTTTCATCCATTCATCCAATGGCTTGGGCCCCAATTCAAGGACTCTTAGCCAGTCTACCCCAAGCAAGGTTTCTCAACCAAAGCTTCCTCCTAACTGGCACCTTCCAAGTCTAAGGAAACAAAAACCAAATCGGCTATTCATATAGGTTTCAAACACAACTGTCCCATGTGCAGATGCATTACCTTTACCCTGACTGGAGGCTGATGAAGTCCGTGCTAATGTGATGTAGTTCAGTGGAGATGAAGGGCATGGCCACAAAAGTTGTTCTGTAAGAAGGGAATTTAAAATGTACAAGGAAACAGTTCCTGTATCACTGCTGTACAAAACCTTGCGGACGCCTAGCACTGACCCACCACCACAGAGTATGAGAATTTCTGCAGACTTAAAAAAAACAAACAAAAAAACCCCAGCAAATTCATAAAAACTAGTACAGCACCCAAGATGTGCATCTAGAGCAGTGAGTAGTTCCAACCTTTTTTTGCCACCGCCTGCCGGCGGAGCTCCCAACATGGGACATGGCTCTTTTGTGCGCAACGTCACCAGCACTGCCCCCTGCAGCCCCCATTTGCGTCATGACCCAACATTGGGAACTGTTGATCTAGAGCTTGGTTTTGTAATGCACTGAAAAGAGAACTTGTAACCCTGAAAATACTGTAGGAGTTTCCTCAGAAGAGGCTGCTGCTTCTCCATACTAGCTTGGAAAATCATGAGCTAGAAAATGGACTTATTTGATCCCATTGGCCTGAAAGGACTCTCCAGGTTAGACTGCACTGTTGAAGAGATCACATCTTGAGCATGTGCATTTAAGAGGTTAGAAGACTTATGACCAAAAGGAACAACTGCCTTGGGGAGAGAGCTTAGTATTGTCAGACAGTCAATGGCTAGAGTCGAAGTTCACCAAATGCCGCACACTGAGCCTTATTTTCAATTCCAACTTCTTGAAACTTCCCACAAATGAAAGCCACAAGAATGAAGATACCATAGCCCACTGTCTGAAAGTACTGTTAAGCTGAGGTGGGGAATATTATCTGCGCAGAAAACCTCAGCAGCAGCATCCCTTCCACATTAGTAATAAGGCAAATAAATACAGAGGTGTTGAAAACAGAGAAGAGACCCAGTTATGATCAGGGTTCAAGGAAGGCAGTGCTGAAGCTGGAACCTAATTCCCCAGCCATGGGGTAAATGCCTCTTTATGGGACACCAGGAAGCCTTTCATGGATAGTGTAATGACATCCTGGCTTGAGCATTCTACCTGGGACCAGTCTCCAGGTACCCACGCTGCCCAAACCCAGCGTTGCAGTGCTGGAAGCAGGAAGAACCTGTGATGGGTCATACTCTACACTGGCAGAGCAGAGAAACGCACCTCTTGTCCTAAGGCATGCAAGAAATGCCCATCTAAAATGGAGTCATGCATCGGAAGTGTTCAGAGCTGGCACATTACCCTTGTGTGTTTGATCCGTGTCCTTCCCAAGTATAACCTTGCGACCAAGTGAAACAGGAATGCCAGAGAACTGCCCTGGCAAAACAAGAGGAGAAACATCGCACAAGATGTTCAGAGAAAGAAAGAGGGGCATTTGAGGCACATTGCCCCCAATCTTAGAGCAGCAGGGCCAGGCATGCTACAAATTATTAGCCCATGTGCTATCCAGAACCCCTTCCGCTGTCCAATTGGTTGGCCTGCTGCTTCTCACCCTGTGCTCTCTGCCTGATCTGCTGCTCTGCTTTCTGCCCCGTCACTGTGCTGTCTGTCCCCTCCCTAGTGTGCCAGCAGTTGGCCTTGGAGCCGTTTGCAGGGATTTCATCCAGGAGTTTAAACCCTTCAGGAAAAGACAGTGGCTTTGTAAAGAGTTATTCTGGTAAAAACAAAAAAACCAAAAAACAACTCTGTTCCTTACTGAAAGTGCTGCCTGGTTCTGCAGCAGACTGCAGCTTTCTTCTCTCAGCTGGCTTTGCCACAGATCTAAGAATTTGGCTCATCTGTTCTAACCCCCTGCTGAAGGGCAGGGTGGGGGCAAGAGCAAGGCAGGACTAGCCAATACCAAGAGGAAAAATATCACAGGAGAAGCCTGCCAAAGGAAAGAGACCCCCCGCAAAGCAGAGAGAAGAGGCACCTCCAATAACTCTGGACCGTCCTCATTTACACAGGGCACTTCTGGCACTGTAAATGTAAAGTACAAGCACCCCACCTGTTACAACTGTGCGTTTGCCTTTATGCAAGTGATGCACATGTCCTCCCTAGCAAGCAACCCAGCACTTTCTGCTTGTATTGAAGAGGTGACCGTCCAAACAACATGTTGTGGTCCTCAGAAACCTAGGGTAGCTGCTATCCACAAGCTCCAAGTCCCTTTGCTCCAGTCTGAGAGATGCACATACATCTTCTTGCAGCTGCAGGAGAAACATGTAGGAATACAATGAAAGCAAGGAAATGCTGAGATCGAGTGTCCTTCACACCTACCCCAGTCTTCTCCACAGTTTTCTGGCAGTAAGGAGCTCTTTGGTTACTCATATGGTCCAACTGCTGTGGTGGATGAGTTTGAAATATCCTTCCCAACAGAAATTGAGTCTTCCACTCAATAATCTGGATTAACTAAATCTCTGTCATCCAGTTTCTCCTTCAACCTAAGTGCACACACTTACCTCAGTAACCTGTTCTGTGCCTTGTGCTCTGGCATTCAGCACATGCAGCTCCACCACTTTGCCCTCTGCTCCCCTCCCTCCACTGCATTCTCCCCCTCCCTCATGCTTTTCATTAGACTAGTCAGATGCAGAAAGGTTAGGAGACTTTTTCAGAAGTTTCATCTGCACAGCTTTGAACATGGGGCCTCCTGCTCTCCAAGTGGAAACCAAGCCAACCTTCTTTACAGAGAATGTTCCTGGAGACCTAGACCTAGACAAGTCCTTCATTTTCAACATTAAGATAACTTGAATCACACCCAGTCTTCAGTTATCCCAGCAACACCAAACAGTTCCTATTTACATAGTGCTGCTATTTCAGCACCCCAACCAGGCAAGCAGATGCACTGGAAACCTCCAAGATGGGATATTTTCTTCATATTTAGCTGAAGACCGGTAAAAAAACAAACAAACAAACTTTCCTGCATGTTGCACCTTAATATTTCAGCAGCTTTTTAATCTCTCAGCCCCCATGTAGGCAGCCACTTGAAAAGCTATTTGACCATTTAACAGGACGTTCAAAACAGTATTTGAGTATGCCTGAAAACTATTTTTGCCCAACACTTGCAAATCTGTCCATGCATTTCAACAGCACAGGTAATGAGAACCTTTGGAACAACCTAGCAACAAATGCAGCTGAGCTTCCATCACTTGAAGGCTTTTTAGCAATCAAGGAGGATGCTATACTGCAAGTCAATCCCAAGTTGTGCTTGATACAGGAGCACCTAGACAAGATTCTCAGCTGAGGCTTAGAAGGGGTGATAGTGATGGTCCATTCTGGCTTTAATTTGTTAATTCTTTTGAAGGGTTACTGATAACAGTTTGAACTGCAACACTTCCCCTTCCCAGCACCAGAAGCCCAACATGGCTGGACTGTCTTAATGCACAAGAACCAGAGTGAAGCTCATTGTTACTGGCCAAGCTGAGTGAAAAGCAAAATGCACAGCTGGTAAATACACAGGTTGGATTCTTACCATCTTTTTAGCATCTGTGTTGCTATTATTAACAAATGAAATACACCATACCTCCTTTCACAGATACATTTAACATGGCAGTAATCCTTTAGGTGTCCCAGACAAAGGAAATGCTTTCTTGTTCAAATGTCTTCCCCACAACAGCATCTCTGCTGAACTTCTTTCCAAAAACTTACATGAGCAAATGGCTGGTCTTCCTCTCTTCAGACCATGTAGATGGTTCCAGGAGAGCAGTTACTGTTAGTTCACACCTCTACATTACAATTAAGCTTCTGAATAGTATCACCAATGTTCAAGCCCAAACCCGGTGAATGTTCAATAAGGACACATAGGAGGCTTCACTCCACTTCTACCTCTTAAACTTAGCATTCTTGCAGATCCCCCAGGTATCTCATCAGCCAGCATCAACATGGGCTGCATGAAGGAAACACCTCCCCAATGCTATGCCAGGCAAAAGATTTTTCAGACCGGCTGAGGCTCAGCCCAAAGCAACAGCACCCAGCTCCCCTTCGTACTGTCCCAACTACCCCCCAGCAATACAGAAACATGCCCTCACCACAGCAGAAAGAGAGAGGAGGGAATCTGTCTAAGAAAACGAGTGTTTAATCAGGAAACGAGAAGAGACAAGGGATAAGAAATCAATTACAGGAGAGCAGTACCCCAGCCAAAAGGAACACGATTGTACAACTCAGAACGACCAGGATCAGAACATCCTATGGATCCAGCAGTGCCCCAGGGGGGAACACTCCTGGGAAAGAGCCCAAGCACTTCAATAAATCCTCCAGGCGGCTGAAAGCAGTCCTGGAGCAAGCCTGTCCAAGCCCCGGCTTCTTCCAACAGCAGCTGCTGTGGAGACTTGAAGGCAGCTCTAGCAGAAAGGAGCTCCCTGCCACTCCAACCTCAGCCTCTCTCAGCAGGAGATGCTGAAGAGAACGGCACGGGAGCACTAGCTGTGCAGAGAGCAGTCTCAGCCTCTCCTGACGGGAGGCAGCCTATGAAGGAAGAGAAGCCCATAAAAAAAGTTTACATATTTATAAATGCCAAAATAAATATTTGAAGACAGACTCCCCCCAACCCCTCACACGCAAACACTGCGTGCCATTCGTGGGGCAGCCTCTGGGGCACAGGGCAGCCAGCTTCACTTCCTTACTCCCTCATGCTTTCAAGGCCCATGGCCCACTGGGGAGGAGGAAGAGTGAGCAGGCAAAGCAGAGTGCTGATGTGCCGCGGTGCCAGAGGAATGTCATGGTATAAATACACCAGATCAGTGGTTGCCAACAATTTAAAACTAAAATAAAAAAAAAAACACCATAAGGAAGGATGGTATGAACAGAACTAAAGCTAAACCAGGGCTGAGAGCTGCGGGTCCATAGGGCTCTGCCAGCCATCATGGCGAGAAGGTCGTCATTTCCAGAGAGACCCTTTGCCACAGCTCCTTGGTCTGCTTGCTCCGCTTTAGATTCTGGAGGATGTCATTGAACTGCATCATGCCCATGGGCGTCAGGCAGAAGGCGCTTCTGGCGCTGCGGATGGCATTCACAAAGTCATCGTAGTCAGCTGGAGTGAGGTGGATCAACCGGTGGTGAATGTACTGCAAGAGGAAAGGGAAAGAGCATGACAGTATCCACTTGTTTGCCTACTGCTGGCAGTGAAGCTCAGGGTAGGGCTCAAAAGCTTGCATATGAAATATCAAAGGTTTCCAACACTCAATAAAAAGCCCAAGACTCATGGCCATGCCACATGTTACACTCAGGATGAGTTAACTGCTTTTAAGACTACTAGTAAAACGTGCCAAATGCTAGTTAGGACTTGTCATGCAAGGCAAGGACTACCTCCAGATCGCAGTAAGTACCCACATTCAACTACCAGACTGCTCCACAGA
Organism: Crocodylus siamensis; assembly: GCF_052110815.1. NCBI lineage: Eukaryota > Metazoa > Chordata > Crocodylia > Crocodylidae > Crocodylus > Crocodylus siamensis. Next base: position 25,405,664 of record NC_143401.1, on the reverse strand, counting down.
AACTCTACCAGTTCAAGATGCATGTGATGCAGGGGCTGAGACCGACAGTCAGCTGATCATTGATCACAGCCCTAGCACCACACCGGGGCCAGTTTAAGACTGTTAGCAAGAGACCTGGCTTGCCCCACAGATTCAGCAGCAGGAGCTGCACCCTCTCAGGCTCAGCTCCCTATGCCTCCCCTCCACCAGCTGAGATCTGGCTTGCCCTGGCATGCTGACAGAAGGTGCCCTAGTGCTGAACACTTAGGCACACAGTGGCAGCAGGAAGGGGGCTCCAAGCATGGGGGTTGCACATCCATACAGTCAGATGGGCAAGCTGCAACACCTAGTATTGGGTGGGGGCACAGCCAATTCCAGCCCTGTCCAAAGTAAGCTATACTGTGCAACTGCTCAGAACATGTTTTAACAGCTTGTAATACAGCACAGGGATGCTCACTATTCACACATCATCCTTCCTGCTGCCACACAGACAGGGAAACTGATGCCAAGTCACTACAGGGCACCTCCAGGTACCTGAATCTGTCACTTTCCCATTCGTTTCTTGGCTGAGGTCCTAAAGCAGCAGCCCAGCCCATGCAAGGGCATTTCTGAAATACACTTCAAACAAGGGTGCAGTGCCCTTCATGCAAGGGCTCCAGTGCCACAGACTGCCACTAGGTGGCAGAACAGTATTCTATGTAGATGGGTCTAGTCTAATCCCTCTTTCACCAATTTAGCCATAGCTGCATCTGCAGAGGCCCCATACACCTCTCTGCCCTGACTGCTCTGGTCTAGCACAGCCTTTCTGCCCCAGCTGGATCAGAGTGGGAGCTCTCACCTTCCAATAATATCCAGAGATATCTACTCAGTGGGAGAGCAACCAAACGGCCAGCCTACCACTGTCGGTACACCACATACCCACCTACAGAGTGCGAGAGGGAGAAGGGAGACAAGCCCAGCCTACAGACTGGAAGAGAAGAGAGACAGCCAGACAGGGAGGGGAGACCTAGACTGGGGAGAGAGAAGAATGCCAGAGAATGGGAAAAAATACCTGGTGCTGGAGCCCAATGGGGAAGGAAGAGAATAATAAATTTGTGCATGAAGCAGGGCAGAAAAGTTCCTCCAGACATGTGGACACAGAAGCAGGCACCCTGAGGTAACACTCCCAATGGTGGGTGTTGATGGAGCCAGCATAGGAAGACAGTACTGTGTCTGGTTTGGACCATCTCTCCCCAGGTCAGCCCAATCTGCTCTGCCCCCTACTGCCAAAAGAGATTGTCCATATGGATGCACTAATTCAGAGTCAGACAATCCCAGTGAATCTGGGACCCTAGGTGCTCCTCCTATCCTATGCACTAGGACACTACCAGAGTGAGCAGACAAACAGGTCCAGCAGCTGGTTTGGCACGTTACCTGCATGTATGCTTGCTGGCACCTTTGTACCAGCTGGTGGAAGGCTGGAGTGCGCAGATGATTGTGGACATGGGCGGGGTTGAGCCTCTGCAGAGCTTCCATGATGATCTCCTGCAGCACAAAAGGGCTCAGCACACCCTTGGCTGCACCAACACAGAACTGATGCACATAGTTGACACCTGCACAGAAAGGAAAGCTCATCATGGAAGGTGAGAAGAATGGGGAATACAGTTACGCCACACAAGCACTGGGGCCTGGCCAGCATCACGCACTTATGCAGCACCTTGGAACTGCATCTCTATAGATCTCAGGGAAGCCACCACTGCCTGGACTAAGGGGCTGCTGCCATTCTCCACAACACTCCAGGGAAGGGCACTAATGCTCTTTCCTGGTACACCTATTCAGTTCTGTGGCCCATGAACTTGGCCTTTCCACCAGGACAGACCCTTCAGTGCACACCTGCCAAAAAGTGTCAGAGAACTGCCCTATTCCTTACCTAGCTTGGCAGCTAATCCCAGGAGCCATTTCACATCCTCTGTGTACGGCGGACTGCGGGAAAAGTTGTTGGGATGATCGTTGTGAGCTCTACGACCAAGCATCTCCAGTGCCAGCATTCCTGCATGCAGGAACAAAGAGCAGCTCAGCCAAGCAGGAAGACACAGCCTGCCCCAGGGAGACACTGCCCTCACACCCATTCACCACTAGCTGCTCCAGCTCTATTACAGTGCCTCAGCCTGACAGGTCACACCCTTGGAGGCAAACAGCCCACAAGACAGAAATGAAGCAGCCTGCAGGCAAAGAGGTCTGATGGAGGGGAGTCAGCCACCCCATACTAGTCCCAAGCCAAGGGCTGGGGTGCCCTATATAGCAGTCTGTTCAGCAGTGCTGTGAAGGAAGCCCCACTGGCAGGCCAGCTGCTCACAGCACTGAGCTATCAGCTTGGGGTCCTAGTAGCAAGTCCTAAGAGTTCTGCTAGTGCAGGGGTAGGCAATAATTTGGCCCTGTGGGCACAGGCAGTTCTGGGGAGCTGCCACAAGCTAGTCAGCAACTCCCCCCGCCACACACTGCATGCCCTGCAGCTCCTCCCTGCCACTGGCAACAGTGCAGCCCCAGGCCAGACCTGGTCTGCCCCACACAGTCAAGACACCCTGGGCAGAGCAGACCAACTAGAATCTGCACACACAGGCACCAACTCCAGCCTGCCCCATGCCTGCCTGCCCATGCCGAGCAGCACCAGCAGCCAGGCAAAAGCTGCTGTTTGGTGTGGGTAAAACATAGTTCCTCCACCGCACCGCCTCTGGGCCCTTTTTGCTCCAGCCACCCAGAGTCCATGCCCGATCTACCCTGCGGCTCCTCTCCACCACTGTCACAGTGCCTCTGGACTGCTCAGTCAGGCAGCTCAGGCACAGGCTCCAGGTGACTGTAGCAAGAAGAGTCCAACAGCAGCAAAGGGGAGGGGCTACTTTTCCTTCATACCAAGCAGCAGATTCTGCCCAGCCACCACTGCTGCTGCTGCCCCTCAGTAAGAGCGAGTAAATCTGGAGCAGGTGTGTGGTGGGCTGCGGTCAGGGTTGTGCGTGCAGGATCTGGCTGATCTGGAGTTGGTCCACTCTGTTGGGTTGAGTCCAGAGTGGGTGTGGTGGGGTGAGCTGCGATCTGAGCTGTGTGCGCAGGTCCCTGACTACCATAGGGCTGGGCTCACCAGCAGCCAGAAGGAGCTGCCACTTCCTGGGCTGCCTAAAAAGGCAGTCCTGCTGTGGAGCCACCCCAGCCCTGCTGCGTGCCCATGGGGCAGTGGGATGCGCCACAGGCAAGACAACACCTGGGCCAGGTGGGACTGAGGGACCTGCTACAGGCTGGAGAAAGTCCCTCCATGGGCCAAATCCAGCCCAGGGGCTGTATTTTATCCACCCCTGCCCTAGTGGTCCACTTGCAGCACAAAGCAAACCAAAGAAACAGGCTCCACTGCAAGAGGGTCTGGGTGCTCTGTTTATGGCTCCAATCCCTAAGCCTAGCGTATGATGGACCTTGTCCCTAATTTTCCCTTGATATCCCTGGTGCTCAGCTCCATGACAAGATATAGCCTCCATGCCACCCTGCTCCCTCACCTTATGCCTCAGTGCTATGCTAGCTTCTTCTGCCCCTGCAAGTGGGTGCCTGTCCTCATGCTGCTTCCACATCTAACCACCCTCCATTCCTGGCTGATGAGTACTTTCTCCCCTACAGCTCCCTCCTTAAGTCACTGCTTCCAGGCAACATTCTTTCCACTCCTTGTCCCATATCTACCCTCAATCTCTCTGCCCCAGTCAGCTGTCCCATTTGCCCTGCCTATCACTGAGGATACAGCCTGGAGGGCAGGGAATTCATGCAGTGATGAAAGGTTGGAGCAACTTATGATCACTCACAAATCCTGGGGCACTGACACTATGGCCAGTGCAGACCAGGCAGAGACTGCTTACTTAGTTGTTTTTGTCTTTTCACAGCTTTGATGAAGCCAGCCACTGCTTTGGAAAGCTTATCCTACCGCTGATTTCATCTACAAGGTGCAAACCTACCTGCCTTCTGCCTGCTGTTGTAACCAGTTAGACTGGGAATGCACACAGCCATTACCTACCCACAGCACAAAATAAGTTCCCCTCCTGGTTGGGATGGCACCAGCATTCTCCTCCTCCAAAGACCCCAGTGGTATTACTGTGGCACCTCTGCCAGCTCAGGGGGAGGACTGCACATGCCATGTGACCCCTCCAGGAGTAGGAATGGAATTTTCCTCCCTCTCATGACTCAGGAGGTTCCAAGTACCTCTCTACATGATCCACCCAACTCCTTGCCCCAGACTTGCTAGGAAATTATAAGGCTGCTCCTAAGCTGCTTGCTTCCGACTCTTCTCCGTCTAGCTAGCTAGTTCGCGGCCAGTCTGGGGTAACAATAGAAACATCAGCCCAGCCTGAAACTGCCTTTCCTCCATCAGCATGCGACAGTGACGCAGCCTTATCCCAGCACCATGCTGCCATCACCAGATAGGTGCAGAAAGGAATGACCACACAGCGGTGGGAGTCTCCTGCAGCTCTGGCCCAAATCCCTGTCCAGGGCCAGGGGAGCCCCAACTGGTTGTCCTTACCAACTCGGTAGGCAGAGTGGAGGTAGTGCAGGCCCTGAGGGCTCACAGGTTGGCTGTGTTGTTCATCCTCGGCAGGAAAGCCCCCTGTAACAAGGGAGCTGGGCTGGGAGGACAGAGTCGTCAAAGAAGCCCCTTGAATTGCTGGGAAGGTTGACCCCGCATGGACGCTTCCTACTGGAGAGGAAAAAACACAGCAGCATTAGGGCACAAGCCCAGCTCCACAAGCCCCAACTGCTGTCTCCATGCTGTTCTGATAACCCAGCTGCAGCAACACACTAACTCTTTTTAACTGAAGCTGGCTGAAGGTGAGAAGTCAGGAAGTAAACAAGACTGCAGCTCTGGTGCCACTGTGAAGGCTTTGGCTTCTATGACCACGGCCCACACTTCAGAGCGCCAGAGTTACTGGGAAAGGACTGCCTCCACCTCACTCGCACAGGGAAGAAGCTCTATCCAGCCAGAATGGCTGACCTGCTTGACCAGGCTTTAAACTAAGTTCACCAGGGGAAGGGCAGATAATCTCTGGTGTAAGCCCACCAGCCACCAAACCATCAGGTCAGGCTGTACAAGGAAACAAACTCCTACCCCACCCCAGAGATGGGGCTCTTCCAGAAGTGCAGAGAAACCAAGGGCCACTGATGGCAAGCTCACTTGCCTTTACACAGATGCAAGGAGCCTGGACAACAAACAGGAAGAGATGCCCCTACTCCCAAACAGTAATGATTATGATCCCATAGGAATAACAGAGACCTGGTGGGACTCCACCTGACTGGACCACAGGTATAGATGGCTATACCTTGTACAGGAAAGACCGTGTTGCAAAAAAAGGTGGGGCAATACATTTCCCTACATGCAGAGATTGGCAACAAGAAGGGCAACTTGAGACCCTCTGAGTAAAGATAAGGGCGGGGGGGGGGAGGAACATGGTGAAGGGGATATAATGGTAGGAGTCTACCACAGACCTCCTAATCAAGAGCAAGAACTTGACCACGAGTTCACCAGGAAACTGCCTGAGGCTTCACACTCTTGGTGCATGGTTGTCATGGGTGATTTTAACTACCTGGACATCTCTTGGGAAAGGCACCCAGCCAAATCTGATTGGTCACAATGCTTCCTCATAAGCACTGACGAGGTTTATTTGTCTCAAGAAGTCTACAGACTGACAAGGGGCAAGGCGCTGCTGGACCCGGTACTGGCCATAGGGGATGATCTAATCAGCAGGCTGAGAATTGAAGGGAAGCTGGTTGATGGTGATCAAGTCAGTCAGCAAGACCAAAGTCCTTGATTTCAGAAAGGCCAACTTCCACAAGCTGAGGAAGCCAGTTATTCAGGCCCTGAGAAATCACAATCTGGCAGGGAGAAATGTCCATGATGAATGGCTGCTCCTCAAGGATGCAAGCCTTGAAGCACAAGGGAAGTCCATTCCAAGCTGCAGAAAAAATAGTAAAAGGACTGGACAACCCCCTTGACTCAATAGGGAACTCAAGGACCTCTTGCACCTAAAAAAAGAAGCTTATAAAGGATGGAAGATAGGAAACATCATTAAGGAGGAGTACTCAGCACTAGCCCACACGTATAGAGAGCAAGCTAGGAAAGTCAAGGCTGGAAGTGAGCTCAAACTCGACACTCAAATTACGGACAACAAAAAGTCTTTCTTCAAGTATGTGGGAAGACAGAAAAAGCACAAGGGTAACATTGGACCCTTACTAAACTAAGTTGGGCAACTGATAACCGACACTCAGGAAAAAGCCAATCTCTTTAATGACTACTTCATGTTGGTCTTCCATCAGTCCAGTGGGACCACCCTGCCTGACAAGAGGCAGGATAGCCAGGGGAAGCATGAACCTGCGCCCACCATTACCACCGATCTTGTGAAGAAACATCTTAAGAGACTCTACACCCACAAAATCAGGCGACCCGGAGGACTACCACGCTCTGGGGTGCGTGCTGAAGGAGATGGGCACACAGGTGGTTCTCTCTTCTATCCTGCCAGTAAGTGGACGAGGCAGACGGCATGAAAAATGTGCATCGCGGAGACCAACTGGCAGCTACAGGAATGGTGCTTCGAGGAGGGCTTTGGTTTCCTCAGCCACGACCAGCACATCATGACGAGAGACATGCTGGGATGGGACGGGCTCCACCTTTCCCCTAAAGGTGGGTGTGTGTTCTCTTCTAGGTTGGCAGACCTCCTCCGGCTGGCTTTAAACTAGGCTCGTCGGGGGAAGGGGAAGACGAGGGCGGAGGAAACAGACTGCCGGACCAAACAGCACCCACAACTACAGCCCAGCCCAGACCAACGAGCGAAGCAAACAAACAGGTAAAAGAGAGGGGCCAGGGTAACGCTGGGACTAGGGGGTCAGTACACACACCCACAGGAGGCCTCAAATGCCTCTACACAAACGCTTGTAGTATGGGCAACAAGTAGGAGGAACTCACCCTCCTGCTGGCTGACACCAGCCCGGACATAGTGGGGATTACGGAAACGTGGTGGGACGAAATGCATGATTGGGCGGTCAATGTCAAGGGCTATAGGCTGTACAGGAGGGACAGGATAGGAAAGAGGTGGAGGCGTGGCACTCTATGTCAAGGAGGAATACACATCCTCGTTAATTAGCAAAGAGTCAGGGGAGGGGCACTCTGAAGTGCTTTGGGTTAGAGTACAAGGCAGTTGAGGGGAAAGGGACTTAACGGTGGGAGTCTACTACAGACCTCCCGACCAGGGAGAAGAGCTTGACCAGGAATTCTTGGGTCAGCTCACAGAGGTAGTGAAGGCTAAGGATGTGGTAGTCATGGGGGACCTGAATTTCCCAGACATCTGCTGGGAAGAGCAGTCAGCCAGGTCTGAACGCTCACGTAGGTTCTTGGCCAGAGTTCAGGACCTCCATCTAACCCAGGAGGTGCACAGCCCCACCGGGGGGATGCCTTGTGGGACCTAGTGCTGGCCACGGGTGATGACCTGGTGAGGGGGCTGCGGGTGCTCAACCACCTGGGCGACAGCTATCATCGCCTGCTGGAATTCACCATCCAACGCAAGGTGGCAAAGGCATGCAGTAAGGCAGCGGCCCTAGATTTTAGGAGGGCAGACTTCAACGAGCTAAGGAGGATAGTTGGAGAAGCGCTGAGGTCCCGGAGGGGAGGGGAGCCAGGTGTCCAAGGAGAGTGGTCGCTCCTTAAGGAGACGATCCTCCAAGCCCAAAGGAAGGTAATCCCAACGAGGATCAAAGGGAGCAGGAGAGCACACAAGCCTCCGTGGCTCACCAGAAGCATCCAGGAATGTCTCCCAGATTAAGGGCAATAAGAAGTCCTTTTTTAAATACGTAGGGGGTAAAAAGAAGGTCCCAGGTAATGTGGGGCCCTTGCAGGACGCCATGGGAAACTTGGTCGTCACACCAGACGGCAAAGCTAACATATTTAACGATTTCTTTGCCTCCGTCTTCCTAAGTAGGGACCAGAACAGCCACCTCCCTGCTGGGCCCCCCTCAGGCCCCAGGGGAGGCACACCTGGGCCATGGGTTAGCGAGGATTTAGTTAGGGAGCTTCTGGAGGGACTGGACGTATTCAAGTCAGCCGGCCCGGATGATCTCCACCCTAGAGTTCTAAAGGAACTGGCCGAGGTCATTGCAAGTCCCCTGGCACAACTTTACGAGCACTCGTGGTGCTCTGGTGAGGTACCGGAGGACTGGAAGAGGGCCAACGTGGTCCCCATCTTCAAAAAAGGCAGGAGGGAGGACCCAGGAAACTATAGGCCGGTTAGTCTCACCTCGATCCTAGGCAAGCTGTTCGAGAAAATTATGCTGGCACACATCCAGGAGGGGCCAGCAGGGGACTGCATGCTTAGGGGCAACCAACACGGGTTCATCAGTGGCAGGTCCTGTCAGACCAACCTGGTGGCCTTTTACGATCAGATCACCAGATCATTAGATGCAGGGATAGCAGTGGATATAATCTTCCTGGACTTCCAGAAGGCTTTTGACACCGTCTCTCACCCCGTTCTCATCAAGAAACCAGGGGGCTGTGATGCAGACACCCACACAGGCAAATGGGTCGCCGACTGGCTGGTGGGCCGCACCCAGAGGGTGGTAGTGGATGGGTCCTTCTCAGCCTGGAAGGACATGGGCAGTGGGGTTCTGCAGGGCTCGGTCCTCGGGTCCGCACTGTTCAACATCTTCATCAGCGATTTGGATGAGGGGGTAAAAAGCACCCTGTTCAAATTTGCTGATGACACTAAGATGTGGGGGGACGTGGGCACACTGGAAGGATGCAACAGGCTACAATCAGACCTCGACAGGTTACAAGGGTGGGCGGACGAGAATAGGATGGGTTTCAACACAGACAAGTGCAAGGTGATGCACCTCGGGAGGAACAACTGGCACCATACCTATAGGTTGGGGAACTCCCCTCTTGTCAGCACGGAGGCGGAAAGGGATCTGGGGGTCATCACTGACTCCCAGATGAACATGGGCCGGCAGTGTGGAGAGGCAGTAAGGAAGGCCAACCGCACCTTGGCATGCATCCACAGATGCATCTCGAGCAGGTCCAAAGAGGTGATCCTCCCCCTCTATGCGGCACTGGTCAGGCCGCAGCTGGAGTATCGCGTCCAGTTCTGGGCGCCACACTTCAAGAGGGATGTTGAAAGCATGGAGAGGGTCCAGAGGAGGTCACTCGTATGATCAGGGGACAACAGGGCAGGCCCTATGAGGAGAGGCTACGGGACCTGAACCTGTTCAGCCTCCAAAGGAGGAGGCTGAGGGGGAATCTTGTGGCCTGTTATAAACTAGGTCCGGGGGGGGGGGGAAAATCAGCAGGCATTGGGGGAGTCGCTGTTCCCCCGAGCACCGCCAGGAGTGACCAGGAATAACGGTCACAAGCTGGCAGAGGGTAGGTTTAGGTTAGATATCAGGAGGCGCTACTTCACAGTCAGGGCGGCTAGGGTCTGGAACCAGCTTCCAAGAGAAGTGGTGCTGGCCCCTACCCTGGGGGTGTTTAAGAGGAGGTTAGCTGAACATCTTGCTGGGGTCATTTGACCCCAGTATTCTTTCCTGCCACGGCGGGAGGGGCCGGACTAGATGATCTGCTCAGGTCCCTTCCGACCTTGAAACTATGAAACGCACCCAGGAGCACTAAAGGAACTAGCTGATATTATAGCACAGCCTATGGTGAGGATATTCAAGAACTGGTGGTGCTCAGGCGAGATGCCTGATGATTGGAAAAGGGCTGATGTGGTGCCCATCTTCAATGAAGGGAGAAGACAAGATCCAGGGAGCTACAGGCCAATTAGCTTGACCTCAATCCCTGGAAAGATCCTGGAAAAAATCATCAAGGAAACTATTACCAACATCCTAACAGAAGGTAATGTTCTGAGAGATAGCCAACACGGCTTCGTGGCACAGGTAGAACTCGTCTGACCAGCATGATTTCTTTCTACGCATCACCTGGACAAAGGAGAAACAGCGGATATCATATTCTTGGACTTCAAGAAAGCCTTTGACCTGGTGCCTCATGATATACTCGTGGAAAATTTGGGGAATTGTGGCCTAAACCATTTCATGGTCCAATGGCTGGGGAACTGGCTCTGTGGACAGACCCAGAGAGAGTGACAGCTGATGGAACCAAATCAACTTGGCACACTGCACCCTGTGGCATCCCCAAGGGCTCCGTTCTCAGACCTGTACTCTTCAATGTGGATGGGAACCTGATGGTGTTTAACACTGAAAAATGCAAGGTTCTCCACCTTGGGAGGAAAAGCCTGCAGCATCCTTATAGGCTCAGCAGCGCTACACTGGCTAGCACTACGGAAGGAAGAGACTTGGGGGTCACCATTGACCACAAGATGAACATGAGCCTGCTGCAGCTAGTAAAGCAACCAAAATGCTGGCTTGCATCCATAGATGCTTCTCAAGCAAATCTCGGGACATCGTTCTCCCGTTGTACTCGGCCTTGGTGAGGCCGCAGCTGGAGTACTGCATCCAGTTTTGGGCTCCACAATTCAAAAAGGATGTAGAGAAGCTTGAGAGAGTCCAGAGAAGAGCCACACACATGATCAGAGGACAGGAAAACAGACCTTACGACGGACAGGTTGAGAGCTATGGGGCTCTTTAGCCTGGAAAAGCACAGGCTCAGGGGTGGCCACCTATAAGTTTATCAGGAGTGACCACCAGGATCTGGGGGAAAGTTTGTTCACCAGAGCGTCACAAGGGATGACGAGGTCAAACGGTCATAACCTACTACAAGACTCCTTCAGGCTGGACATAAGGAAAAATTTCTTTACTGTCCGAGCCCCCAAGGTCTGGATCAGTCTGCCATCGGAGCTGGTTTAAGCACCTACACTGAACACCTTCAAGAGCAAATTGGATGCTTATCTTGCTGGGATCCTATGACCCCAGCTGACTTCCTGCCTTTTGGATGCGGGGCTGGACTTAATGATCTTCCGAGGTCCCCTTCCAGCCCTAATGTCTATGAAATCTTGCAAGGTCTCTTCAATCCTAGTGTCTATGAAATCTATGACAGGATGTAGGAACTCCATATTTTGCATAAAACAAAACAGACTCCTAAAGGACTGTTTACATGCAGATCTGCCCTGTTCTAGATACTGCCCCACTGACATGGTATGTAAGACTCCAACCACCATCTCTACATTTTTGTTTGTTAATGCTCTAGAAGAAAGTGACATTTGGGGGCACAGAGTGGTGGGAAGCTCAGGAGGGCAGTGGGGTTCATGGGAGCTGCTGACTCAAATGTCTTTGCCAGGCTTTAGTAAGTTCAAAGTGTCACCTGCCCAGGTTTCACCCACTGAGAACGTCATGAAGACAATCGTTGTTAAGTAGCCTAGAAAGGTGGAACCCTGGGCAAGGGACCAGTCCTACCTGCAGCCATACCTCTACTGAGCCTTCTGAAATCCTCTCACTGAGAAGCAGCTGTGACTCTCTCCATCCATGCACACTATAGTGAGAGCACTATCCTAAGCCAACCATGGACTTCTTTTTTTTTTCTACCATGGAGATGACAGCAGGGTTCCCAGCAGTGCTAGCACAAGTAACCATGCATGCATGCTAGATCAGCAGGTGCAGGTCTGAAATGGCTGTGTAACACTTAAGTGCTCTTAGGGCAGAGGATGGACTTGACAGAACCTATTCCCAAAAAAATCACGGCAAAACTGGCACAGTGCGTCTCCTCAGCACATACAGGGACACAGCAAGTCAAACTGGACATTACCAAGGGATAAGAGCTTATCAAAACTCTCTGGAGAAAGACACTAGAGCACACCTAAGAACCCCAGCCATATGTGAACAGAGGATGCCATTCACATATGAATGAATCACTTCACAGCTTCCCAATATGCCTCTAACATTTATTTTGCTACATGAGCCTGGGATGCCTTCCAAGTTCTCCTTTATGTTTCTTTTAACATAGCCCCTGCTTCTTCATAAGTTAATTAAGAGCTGAGCCCCTGAAACCTGCATCTCAGGCAAGTCAGTCTGACCTCAATAGCTAAGCAGGCAGTAGGATGGCAAACTCAGCCCACAGTGCACTGCAAAACCCATGCTGCATTCCAAGGCAAGCTTGGGGGAGCTGACTGTCCACCAGAACTACAGGCAAAGTCACATGAGCCAGTGTTCCCCACCCAACCTGCCACACAGTGCTTCGGAAGGGGCAGAGCACTAGAACTGGAGAAGCTGAACTCCTACAAGTCAGACAGTGACAGATTTTATTCCTTTTCCAAAGGTCTGGGACTCCAGGAAAGAATAGCAACAGTTCTGCAACTAGGGGTGAGCCCACTCCCCCAAAGCTCAATTCTGAAGCTGAAAAGCAAGTGGTTGTGCTGAGCCAGATCAGGCAGGTGAAAGATCCTGAGACCTCCTCAGAGTTTCTAGTCATTGTTATGCAGAAGTGAAGGAAGTCCCCTTTGAATATCAGACACAAAAGTCCCTTTTTCCTATGCATCTGGCATGAGGGAGGCCAACATGCCTCTCCCAGAACGATAAGTTGCAAGGCACTGCCACTCCATGGGACACATCTAGGCGTGTACACACTACAGCACCATTCTGTGTGCAACACCCTACCATCTAACCCAGGCTTAAAAAGATGGTGCAACTGAGTGAGCCAATCATTCCCTACCAGATGCATGTCTTGCAGCAGCAGGAGCAGGTCAGCAGTTGCCACATACAACAGCTGTTCCCACACTGCAATTCATACTAGCAACAGACCCAGGCAGAAGGCAGCCTAGGAGCAGTTACTCAGAGGCTGTCCTTAACCTTCCCTAACCTCCCCACTGCTGAGGAGCCCCTCTCCTAGGGTTACCCATTTGGGGAAACAATACATCCAAACGCTTGTGTAGTAGAGGAAACCTTTAACAAAAATATTGATGCTTCAAACAGGTCCTGCCAGCTGACCAAGAAGCACTGCATAACCTGTCAAAATCACTCAGGCGTGCCTACAGACAAGAGGATGAGGGGAGAAAATAAAGCTCATCCAGCTACACAGAAGCAGACTGCCAAGTCTCTTGCTCAGTTTAGTATGAGGAGCCAAGACATGCTGGCAACTTCAGTTCTCTTCACTTCATTACACTCTACTACACCACCAGGGAAACCCGTAGTGCATTGTCATGAACCTCAGTGCCTTTCTGGGCTGTGGTGAACTTGTGGGACATTTCAGGAGTGACAGTCCTATTCCAGACTAGCAGGAAACACTGGGAGCCAGCCACAAGGACTGCTCCCCAAACGTTCATTGCACAAGCTGCAACCAAGGTACTCACTTGCTACATTGGAAGATAATGACAGTCCTGTCTCAGTGTGATATGGATGCACAGCAATCTGCGTCATGGATGGGACTGGCACCCCTGGGAACGACACTGCTGTAGCTGCCAAAGATGGCGTTGTTACCGAGTAAGGATATTGTGCACCTATAAATGCTGGGTGGACACCCTGGAAAAGAAAGAGGCCAAGCAGTCACATTTGCCTCCAGGGCACCAGGTCCATTCACAAGTGATCTTAGATAAGCCTTGCACACTCACAATTCCAGTACAGGAAAGTGTTGGAAGTCCCAGTGCCAGAGGCTCTTCACCCCTAACTTGGAGCACAGCAGTCACAATGATGCTAGCACACAAATTTGCTCCTCTTCAATTTAAATCCAAGTAGAATTAAACAGAAATATTTCATCCAGCTCCAAGAAGAACTGGTAGAGAAAGCCTTTTTCCATATCCCTCTGTACTGGCTATTTAGACTAAGTTCTTCAAGTCAGAGGCATTTCTATCAATTGTATAATATGCTGCCAGGAAATAAGTATCAAGAATCATCATGCTAGTAGGCTGTACTCCACTTAATATTCTCCCAGGACATTGTCTGCTTAGCTACCTTGGGAGGTGGAGCTCCCTAGATGAAGCAGGAGGTGTAGGGAGCTGCCCAAACCAGAGTCAGTGACAAAACAGACTGGAACTCAATAAATTCTGGCTCTCACCCCTGGACTTCTCACCCCCAGCCCTCCACACCCCAGCAATGCTACAAATTGCCGAGGTAAGTTACCATGAATGGAGAGGAAGAACTAAAGACCACCAGGCCACAGGTGGTGACTTACCTGGGGGTATGCTGAGCCAGGCACAGGGAAGACTGCTGGGCGTGGCATGTGCTGAATAGGATGTCCAATATATTGGGGGTTACAGGGTATGTGGGTTTGGAGAGTAGTGTAAGGGTGGAGGCCTTGTGTGTGTGCATGCGCCATTGCTGGCCCTGCCATTGTATGCTGCTGGTACATGGTCGACCCCACAGAGATCACCGGCACCACTGTTGCTGCTGCCGTCACAGCAGCTGCCACTGTCACTGTGGTCGGTTCAGAGGTCACTCTGTTGTCAGTCAACCCACGTGCTGCTTCAGAGGCTGCCCGGACACCACTAGCACTGCAGCCAGTAGCTCCTTCCCTCTGTCCTGGGGTCCCACCTACAGTCTGTTCATAAAGCCAGTACCACTGGTGTGCCACTTCAAACAGGACTTCTGGGTACACCCCACCTCCTTTGGCCGCCTCTTCCACAGCCATGCAGGCCTTTTCCAGCATCAAGTTATCCTGGTCATGGCAGAGAATGAAGAAAAACCCAACAGCATGAGGGAAGGAAGAAAACTGCACTACAGAAAAAACCATGAGCAAAGGTGTCTCAAAATAACAAACACTGCCTGGTGCAGCTGGCAGCTCATTACTGCTACAGCATAGACAAATAAGATTACAGCCAAGGACCAAGACAGAAAACAGCAGAACCCATGAAAAAACTGAGAAAAGACCCAGGTCCTTGGCTGCTTCTCTAAAATGTCCAGACCCCATAAGTTCAACTAGCCACAAGCATGCGGTGCTCACCTGCTCCTTGCATTGCACCAAGGCTCTCTGGATCTCGTTTGGGTTCAGGGCATGAGCATGAGGCAGACAACTTAGTGCAAGTTCAGCAGCCGCTCGCACCATGTTGGAGTCCCTGGCTCTTGAGGCCCTGTCTGCCAATGAGGCCACCTCTGGAGGAGTCAAGTGTCCATCCCAGCATTCCACCAGGATGTTCAAGGCTGCACTGCCAATCTCCATGGCCTGCCCTGAGAACCAGACAGAAGAAAGAAGAGCATCACACTACCTGCCAGTGCCTCACTGCAGCACCAATCAGCTGTTGCAGCAGGAGACAGGTGCTCAGCCTTCCCCAGCGTAGATAGCTCCCCTCTGGGAAATGAAATGAAGGCCAGTCACTGCAGCAGGTGACAGCACAGTCAAAAAAGCAGGTCAGTAGAGGAACTCCCCAGGGCAAAAGTAGCAGTGCTGTGCAAACCCTGGCCAACTACTGCCTGTTCTTGGTCACAGCAGGCTGCACCTATATACACCTATACCAATGATTTATAAGATTAGCAAGGAGCATCTATAAAAAGAGATAGTTTATAGAGAACTAAATGTTCTTCAGTGCTGTTAAGAACAAGGTCCCAGCCCACCAGCACCTTAACAAATGGTGCCTTCACCTGTGATCCACGAGACGTGGGAGGAGTAGGTTCGAGAGAGCCAGTTGGGGGAGACAAAGTTGTGCAGCCCCAGTGCATAGAGCCCAATCTCAAAGGCGCAGAGGTGGAGGTTGCGGTGGGGCCCCTGGTGCCCACCACTGGAGGATGGGTGGGTGAAGATGGATGTGCTGCTGTTTCCACCTGCCTTGATAAGGACAGTCTTGGCCAGTTCAAAGTAGAAATGAGCAGCTGCCTCCGAAGGCTGGTTTGGGACATGAGGTGCATGGCTCTCTGGCCGCCGCCCCTTGTACCTATAAAGACAGGATACAAGAGCCACCAGTGGACAAATTGTTTAGCTGGAGTGCAAAAACTCCACAGGGTCAGGAGCTGACAAAGCAAGCTCCCTCTGGCAGGCACTTCTCCTGTATCCATGCCAGGCCCCTCACAGAGACCAACGTTGCATGCTATTTATGAAGGAATGTATGACAGCATACCTGCCAACTTCTACGGTTTTTGCACGTGCTCCACCACTGGCTCTCCTGCTGCCGCTAGAGGATGATGAACCCAGTGAGTCACTTGAAGAGCTGCTGATGCTGTCACTGTCCTGCCCTCTGCCCCAGGAGGTAGCTGCCCAGCCCCCTCGCAGTGGCCGCCGACTGAGGGTTGGAGAGCTGTCAGAGGTCGTTTCGGGAGCACTGCTGTCAATGCTGGCCATGCCTACAACACCACAGCCAAATATGTCAATGGGCAAGCTCTCCCTCAGGTCAGCCCCACACCCGACTCAAGACCAAGCATTGAGGTAACTGACAACGTGATCAGCCACAGAGCATTTTTCTTTACTAGATAAAATAGGAATACAAATAAAGAGTATAAATGGTTAACTTGCTGGTTTATCCAGCACCACTGTACTGAGTCCACAAGCTCCAAGTGATTAACCCAAGGCAAATGTCTAAGGTCCAAGTGCAATATTGAGCACTCCATATAACACACACAGAAATCTTCCCCACCCATAGTCCTAAGAATTACACCCCAGCCCAACCAGTTCCCAGGTACAGCTGCAAGAATGGCAACAAGCTCACTCAGATTTGGCACTGAGCCCAAAAAACATAGCATCCTGCTCCATGGGCTTTAAGCCCTGCAGGTTAGCCCTGCAGAAAGCTGGCACAGCTTTGGATACTGCAGGAATTAATGACTTCATACCTGTGTGTTTCTTTTTCTGTCGGACAGGTGAGCCCCAGCATCTTCCATTGTATCCACCTCTGTTTCCAAGAGCCAGACGACTGGGGACCTTCCCCTCTTGTTTCAAGACACTGGACTCCCCAGCTGGCTCACAAGGGGACCTCTGAGAGCTCTCTGCACAACACAAAGGCAAAAACATGCACAGAAACCAATCCTGAAACATGCAAAGCCAAATGTCTCTGCCCACATGAAAGCAAAAACACTGCCCCTCAGCAGAAATACAACTGGGTGAAGCGAGTGGGACTGTGAAGGATAATCCATCACACACTGGGGTCTGATGTTGATCCAGAGTAGCCTGGGTGCGTTGACATGCATTTGAGTTGCACATACATAAATCCAGGCTGAGGCTGAAAGTGCATATTACATGGAGTGTTTCTGATCTTTCTCCATCCCCACCTCATTCACTCTAGAGCAGGGGCTGACAACCCCTGGCACGTGTGCTGAGCATAGCACACAAGGCCATTTCCTCAGCATGTGCTGGGGCCAGGACAGGGAGGCAGCAGCTGTTTGCAGCCTCCCGACTGCAGCTGCCCCTGACTCTGGGTAGCTGCTGCCAGCCAGGAGCCCAGGCTGCTCCCTGAAGGTAGGTGGGAGGCTGCAAGCAGCCCAGGCACCATGGCTGGCAGCAGCTACCCCAGAGCCTAGGCCAGCTGGGAGGCTACAAACAGCTGCTGCCTCCCTGGCGCAGTGACAGCACCTGCTGCCTTCCCGAAGCCCAGGGTGGGGAGGCAGCAGCTGTTTGAAGCCTCCTAGCTGCAGCCAGCCCAGGTTCTGGGTAGCTGCTGATAGCCATGGAGCCTGGGCTGCTCCCAGCAGGCAGCTGGGAGGATGGAAGCCCTGCTGCAAGCAGCCCATGCTCCATGGCTATCAGCAGCTTCCCAGCCCTGGCTCCAGCTGTCTCCCAGCCCTGCACTCTGGGGAGGCACCAGACACCAGCGATGCTCCCCACTGTGCTGCCCTCACCACCGCTTCTGCAAAGTAGCGTGTGAAACATGGTGCAGCAGGGCACAGCAAGGGGCACAGAAAGCTGCCTGCCACTCCAAGCTCCCCACTGCCTTGGCCACACTTCCCCTTCAAGCGGGAGCAGCAACGAGGGGCACAACCCTGTGTGCTGCCCATGCTGTTCCTGTGCACACAGGGGATGTGACACCCAGGCAGCGTGGAGTTTGCAGCAGCAAGCAGCTTCCCTGTGCAGCCCCTCTGTGTGCTGCCACTCTGGGTTGCATACGCTGTGCTCCAGAGGACCCAGGGGAGGGCAGCAGAGCAGGGAGCAGTGCCGAGGGCAGCACAGTGGGAAGCACTGCCAGTATCTGCTGCCTCCCTGGGGCCGGGGTCACAGCAGCTGTTTGCAGCTGCCTGGCTGCAGCTGGCCCAGGTTCTGGATAGCTGCTGATAGCCACGGAGCCTGGGCTGGGAGGCAAGGAGCACAAGCAGGGCATCCTGACATGTACCCCCTTCCCTAGTTTAGCTTTTCTGGCGTGCCAGCACTCTGACACCTTCCAAGGTAGGCACTGTGTTTTTTTTCCAGCACTCCAGCCAAAAAACAAACAAACAAACAAAAAAAAACAACACATTACCTACCCCTGCTCTAGAAGATCAGAATGTTACCAAGCAGCAAAAGCCAGGCTTCATCTTCTGGCACAAACTTTTAAATGTAATTTGTTCCAATTACAGGCATGGAGAAGCATCCAAATCATCCTTTATTATATTATCCTTCTATCACAGTTATCACAAAGTGTTTTAAGTTTTCAATTACAACATGCATCGAGAGAACTGCATTTTAAATGGATCTTTATACAAAGACTAGCAAAAGAATGAATAATTGTCCATTACTCTTTGGTAAAGAAACTTGAAGAGATTTTACACATGACAAGGGCTTTAAACAAAGCAATGTTAATCCCTCCTTTCATTCATACCTCAAAATTATTTTCTCTTTTAAAAGAAATCAAAAGAGACTTGCCCTTCCCAGACATGCCACAACTTTTCTTCATGTAAATATGGGAACATATGGGAATGTATTAGCCAACATGTCAGGTGTTGCTAGAACATGCACATGCAGCAGACTCAAGAAACATGGGGCATCAAAAACAGAGTTACTAAATTTAGCAAGTAAAGAAAATGGTCCTGTGGTTCAGAACCAGCACGGGGCATGAAATGGACTGAGCTCAGTGACTGGCTGACACCAACCTGCTACCCATTTAGATGGGGAAGCTGGTGTGCAATAAGCTAGGGAATGAACTTACACAGCCACTCTTTACCTCTCCATGAAAAGTACTCAACAGTACTCTAGTGTTATGGACTGACTGTTTGATCGTCACATCAGCCCTGGCTGCTTCTCAGAAGAAACAAGGACCTTAGCTTCCCTTCTCATCAAACAAGAACAGAACATTCAGCATGGCTCCACTGGAGCAGGTATCTTACCCTGTGCACTCTTCTCCACAAAGCTTTCAGAAGGACTGCTCTGGACTGCAGCAGTTACACCTGTTTGCTGCGTGACTGAAGTCCCTGGAAGCTGCTGGATTGCTGTAGTGGATTGGGCAGCATGTTTGGAAGGAGATTTCTGATTGGCTACTGTGGGCTTGCTGGAAGAGTAGAAGGAACTCAGCGTCTGGGGCTTGTGCGTTTGGCTCTCTCTGTCTAGCAGTTTGTCTAAAATCTTTAACAGAGTGAGAAAAAACCCCCAGGGATTAGCAAATGAGTGAGAAACCACCAAAGCATTTTAAGGGATGTAAGCAAGATAGTCATTCAGCTTTAATGGACAAAATTAATTCCATTAGATAACAGTTCAAACAAAATACACTCCCTGATTCTTGGTAAAAAGTAGACTCTGTGCCCTGAGATATCAGCCACCCACACTCTGTACGCACATGACTACAACACGGGTGGGCAAAATGGTGGATCTGACTGGCAGCAAGACTCCATTTCCCAGCAGCCTTTGCCTGCATAGCTAGGGCTGGTTTCCATGGAGCCCTAGTGCAAAGCTGGGGTTTCTGTGGAGACTGGCCCCAGCAGTATCGGCAGGACGCAGAGCTGCTCCGGAGCCGAGCTGGGATCTTGCGGTGGTGACACTATGGTCCAGAGCCAGGGCAGAGCCGCAATCTGCAGTGTGCAGGCAGTGGATCGCAACTCTGCCCCAGCTCCTTGCAACAGTGACCAGGAGGTCCGGAACCAGGTCAGAGCCCCGATCCGCTGCCTGCATGCCCCTGCCTGGGGTATGCAGGCTACAGATTGCAGCTCTGGACCACACTGTCACTGCCACAAGATCCCAGACTGGATCTGGAGCAGCTCCCTATCCTGCTGCATGCCCTGCCGGCAAGGACAGTGCTAGGGGATAGGCTTGCAGAGCTACAGCCAACCTAAAATTCCCCTTAGTCCCCTGTAGGCACCCCTCACAGTGGCGCCGCCACTGCCACCTGCCCTGCACAGGTGGCAGCAGCTGAGCTCCCCCCTGCTCCCACCCTCAGCACAGCACTCCACCCCAGGAAGAAGCCGGTGCTGCTACTGCTGGGGCAAGTCTCCACAGAAACCCTGGCCCCGCCTATGGTTGCTGCTGGGGTCTCCCTTGGAAACTGACCCAAGCCTTATGAACAGGGGCTGCTGGGAAATGGAGTCCATTGCAGGCCAGATCCAGCCTATAGGGTGGACTTTACCTGCTCTACACCCTTATGTAAAGAAGCAGATTTCATATACACCATAAAAAAACCCAAAAACAATAGTTGCACTCACTGAAAATATGCCGTCATTCAATGTCAGACAATTCAGCCAGTCAAAGAGTGGTTAAAGCAGGGAACTAGGGTGATGGAGAGTCAGATTCTATTCACAGTTTTGACTAAATTTAACAAGTGACCTTAACCAACTCACTAAGCTTATACCCCTCATTTGTAGAATACTGACCTACCACATAAGTATTTTTATACACGAGAGGAATGCCAGTGTGTGAATTCTACTAGTTTAAAAATTTTGAAGCCCCTTTTATTAGTAGCTACTGAGGAACAGCTGCATGAAAACAACTTAAAAAATTGTGTCCGCTTTTGCCCAGCCTTGACACAGAAATAATCAATTTTGATAACTCTGAAGATTAATATATACAGAGTTGGTAATGTCACAGGCAGACCATTGCAATTAGTAATCATAAAAAAAAAAAAAAAAAGGCAGCAGAAGAAACTTTCCTTTAAGAGGAAACTTTTCTCCTGCTCTTTTCCCTAAGGCTAGGGACAGGCATTACACAAACCAGTTTAAGTGATCAAAAACTAGTTTAAACCTGTAACGAAACAGATGTTCAGTGTACATAAACCAGTTTCAAAATGGCTGAAAACAGTTTGAGATAAGCCTGACTGAATGTAGTATCAGACTTAACTGATTTGGGTCAAACAAGTTTATGAAATGTCTGTCCCAGACCCCTTCCTGGTTAAAGTTAAACCAGACACCTCCATCATCCCAGCATGCCCTCTGGGCTGGGGGGGCTGTCTGCTGGAGCAGAGCAGGGGTGGCCCCACCCCTCTCCTTCCTAGCGGGAGCACTATCCCCGCTCCGGCTGGCTGAGGGGTAGCAGCAGCTGCCACACTTCCCCCTGCTCCACCCCGCCCCCCCACTCAGCTGGTTGCTCAAGCAGGGATTCCCCTCCCACACCTCTCAGCAGGGACCCTGCATCTGGCCATACCCTCCCACCCCCTGCCCTCCACCTAGCTAATACTGATGGGTGTTTGTGTGGGTCTCCAATTTCACTGGAACAAAGGTCAGAGAGCTAGTGGCTTGCAAATGCAAATGCACCCTGCAGATAGGACCCTGAAACTAATGAGAGAGATGTTTTCTTTTGTAGAGCTTGATGGGCCAATAAACAACCTGCTGCCACAATCCATCTTCAAGAGGGGACAGAGAAAGGTACTAAAAATGTCCTGGTTTACAGAAAGTCTGAAGAAGCAGGAAGATGGAGATTGAAAAACTCCATATCAACAGATGCAAAGTTTGGCAACACTCCCACCCCTTGAGCAGCGAGCAGCAAAAAGCCTGAAACAGTACAGGCAGGGTGGGGAGTTTAAACCCCTCACCAATCAGAGCCTCCTGCAGGGGCCTTGTCACCCCCCACCTTCAGCTCAGCACTGCTGCAGGGAAGGGAGGACTGCTCTAGTGCCCCCCAGCTTCTAGTCTGAGCCACTGCAGGCATGTGCCTGCATTTTTTTCAGTCCAGAGGGGATGTCTGTACAGTTACAAACTGATTCAGCCTAGGCAGGTTAGACTAACCTGCAAAGATTGAATCAGTTCAGGCTTAGGGAATGTCTGTCCCTAGTCTAAGAGAATAAGAAAGCACTGCAGATATAGTATATGAAGAGAAGTATTTCTAAGTGTAATGAGCATCAAAGTTTTCCTGGAAGCAACAGCAGCTTTTACTTGTACTGTACAATTGTCTTTTTCAACAGCATTTGAAAGAGAGGAGTGGATAGTATAAAGGCACTGAGATATATTATGAAGTGAAATGTTTATTACACTTCTCTATTCATGCATCAGTCACAGGGGACTGCCACAAAGACCACATACAAAAAGCCCAACCTCCCCCACACACAGGTACATTACTTGGGCCAGGCAGAGAATGGAGGCCAATACCCTTGAGGTAGGTTGGAAGCCAGATACAGAATGGACATCAAAACCTTGGGCCAGAGGCCTGTAAATGAGGGTACAGACCAAATGCAGGCAGCACACAGCAAGTTAGATAAGTAATACAATGAACCTTACCAGCCTGAGGGTGGATAATTCAAGAAGTCTAGACATGCAATTCTCAACCTCCTTGGACTTGAGGCCCCTCTCCATAACATTTGTAAATTGAGTGGTGCCCAATTTCAAAAATTATTCTATAGATTACTGTATCTCCTTGCAGAGAGGCCAGGCAGTGGGAATGGACTAGTGCCTGAACCTGCTCTTATCTGCTTAGTTTAACTGCTTATCTCCTAGCATCTCAGGGCACCCTTCAAAAGATGGAGGCACCCTGGAGTGCCCCATCACCCTAGTTGAGAATCACTGGTCCAAACATATTGACAATCCTGATTCTAATAACAAAACCAAACACCACCTGCCAAACAGTACTTGACAGATACCAGCTCTTGATTTTCAAGGGACACACCTTTTTGAGTTTAGACTGGTCGTCCTTGTAAGTGATCATCAGGGCTAGAGCCAGATCACCTTTCTCCCTGCGAGTGCCTTCACATAGCAGCGGATGCTCTGCTTCACTGACAGTTGTCTTCATACCTGCAGGACAGAAAAGAAGGATGAAGAGACAGGCAAACCCATGAAGTTTAATCTCATCTGATGCATTTTACCTCCTTCCCTAGGCTGCTTTGCATACCTTCTGACTTCTCTGGTTAACAGGAGAAATAATTTAATGCTTCAAGAGTGGGAGCAGAAGTTCTTCCCCAGAACTCTGCACTTTGACAGCCAGAGCAATATGAATCTGACAGTGCTCAGTAAGAGCTTAAACCAGCTTGACACACTCCCGTCTTCAGCCAGACATGCCAACTGTTCACTTTTTGCCCCTTCCCAGGTTCTGCAGCTGCCACTGGCAGAAGTTCAAAAACCACCATGCCTCTTTCCTTCTGGAAAGATTTCTGCTAACAATCCATCCAACCCAAGATGATGCATACACAAGGTACTAACAGAGCATAGGCACATGAACAGGTTACTGCAAGGTGTAAGGACAGTGAGGATTTACGGAATGTCAGCTGATCTGCAGTCACTGCTTCTGTGCATCCTCTTACCTATGATAGCTTCCCCTCAGTGAAAGACGGGTGAACTACCATGGATTAGCTTTTGTCCACCACAGCTCTGCATGCAGTTACTGCAGAGAAGCTGGCATTCTGTAAATCCCCACCTCTCAATTACCCTGCAGTAATCTGTATGACAGGCCTTTACGTGTGTGTACGTGGTACTACAAGCCTGCAAGTGACCTGAAGGCCAAGAACTAGGTCATTTACTATGACCAATTGAAGCAACTGATTTTTGTTCTTTGAACATTTCCCATTCCAGCTATTCATTCAGCATTTCTTTCAAGCCAAACAGCAACAAGGAAAATTGAACACAGTACTTCTGCCAGCCCACCAGTCTGTTCAAGTCCTTAACTGCGTTCTCCCCACTGACCAGTTCTGCCTAAAGACCTCAAATATGACATTATAAAGATCCCCAACATTATCCAAGTCCCAGACTCCCTTCACCAGCTCCAACAAAATTCTTCCAAAAGGCATTCATTTCCATAGCAGACTGGACACAAACCAACAGGACTTAAATCCTGTTGCCCAAAGTAGCCTGAGATTCATAGCATGAATGAGAAACAACTTTTTTCTTCACAAGGTAGAGGTGAAGAGAGCTGAATTCTTACCTAGAGCAGCAACAGCTGCCTCAAAACCAAGCTCTTCGTCCCCAGGCATTTCATTATTCCAATTACGGCTTGGGGGCCTGGACCCTGTAGGAGAAACCACTGGAAAGAGACAGACTAATCAATGCTCGGCTCTATAAAGGTAGAATCCCAGGGCAGAAAGCATTCCTGGCAGCTGTCTGGACTCGTCACATTTCCCATGCTCCCATTCTAAACCATCAAGTAAGACCCGAGGTCAAAGCACTGCCTCCAAGCTTTCTCCCTCTGTTTCTAAACTAGACCCCTCCTAGCTTATCCAGCTCTGCTACAGAAGGGGGTTTAGTCACAGGTTCTCTTTTTTGGTGGTTAGTGAACGCATTTCCCCCCAGCCCAAGTAGCACTGGGGCCATAATCACTTGAAAGGAACCATGATTATCTTTATAGGGTAAAACCAGGGTCCCCAAAACAGTAAGATTCAAACTCTTTTTCATGGAGGGGGTCCCAGAAAACATGTCTGTTCTATCACAGTGCAGAGAGATCCACAGCAATGTGGAGGGAACTGCAGCAAAAAACCGAACCTTGGCAGTAGACTGCAGGGACCGTCAGTAGTGCTGCAACCATAGTAAAGCAGGTACAGATTTGGTCCGAAAGCCTCTTTTGGTCCCCAAGGTTTGGAGCCCCTTGTGCACACAAACCAATGGGGACAGTACCTGGAGTGCACAGGACATCAAATATAAAGCTGGCCAGCATGAGTGGCAGGACAGGGCGATAATCGCACAAGGTTCCCTCCCTCAGCTCTTCAGCCCTTCCTCGAATAGTGTTCATCTCATTAGTGCCCAAGGGGATCTTCTTTAACAAGGCCACAATCTCAGACTCCTGGTATGCCAGCTTCACCTGGGGGTGCCCGCAAGGAAACACAAGAAGAAGCCATCAGCAGAGACCCCCAGGTACACAACCATCCTGCCCTACAGATATTTAGTGCAGAAAAAGTTTAGATTGATTCAGATTACATGCCTTGTAATCCACTGAACTCTAAATCACCCTTGCGTTCTTCCCCCTAAGCAGGCACAAGTGAGGACAGACCGTGCTCAACTGGAGACAGCTCCATAGGATGTGCAAGTCTAGACTGCTTCCCTATGCACAACTCAGTCAATCACAATCACTCTGAAGCCTGGCTGGGAGGAAGGTAGAGTCAGCCTTCACCAGGACATGCTGAAGAAAAGGTTGCAGAAGGTTGCTACCTTATGCAATACAACAGCTTGAAACAGAAGGGACTATCCAGGAGGAGAACAGGGCCAAGGACATCAATATTCAACTGAAACAAAGACCGTCACCTCATAGGATATTATACCTTGCTCTAGGCTTCCTAACGCATTAGGATTGGAGGAGAACAGGTTAGGCTAGTGACTGTTAGCCCCATATTTAATGGTCTTGCTGAGCCCTTTACATACAAGTGTAGGCCACCTCAGAGAAACAAGTTTATTTCTTGATAGGGCCCAGCAAACCTGTGCACTTCTGATGGAAGCACCACCTCTGTGTGGTCAAAAAAAAAAAAAAAAAAAAAAAAAATGACAAGAGCTTCAAATCAAATGTGCAAAGTCTTGAACCTAATTTTAAGAAAGATGCCCTGAGAGCAGTAGTTAACCATATATGTAATTGTGTACCCAAAACTGCATGTATTTATACATCCAAGTATAAAAGGTGGGCAGGAGTTACTGCCTGTCTACATGCATAAACTGCAGCAGTTTACCCTAAGGTGTAAATGATTTAGTCCAGAAACACATACATCAGTTTAAGAGTGGCTTTTCAGTTTTGCTTAAGCCTATAAGGAACAGATGAGCTAACTGGGAGCAAGCCACTCAGACCAAAATCATGTGCTAATTAAAACTGGTTCAAACTCCAACTTAAATGATGTTAAATTCACCACTGAGAACAAGTCTATGCAACTTTCTGCAGAGAAGACCTAAGCCCTTTTTCACTGAAGATTTGGCTTAAGATGCATCTGAAGTAGAAGCAGCCAGTACCAACAAATTTTAGGTAAATCAACAACCCATTAAGGATCCTCAAGGTATCATTTGGCTCCCTAGCAACTAGTTCTGAAGGCAGGACCAAAAACAAGGAACTCAAAGGGGGAAATCCCAGTACTGCTTGTGGGTATGGCCCTTTTACGGGACACTCCTACCTCCAGGGCTTTGGTAGAGGCTGGTGGCCTCTGTAGCTCCAGGGCAAACATGCCGATGCGGAAGGCAAGGTTGTGATACTCCAGACGCTCACTCAGCACAGTTAGC
Source organism: Crocodylus siamensis (assembly GCF_052110815.1). Lineage (NCBI taxonomy): Eukaryota > Metazoa > Chordata > Crocodylia > Crocodylidae > Crocodylus > Crocodylus siamensis. Next base: position 25,379,339 of record NC_143401.1, on the reverse strand, counting down.
AGGAAAGCAGCTTTGGACAGGGTGTTAGTTGCCATCCATGTCTGCTTGCTGGTTGACACCTTGTTCTTCTTCCCCTGTTTAAGGAGTACATTTTTAACACTCACGTCATAGAAAGAAATTCAACCCAGGTGTGATGGTGTGACCCTGGCCCACCCTCCCCATCTGACAGTTCAGGACATCTCTTGCTTACTTTCCTGGAAGCACTGTTTTCTCCTGCCTCTTAACTGTCTTTGCTCCCCACCCCCCTTAATGCCACAGTTTCTCAGATAGTGAACTGGGGATGCAGTTTAGCACTCATCTCCATGTGCCAAGAAATCCAGTCTCCAGTGGCTCTAGACACACTTTTCCATGGTTTCTTTCAACCTCCACTCCCATACAACAACGTAAGTGTGTTCTGCCTTCTTTCCAACCAGTCAGTCAGGATCAACGGGTGGATCCTGGAGCCTCTTGAAGTCAATCCTGGGCTATGGGAGCTGAGCACTTGCATGCCCCTTTCCCCACCCCCCACAACCCCAAGCAGTTCAGTAGGTGAGGAAGGGAAGGGGCTGAGGCCTGGGGAGTATGTGCAGCAAGGCTTGGGGTACAAAGCCTAATCCACAACAGTGGCCGCCTCGGCAATGCAGACTGCAGAGACATGTGTCCCCCCCAAACACGGGGCAGTGCCAGCAGCTCTGAGGTACAGAGTGCGGCTGGGGCAGGGACAGGTCCTGTATAGCCATGGTGGGGCAGAGGACAGAGCCACAAGTGGCTCGTCCAGCGGGCTCAGGGAGGGAGGTGGGGGTGGGAGAACACGCAGACCAGAAGGGTGCGGGGGGGGGGGCGCCATGTCCCCCAGGATCGGCACATGGGGCAGGGCAGGCTGGGGCTCTTCCCAGGCTGGGCTGTGCTCAGGCCAGGTGGCTGCGGCAGGAGTGGGGCTGTAGCCCCCACACCCCCTGCACTGCCACTAAGTGCAGTGCAGGCCAGGCCTGGCAGCAACAGCTGGGCGCAACCTTCCCCTCCACCCAAGGGCTGGTGGGAACAGCGCAGGGTGGGCTGCAGCTGTGGGCTGGAAGGCTGTACTGGGCTGTTCTCACCAGGCCTGGCCCTGCACTTGGTGGCAGCACTAGGAGCAGGGATTAGGGGGGCTACAGCCCACCCCATGGCCCTGCTCCCAGTGCCACCACTGCAGCTGCCCAGCCTGAGCGCAGCCTGGCCGGGAACAGCCCAGTGCTGCCCCGGCCCCAGCCTGCAACCCGCTTCACCCCACAGGCAGATCCAGGGGCATGCCCCTCCCCCCAGTGCCCCCCTGGACTGCATGCCCCCCATTCCCTGCACCCCCTGGATGAGCCACTCGTGTCTCCATCCCCTGCCACAGCTGTGCAGCGCTTCCCACTCCCTCACTGCCACTGGGGGCAGGGCGGCTAGGGCTGGAGCCACAATCTGCAGCAGAGCCTGCCAAAACCAAAATGCTCTGGCTCTCAAACAGTCAACTTACAAAGAGCTTTTGCTCTACTTGGGTATAAAGCTGCAATAAAAGGCAAATCTATTCTTGGTGCTGGTTTTTAAAGTCATGCAGGACACAGACACAAGGACTATGTAGACATACAAACATGTTAGAATATGTTGTGTTCAATTTAATAGTTAAAACAGAAGGTATAGATTAGGGCTGTCTGACTTCCCTGTGGCTCAGGGCCACATACCTCATGGGCCACATGCCCTGGAGGCAGCACCACAGAACCCAGTCCCCTTGGTCCAGCTGACCCAAAGACACCCTCCACCACAAGCTCGTGATCCCCTGCCTGAACTGTGCCCCCACAACACCATGCCCACTGCTTCACCATAGGCCCTTCAACACTACGCACCCTGGGCTCACCCTCAGCTCCCCATGCTGCCATAACTGCCCCACCCTCTGCTGCAGCCACCAAACAACGGAGGGGTGAAGCAGTAGCTGGGCAAACCCCAGAAGTCCACAATTTAACTCTTTGCAGACTGCATTCAGCCCATGGACCACCAGCTAGACAGCCCCGGTGTAAATCAAGGGTGGCCAACTTGCAGCACATGAAACAAATGGTACATGCAGCCTCCATGTGTAACATTCGGGGCAGGGGACAGAAGTGGCACTCGGGGCAGGTGCAGGATTCAGCATGCACCACACTTGCCAAAAAAGTATCCCTACACTGGTGCAGATGCACACTGATCCAACAGGGAGTGCTGCTCATGGTGGCTTCCTAAAGACAAGGCCCAAGCTAGGTAGGGACAAGTGGAGGCCAGAGAAAGGAAGGCAACCAGGAAAGAATGAGATGTAGGTTCTAGTGACTGGTGATTTGAGACTCCCTCCCTCTCCCCTACACACAGAACAACCCATTTTTTTGCCAAGTAAACTACTGAACAAGCAGAGAAGCCCAATCCAAAAAGGGTTAAAGGCAAGCTCAGGCAAAAGGCAGCCATATTTAGAGGGATTTCAGTGACTATTGTGCCTCAGCATCTCTGAACTGCCAAGTTCCATTCTACAGCCCACTGAGGGTTTCTGAACCCAGGCAGCCCTGCCTACTCTCCCTTCCACTCACAATGCTGGCAAGCACTCCCTCTACCTTGGTTGGTGGCTGCTCCACCTTGAGATCAGGAGGGTTGGCCAGTAGGTCCCTGGCCAGCTCTACAGTTAAGCGGCAGGCTTCGTTACTGTATCCATGTGCATAGAGTGCCTCTGCACAGGCAAAGAGGATCTGCAAATGAAGGGACAAATTATCAGATTCAGCCCGTTTCCCATGGCTAGCCTATCTTAAGCACTTTCTCTCAGTGTCACTGAACCCTAAGTTCCAAGCTGACCTCAGTTCAGGCTTGGCTCAAATGCTTGTAGAGCCATGTCTTCTTGCATATAGCCCCTGTCCCTTTCCCTCAAAGCACCAACACAATGGAATGGGAAAAACACAGCGGTCAAAAATGAACCCAATCTGTCATGTTAACCGTTTCCATTTAGTTTGCTTTTCTTAGCATCCTACTTCTTCTGCCATCCATGGGCACAGTCACTGTCTGCAAGCTCTGTGCACGTTTCCAAAGGCTGATGGCAGAGTCTGTTATAGTTGCCTGTCGCTTCCCATTATTCAACTCTGTTTTCATTTTCTTATACCTTAGCCAGCCTTTATCCTGTAACATTTGCCCACACCTTAGGGCTGAAGTCTTCCATGTTCAGTGTCTGCCTCAATTTAAGTTTCCTCTAAAATAATCCAGCCATTTCCACGAAGGCAGAAGAAAATACTCTGCTTTGCTAACATTAAAGAACTCAGACAACCTTTCATCTGATAAATGCTGGTGCCCCAAAGCTTTGGAGCAAGCACCTAAAACTTGGCACTGGGAAACAGGGATTTGTCATTTGCCGTCTCTGTGAAAATCTGCCCATTTGTACAAGGTGTAACCATTAGGAAAGCAACTGCAGTTCATACAGAGTCTGTAAAGACTTGCTAGTGCTTACAGCTAGTGAACACTTCAAGAATTGTCATGAATTGACATGCTCCAGTTCAAGGGAAAGCAGGACTTCTTTGTGCAACTGTCCCCCTGGACTGCTGTCTGCCATCCCAAGGCCAGACAGCAGAACCCAAAGAGGAGAACCTATCTTCCCTGTGCTCTACACATCTGCCCTGCTGGATGCAATGAAACAAGGATCCTGGGGCAAAACTGAAAACTGGTGGAAGTGGGGGTAAGGAGTTAGGGTGCTGAGAAACTAGGAGTGGCTGGGCACATAAAATGGATGAGGACCCATATAGGACTGGCTCAATGACCAGAAAAGGATGAGCAGGGGAGCAGCATCTTAGGGGTAGGAAAGAGGCAGGATTAGGACCACTGAAGGGGGTGTGGAAAAGGGACACATTTGAGAAGAATGGACACTGGAACATACTCCAGTGCAGAACCTGGAAGGGAACCAAACTCTCACTGCTACTGGGCTATCAGGCAACATCTGTGCAACATCCTTGCAAAGGCGCCAATTCTCAGCTTCCTACTTACTAAGGGATTTACAGAGGACAACATCTACTATTGCAATCATTTACACCAATACCTCAAGTGGAAAGGCCTGTGTGGTAGATTGAAAATTTCCAGTCCCGCTAATCTACTAATAAAAGTGTCATCTTGTGGTTCAGTTTTATTTTATTTAAAAGCACACGCCTAGGTAGTTAACACATGTTACATTACAAAAATAGTAAGGCTGAAAAAAAGTCAAGTACACAGGAGTTAGGAAATTCAATAATGACAGTGCCCCTGTGATTTTTATTTCAGCTTTTTCAAGCATATACTTTATATGATAAAGTCTTTAATCACATATAATGATATACTTTTATTTGTAGCTTTGAGACCTCAGCACTTCTGCAAACCAGTCAGGCACCCAGAAAAGAAGTCACATAATTAACAAGGCCATCTGTAAAAACTTGGTTCAGTGACTTGTTCAGCATCACATAGGAAGTGTGCCAGAGGTAGACACCAATTCTCCAGGGCAGCGTTCTATTGCCTTAATCCTGGGACCTTCCTTTCTCTTCTTGCAGGTCTCACTCACTATATACCTTCTAACTCCTGCAAAAAGTAGTGCAGGAGTCCTGCCACTGTATAATCTCCACTACACAAGTCTCATTTGTCACCAACAGTCCATTCTGTGCACTGACTGAACCATAGGCCCTGTAGAGAACATTAATGATAGGATCGATAACTGACGGTGGTATCATGGTTTACACCATCAAGGAGATTGAATTAAGGTTGCCCAAACAGCCTCAATTTAGGCATTTCCTAACTTCTGAATACTTGATTTTGCAACTGCAGCAATACACTTTTACCAGTTTGCGTGTGCAACACATATAGGAAAATTAAAACACTTACACATCATAATTTTGCAACTAGATTTTCTCACCTCCATTCGGTTTTCCTGTTCCAGTGGCTTTATGCCAGCAAAGACATCCTGCTCCTCTTCATTGCCTACCTCTGCCTTGTCATCCTCCTCCTTGGCCACCTCCTGTGGATTCATATAGTACACCTGGTAATCATCTTCCTCCTCCCCTTCATCCCCTCCCCCAGCTGCACCATTCTCTCCCACTTCTTCTGGCTTCAAACTTGCACCACCACTGTTCTCATCTGCAGAAGGCAGATCGTCATCCCCACTGCCCATTTCTTCCACAGGATCTTTTGGAGTTTTCTTGGCAGTGGGAGTACTCCTGATGCTGGGCTCAAGTCCCTCAGAGAAGTACACACCACCGTCATCCTCAAAAGTGTCCCTGTAACTCCTGCTCAAGGAGCTCTCAGTGAAACTAAATGTATTGCTGGCCTCTGCTCCCAAAGCTAAGCTGCCGTCATCCAGGCTCATCTCTGCCAAATCCGGCTCCAGAGAGCTGTCTTCACTGCTCATGCGTCGTTTCCCACTATGCTTACTGGCCAAGCTTTTCCCTACTGGCAGCTTGGCTTTGCCCACTGTTGTCTTATAAACTGCTTTATCTCCTTCTGCAGAAAGTCGCCTTAAAACCCTCTGAGGAGCATCAGAGACCAGTTTCCTCTTCCCAATGAGCTCCTTCGGACGGACAGCTGGTTCTTGAGAAGATGGACGGGTTCTGTCCCCTGGCTGCAGACACATTCCTCCAGATTCCTGTCCAGGGGTTCTACCAGCCTCACAGGTGGTTTCCACACACTGCAACCGGCAGTTCCTTTGTTGAATGGCCTTTACCCAACAGAATGAGTTCTTCTTGTCAGTGCTGCTGTAGGTAATCCCAGGGATTGGATACGCCTCCTCCCAGTTGAAGTAGCAAGCTTCAACAGCTGGCTTGAAACCCTGGAAGAGTTTCTCCAGGGATTTCTTGTGCTGTCCTCTCTTGACGTTATCTATGACCTTCAGCTGCCACTGTCTGAGCTGGGTGCAAATGTCCCTGCGCCTAGTGGGGAGGAGGAAAAGGACATATCAGAAAGGAGCCACAAAATGCACTAACAACAGACTACCCTCAACTCATAGAATACCTCTGTCAAGGGCCTCTTCTGCTGATTTAGTGTAAACAACATTAATCCGTCAGAAAATTGTCTAGGGAAAGGAAATAGACAAGTCAACAATCAGCTCCTAGCTAGGCCAGTGCCACAAAAGCAAAATGCTGCCAAGTCAAACCTGAAAATTTGCAGCAAGTTGGGAGTTTGGGGTGAAGCATTGCAAGCTGCAATGCAGTTAAACCTTGCAATTACCACACTGGAGTCGTGACCTTTAACACTGCTGAGATACTAAGGCACCGGTTCCAAACAGGGTGCCACAAGCTCCTTTCCTCCCCACCCCCAGTGTGCAACAAGGCAAGCACTGAATGCCATGGCAGCAGCCAGGTCAAACTCCCCTGAATATACACTCCTGCTGCATTAGGACTGTGATGAGCCTAAGCAGGCAGAAGCTGAGCTGCTATAGCTCTCCCAGTCCAGCCTCTCCCATGCTCCTCCCAGAAACAGATCCACCCATCCACCTCTGTTTCCAGAAGGAGCACAAAGGGGATAGACTGAAAGGGACTACACAGCACGAGGCAGCTCTTGCCTGCTTCAGGCAATCAAAGGATCATAGAGGAACTCCCCCTCCAAAGAAATATCCCACCGATAAATCAATAATGCAGCCGGACTCTGCGTGCATGTGCATAGACTGGCTGTGCAGCAGACATACAGGGCAGTTTTACCTGAAGGCAGCAGAACCTAGTTGAGAAGCACTGAAGTAAACTGAGGCAACACTAACAGTGGTTCTCAACCAGAGGTGCCAGCCATCACATTCAAAAATGGCAAAGGGTGCCCTGTCCCTGAAGCAGCTGAGAACCACTGCACTCAGGACTACAAACAGGGAACTGCTGCATGTCCAAACTGTGAACAACTAGCAAAGAAAATTCAAATGGTTTGCATAGCTCTTAAAGCCAATACTTCTACTCAAGAATATCAAATCCTCCTCCCCTGAGTATTAAAAGCCTACACAGTCAGGTTCATAGTTAGGGACAGAAGGATGATCTAGCCTGGCCTTCTATATAAAGCCCGTTATTTCACCCAGATACTTCAAGAGTGAGCCCAATAACTTGAGTTAGTCTCTTGAGGATTGAAAAGTTGGAGTCTAACTTGTTCACAGCAAGCAGAAAACTAGAGAGACCAAGGCATCACCATTGCCCAGGGCCACTGCAGTAGAACTGATTAGGTAGGGTATATGCACAGATGATCCTAGCTGATAATCCCAGACACAAGCTAGAAGAGGGTGAAAAATGGAAGCTCCCATGACAATCCAAGCCAGGAAAAATTCCTTCCCAACCTCAGTTTCACTTTGACCTTAAGCACGGAGAGAGTAACTAGGAAGGAGCAAGTACATTCCTAAATCACTAGGCAAATCCAAATTTCTCAACACAGCTCTACTGCAGGCCCCAAAGACAGGACTTACACACACAGACCTTCTCAATCTTTTCGAGTCTCAAAAGCAAAATAAAATGGAAGTACACCGAGTAAGGGTGTTAAGCATTAAGTCTCAAAGCACATTAGTCTGGGATAAAAGGAGCTCTACAAAATGGACTGTTTCCACTTGACTGCTAAGCAACCCAATTAGCTAGCGAATAGGCTGACATGGATTAATCAAATAGGCTTTGTAGGAGAAAGGGGTGGAGGAGTTACTCAGAGAAAAGGTAGCAAAAGACTGTGGGGGAACCTGCAACAATTTAGGAATAGTGAAGCAAGTCTAATTGCAATCCACTGGAGAACCGTGAAGGAGTGAAAATAAAAAGCTACAAAGGAGCTGAACCAAGGCAGAACATATCCCCTTTGGCAATTGTATTGAAATGGGAGGAGAATGGGAAAGGAGAAGTAAAAACACCTGAATTATCCATGACAAAGTAGGAACTTTTAGTAATTTGGAATGTATCAAAATGACCAGAATGTTAGGAGATTCACACACTGCAGAAAAGAGGAGATATGAACAAAGAACTTGTTTTACTAACAGTGACATGACTCACTGTTTTAAGCTTTCGTTCCTGGTTTCCTACTGGCTTCACTTGGTCTACCTTAAGCTTTTATACTGTAAATTCTTCAAGGCAGAGACAACACCTTTTTAAGGAGACGTACCCTAAAATTATGACATTATATTCATGTTCAATGATAGTTAAAAGATTAAAAAAAAAAAAGTGTGCAAACACTTAAAAATATACCAAAAATGCTTTTTTCTTTCCAAAAGCTTAAGGTTAGCTTTTCCAATGTACAACAACTTATACTAGAGCATGCATTGCATGATATTCTGCTAAATGCTGCATACTGTATTTTGCGTATTTTGCAAACCAAGGTATCAGTGTGCAAAACTGAAGCTGAACATGAAACATCAAAACACCACCTGCTATTCAATTTTTACTAAATGGAGAAGCTGGTTATTTGTGCATGTTAAGCAAGATAAAATGCTCTAGGATGAATTGCAATACTTCTGATTGTCCTGAACTTGTGATTGCTCTGAACAATTCCACACACACAGACCAAAATGATCACTATATGTGGGACTTGTCAGTATACATGGTTCCTTGGGACTGTAGAAAACGTAACAGTTACAATCTTGAACAGAGTAAGAACAGATAATTTTCTGGGTATACAAACCTGTGAAACTACTAGTCAAAAATACTAGATTTAAAACAATCAAACAGAAATACAGTGATCTAGCAGGCTTTAACCTAAATAGATTTTTGAACCAAATCATGTCAAACTGACCTGGATAAGCCCTCTCAGTACCAACACTGGACAAGGCAGCAGGTGAAAACTGCCAATGTAATTGACCTGAGTTTAGAAAGGTACTTGACAGTACAACTTAGCACCACTGGAAATAGAGAAGCATGATTTTACTAATGCACTAAAGGTGATGGATTAACAAGAGCAAGTGAGCTATAAAAATGGGGTAGACCAGCATCCTTTAATATATTAATTGATAATAAAGAATACACAATGGTATTTAGGATTCAAACCAGCAATCTACACTAAGCTAGAAGACACAGCAAGGAAAGCATGATAAAACCAAAAACAAAACTGAATATAAACAATTTTGCCATTTGGTTGATTTGTGTGGTCTGAGTGTCAATGCAAAGTAGTACTAGATAACAAGGAAATACAGAAATATTATGGCTGAACAGGTCTGGGGTATAATTGAACAGAACTGTTCAATACAGTGGAAGTGTCTTTCTGGAATAGCACGCCATCAGGAAAGCCTTAAGTGCAAGCCAAAACTCACATTTAAGGGATAAAAGGCCATGAATATTGCAGAGAACCACACAAATACAGTAGGGTTTAATACAAGAGCAGTGAGGACAATTAGAGATAAAAGCGATTAAGGTTACCTTGAACACCAATATAGACCATAAGAACTTACAACTGAACTATCTGCTTTAATAACATAATACACTTGCTAAACATCTAAGGATAGGGTGGTAAAGTGGAATTGTGCCCAGATGCCATAACGATAAGCAGGACTGAACAGCACCACTTAAGGAATTTTACCCGCCAGGTCTTGGCTCCGAAGATTATCTGACACTTATGCTTACCTCTGTGGGCTGATGGTTGGATCTAGAACAGCCAGCCTCCAGAGGACCACCATCTCATCACACATACTGGCACAGGCATGAGCAGCCACCTCAGACTGGCCATTACTGCGTCCAGTATGCCCACTGGCACTACTGTGAGACGCGGATGTTCGCACACTGTACCACCAACCAGTTATCTGCAGAAAAAAGGACATTCAATGGAGCCATGCCTAGACAGCCAAACTCTCTTTCACAATTTCTGGAAACATATCACAGATGGAAAATAAATAAATATATTCTGTTGTTAAGTTTTCAGTGCCTGAAAACCAGGAGAACTAAAAACAAATCCAGCAGACATAACAATAAAAATTGCCACTACCTGCTAACAGTTAGGTGCCCCATGCAATAAGAATTTGATAGGCTCAGGCTGGTTCCTAAAGGGCAGATACTCAGGTAGTAAGTCACTAAGACTAGCTTTTCTGTCAGCAGCCTAAGAGAACACGGAATGAATATGAAACATGAAATCTTTGATCCCTTGAATCTACAGATAAGATATATCGGGGCAGGCAAAAATACAGCTCACAGGCTGCACCCAGCCCACCAGGCCATTCTATCCAGCCTGCAGGGCCCCTAAAAAATTTAGAAAATGAATACTTATCCGCTCCTGGCTGCCTGTTAAAAATGACAGGAGCCAGGGGCAGTAAGACCCAAGGGAAGCCAGTGGTAGGAACATGCAGCCCAGCACCAAGGCCCACCTTCCCTCCCCCTCCCCAACCAGAAACCCCGTGCCCCATGCTTCCCAGAGGCTCTGGCTGTTCCCACTCCCTGCACCACAGGAAAATTCAGATAAGAAGGCAGGGGTGGGGGGGCGAGGGGAGGACCACAAGTGATTGCCTCAGTTCTCAGGGCCAGGCCGGGATAGCTCCTTCTGAGTCCTGCAGTCACAGCCATGTTGCCAGCCACTCCACGTGGTGCTGGAGTGGCTGGCAGCAGGCAGGAAAGCAGGGAAATAGCAGCCACAGGCAGGGTGTAGTGGCAGTGAGCAGGCAAGCAGGAATGCAGCAAGAGCTGAATGGGAGCACAGAGCCAGTGCCAGCAGGGCCAAGAACAGGACAGCAGGAGTACAGGACCCCTGTCTCTTCCCCACCCCAGCACTGCTGGTGCCAGACCCCACACTCCTGCTGCCCCTCTAGAGCTAGCCCCAGGACACTGGTGCAGGACCCATGTTCCTGCCGAGCTGTATTCCCGCATGCCCGCTCGCTATCCCTTCCCCTGTCTGTAGCTGCCATTTCCCTGCTTTCCTGCTGGCTGCTCCAGCATGACATGACTCCCAACTGCAAGCCTGTGATTGCTGGAACAGAGCCTGTGCCAGTACCCTGCAGCCAAGAGTGGAGTTGGGGAAAAGGGGATGTGCAGGGAGGGAGGGGAGAGTGAGTGAGTGAGTCCCACACCCCCCCACCATACACATGCAATTACACCCCACCTTGCACTGCCATACACTCACCCCCCACCACACACCAGCCACCCTCCTCCCCACAAACCCAATACCTGCCAACACCCCACATATCCACACATACCCACATGCTGCCTTACCCCACACCCAGATGGCTACCAGGGGCTGGGGCACCTGTCAAGGGGTGGAGCTACCCATGTAGCCCTCAACATCTTGCCAAAACTCAGTAAGCAGCCCTCCAACTGAAATAAGTGCCTGCCCTTGAGGAATACAATAGGATAACAGGGAAAACCGGATACTATAGCTGTTCTTGCTTACATCTCTACTTACAGAAAGAAGATCCATCTCCATGTTAATATCAACCTTTTCTCCAACAATAAAATTCAACCCAAATTCATGGAAATTATTTTCAATTAAAATTATCAAAGTCTAATGAATCGTGTCAAATGGCAGAATTTCAAAGCCAACACATAAAAAATATTGTCCAAATTAGAGGTGTACTGATACATCGGTCCAATATTGGATTGGTACCAATAAGGAAAATTGGCTGTATTGGAAATCGGGCTAATGTGGCTGATAATTTGGCCAATAAATGCTTGTGCATGCACATAGCTGCAGCACAGTATACAGGCAGAGAGGAGCAGAGACCAGCAGCATGCAGTTGGTAAGTCTGTTGTGGTAGAAGTGGAGGGGGGAGAAAAGGGTCATGGGGGGGCAGATCAGCACCCCCCCACTCCCCCCCAGTGAAGGAGGGAGGGGACAGGGGTAGCTGCTGCCCAGCTGGGGTGGGGTGGGCACAGGATGGAGCTGCGGCTCATGGAGGGGGCGGGGCATTTCCCTCCACTGCACACACCCTGGGAGGACATGGGAGGGGTCTACAGAGGGGGCTGTAGTCAACCCAAATTTCACCTTAGCCCTCTCCCAGCACTGCCGCTGCCTACCCAGCACAGCCCTCGCTCAACCCCTGCCTCCCCCCACATGCCAGGAAGAGCCAGGGCTGCACTGTGCAGGTGGTGGTGGCGGCACTGGAAGCTGGATCTGATGAAATTTGGGGTGGTTATGGAGCCCAGGCCCCACTGAGAGGAGCCCGGCACAGCCCCAACCCCAGCCCAGGGCAGATCTGGAGGCATACGTCCCCTCTCCCCCACAGTGTCCTCTTGAGGCACACCCAGCGGTGGGAGTCACCCTCCTCCTCCACAACGAGCCACAGTTCCATCCCACGCCTGCCCCACCACCCTATCTAGGCAACGCCTGCCCTGTCCCCTCCCTCACTGTGGGGGGCATTGATCTGCCCCCTCCACACCCCTTACCTACTCTGTCTCCTTCCACCATAACAGACTGACCAGCTGCACACACCTGTATCAGAAAAATCGGTTTGGTATTGGCCAATATGCCTCCTTAAATATCGGCTACCTGTATCAGCCCCCAAAATCTCTATTGGTGCACCTCGAGTTCAAGTGCACCTTATTTTGACATAATCCATGGAATAAAACTGCACTGATCAGAGAGACTATGCACAGGGGAAAGGTCGAGGTAAAGTTGTTGAGAAAATGGCTTCATGTTGATGTTAGGGCATACGACAACCCCAACATCCAGTGAAACTGGTATCACTGAAGAAGCACTCAGAATACCAAAAAGCAAGTTGCTTTAGTGGCAAGGGACTACTCCCATAATGCACTTGCAAGGCACAAAACACCACTGGAATTGTTGCCACCTTTGATTAGTCCCCCCCAGTCACTGCTCTGCTTTCCCACAGGGTTTAAATACCTGCTCATAAGTCAGACACTGGTCAGTTAGGATCTCCAGCAGAGGGGCTGCATTGCTATCTCGCCTCTTAAACATCTCTCGGACAATGGATAGCAGATTCCAGATCCCCTCGGGCTCCCTCCCTCTCAGGGGACGGAGGAGACACGCCCATTCAGCAGCAGCAGGTGGCTCCGTGGAGGAGAGGTACATAGAGTTCACATCACTGAGAGGGGGAAATGGAGAGAGTAAAAGAACAGAAGACAAGATAAAGCACAGCAGCAAAAAACAGGGACAAAGCTGCACAATGTTATATATTTCCATGCATCATTTTTGCAGGTTGAAAAAGGCAGAAGGAACCACAACTCACTGAAGAAACACAGTGTAATAGGAGTCGGAGAGGAACAAACAAGTAACATACATTCTTAACTCCAGAGAGGGTCTTATCTACTAGATAGATGAAAACCTGGAAGGGTGACCTAAAATTAAACACCTTGAGTTTCAAAGCATCATACCAATTTAACACTACAGGGCATAAAGTAACCAAGAAGAGAATTCCCTAGACCAGGGGTGGCAAAATGCAGCCCGCCAAGCCATTCTATCCAGCCTGCGGGGCCCTTACAATACTTAGAAAGTTAATATTTATCTGTCCTCTGCTGCCTGTCATGCAGCCCTCGATGGCTTGCCAAAACTCAGTAAGCAGCCCTCTGCCCAAAATAATTGCCCGCCTCTGCCCTAGACTCAAAGTCCCTGTTATGTTTCATGTGTAGGAAGGGATGATTATTACTCTGATGAGGAGGCAATTTACCTGAAAACAACAGGAGAGGGCCCACAGAATTTGTGAAGGGTTTTCTTTATGTTGTCACTCAGAGTAGATTCATCTAGGTACCAGGTGCTTTGATCTGAGGCTGAGGGCCCAGCAGTGGGATCTTGAGAAACACAGTTTGCAGGTGTTAGAGTGTTACAGTCTATACCCCTTATTCCAGGTCACAGGCAGCAGATAAGCAACACTCATTTTCAACTCAGTGCAAAAGTAGACACAGACCTGTTTATGGACTCTAGAAACATTTTTCAGTCATTTGCACTGGGTTACATGGGAAACTCTTCCATTAAAAATAACCTAGATGTGGTAGTACCTGGAGCTCCTTTTATTTACTGTAAGTTCTCACCAAACCTGTAACACCAGCAACTTCCTGCAGCTCCCTGCACACACACAAATCTCTCTGCTTTCCTCTCTCCTCCCCCTGCTGCCTCAAATTAAATAATGTCTCAGCAAGCCAGGAGCACCCACTGATGGAGATGTGATTGATTCCCATCCCTGAAGCAGACTATAGAACATCAAATGTAATAAGAATTATCCATGTTACCTGGGGCTCCACACACCGTGTTGATGGCAGTGGACTGAGAAGACAGCAACTCATCCAGCAAACGCTGAGCAGTTGGAAGAATCTAAAACACAAGACATTCAGTACCATTTAAAGATACATGTGCACCTCTTACCCTGTCATAAACCAAGCAACTATTCAGATTTTTGTTTCTGAGGGACCTGGGACTGACAGATGTTTAAACACACTTTAGTCCAGTTTCCTTTCTGGGTTCTCTAGGTAGTGCACAACTTGGAGATTTCTACCTACTATATATGTGTAAGAGTACTTTAAGTACTCCAGTGGAGGGAGTAACACATACTGCAGCTGATACCATAGCATAACTCTAGTTATTCCACTTTCCTCCATGTTTTACCTTAAGGTAAATTAAGCAACCTTGTCACATAGTTCATACCCTGCAAGGTAAATAAAAGAGCAGAAAGGTATGGATGATCCTATCTTTTGTTTTAAATGAGGAAAAAATGATTTTGCAATTCTAAGCTTCTCATTTCAACATATGCAACATTTTCCTACAACTACTCTATATGCTTCCATTACTTGGAAGGGGGGGGTGCTATCTTCAAAGAGGAGTATAGCTCCTCTGCTCAAGCCTGTACGGGGGGCTGCCAGGAAAGCCAAGGCAGACACAGAGCTAGGACTAGCGTCCAAGATCAAAGATAATAAAAATTCCTTTTTCAAATACATAGGGAGGATGAAGGCGGCACCGGGAAACATGGGGCCCCTGCAAGATACTCTGGGCAATCTGGTGGTTGCACCAGAGGAGAAAGCAGATCTCTTTGACCAATTCTTTACCTCTGTTTTCTTGTGCAGGACTTCCCACCATGATGCAAGACGGACTTGAGGGGAATGCCTCCAGACCTCAGGTTGGGGAGGACTGGGTTAGAGAGTTTCTGGAGGGGCTGGACATATTCAAATCAGTGGGTCCAGATGCTCTCCACCCCAGGGTGTTGAGGAGCTAGCAGGGGTTATTGCAAGGCCCTTGGCACAGCTTTACGAGCGCTCATGGTGCTCAGGCCAGGTGCCAGATGATTGGAAGATAGCCAACGTGGTCCCCACCTTTAAAAAAGGGAGGACCCAGGCAACTACAGGCCCATCAGTCGTACCTCAATCCTAGGGAAACTCTTTGAGAAGATCATTAAGGAGCATCTGTGATGGGCCAGCTTCAGCGATGATGCTCAAGGGCAACCAGCACGGTTTCATTAGGGGCAGGTCATGTCAGACCAACCTGACTGCCTTTTATGATCAGGTCACAAAAGCCTTGGATGCAGGTGTCGCTGTGGATGTAGTCTTTCTGGACTTCTGGACTCTGACACCATCTCCCACCCCATCCTCATTAAAAAAAAAAACAACTAGGGGACTGTGGCATTGATGCCTACACAGTCAGATGGATTGCAGGCTGGCTGAAGGGTCGTACTTAGAGGGTGGTGGTGGACAGGTCATATTCGACCTGGGAGGAAGCGGGCAGTGGAGTCCCCCCCCGGGCTCAGTCCTTGGGCCTGCGCTGTTCAATCTCTTTATCAGCGATTTGGATGACAGGGTGAAAAGCAACCTGTTTAAATTTGCTGATGATACCAAAATTTGGGGTGTGGGGAGCACACTAGTAGGGAGGGAAAGACTGCAGCAAAACCTGGACAGGTTACAGAGGTGGGCTAACAAAAACAGGATGCTTCCATACTGACAAGTGCAGCGTGCTGCATTTGGGCAGTAGTAACCAGCAGCACACTTATAGAGTGGGAAACTCCCTTCTTGAGAGCACGGAGGCAGAAAGGCATCTTGAAGTCATTACTGACTCCAAGATGAACATGGGCCGACAATGCGAGGTCACAGTTGGCAGGGTTAACCGGACCTTGTCGTGCATTCACAGGTGCACCTCCAGTAGGGCCAAGGAGGTGATCCTCTCCCTCTACGCAACACTGGTCAGGCCACAGCTGGAGTACTGCGTCCATTTCTGTGTGCCCCACTTCAGGAGGGATGTGGACAACATTGAGAGGGTCCAGAGGAGGGCCACCCGCATGATCCGGAGACAACAGGGCAGACCCTACAACGAGAGACTGTGGGACCTGAACCTGTTCAGCCTTTACAAGAGAAACCTGAGGGGGGACCTGGTGACCGTCTATAAATTCACTAGGGGGTATCAGAAGGGTTTGGGGAAGACCTTGATTCCCCCAGTGCCCCCTGGCATGACAAGGAATAATGGTCACAAATTATTGGAGAGTAGGTTTAGATTAGACATCCGTAAGAACTACTTCACAGTTAGGGCAGCTAGGATCTGGAACCAACTTCCAAGGGAAGTGGTGCTGGCTCCTACCCTGGCGGTCTTTAAGAGGAGGCTCGATGCCTACCTGGCTGGAGCCATTTGAGCCCAATTTTCCTCCTGCCCAGGTGAGGGGATCAGACTTGAAGATCTACAGGGTCCCTTCTCACCCTACTTCCATGATTCTATGATACTTATCCCCAAACTACTCCTTAAAAAGCCAATTCATTTAAAGCAGTGGTCTCCAAAGTGGGGTGCAGAAGATGATCCACTGGGGTGCGGGAAGAAAATATTAGAATTTATATTTATATATAGCTATATTGGGGGTGCATGCTCAGATATTTTTTACTGATAGGGGTGTGCAATCAAAAAAGTTTGGAGACCACTGATTTAGAGCACCAAGGAACCCAGACTTAGTCAAGCCCTCCCAGGCACCAGAACTGCAGGGAAGAAAGCTGGTGTTCCTGAATTTAAAATTCTTACAGGACTATAGCCTTAGACCTATTTGCTAGTAAAATTCATGTTGGCATAGTGAGTTATGAACATGTATCAGACTTAAACATGAGCTAACCAAGCTCCTTTCCTAACCCACCACCATTTCATACATCCACCGGGATAAACATGATCTCATGCACCTCAACTAAGTCATGAAGTACTCCTGGCATACCCTCCTAGAGAGAATGAGAGATTGATATGGGCCTAACTTCACTGATGAACAGACTGAGGGAAAACTGTTTAGTGAAAGCACATCATGTCTTTGAGGCATCTGGAGCAACAGGCTTAGCATTAAGCCATACTTACTTCTTTTTCCATTACTACATATTCCAAAGTCAACAAGAGGTAAGAAAAATCACTTACTGAGACAAGCTCACACATTAAAGGCTGTTGTACTATGGAACTGGCAGGATGAGGGGAATACTTGCTATACACAACAAGTGCCTGAGGGAGAAGTCCCTCAGCAAAACACCTGTGCATATAACTGGGAGTCTGGGTTCACCAGTGCAGGTAACTCCTTGGAGAACTAGGTAACAGCTTCTGAAGGCACCATATGAAGGCTTTGACTTTCATAGCAGGAGAGCATCTTACAACATTTGTGCCTAAGTCATACAGCCCCACAGCCCAGATTCAGCAAGCAGCAGGCCAGATGAGTCGGGCAGGGGAACAGTGACAATATTAAATTACTGCAGATTCAAACAACAGTACTTAATGCTGCTGCCACTTATTGGGTTCAAAAATTTGGTGCCACATGGGGAGCTCCGTGGGGCTGGATGGCACTGCTCCATGTGCTAGATCTTGGTCACCACTGTCTTAGATTATTTTAAGGATCCCTCCTCTTCTACTCATGTTCCACATGTGGCCACCATCATCCCATGTTTGAATGAGAAACTTCCTTGTTATGACAATTATGTATTTAAGTTTAATTTACCAGCTGAAAGACCCACTCATTGTTTGAGAAGCAACTCTCAAACAGTTATCACTTCTTGATGTTTTTTTCTACAAGTCACATTTGTCCACATCATAAACCCTGCATTTTTTGCAGTTATCTTAGCAACACTGATCGGCCCACATAATTTGCATGCATCTTCTGAGCAGCTAATGGAGAAGATGTAACCTTCAAGGGGAGTGAGGCTTTTTCTGCCTTCGTAACTACATCTGGCTCATGATGAGTCCCCATTCCACGACCACCTTGGGGAACAATGACCCAAAAGAAACGCTTGTTTTTGATAAAAGATTTGCTCACCATTGTGATCCCACCCCAGGTTATAACTCAAAGCCTATTCAGTGGCCTACGCAATAAGCCAATCAAAATTATAAGATGGTTATCAACACCGAAGGGACTTGAAGTCAGAGAATCTAAAATTGTTCTTCTACCCTTTGAGATGCTCTTATAATTAGGGTTGAAATGCCAGAAGGCCAGGAGGGAACCACTGTGTCTTCTGGGGACAGTGCTCAATGCTGCCAATCTAGCGTCTTTATTCATCTAGCGTCTTTATTAATCCACACACAGGAAGATGACAGACGCTGACTTGCTTTGAACTCCCTTGTGTATTACATTTATTATTTTGATTTTCATATTTGCGAACTGAGCACCTGTTTATGCCCATGTGGCACCCTACAACTAACCAACACTTTCCTTTCTCCTTTGAAGACACCACTCTAATCCTTTATTTGGCCAATGACAGCTAAAAAACTTGATAGTGGCCTTGAGTCAGGCAGGAATGAAAGCTGCCTCTGTTACTGGTGATCAAATACAGCAACAGGCCACTATAAGTAAAATACTACACAGATCAAAGCAACCTGAGATTACTTAAATTTAACAAGGGCTCTGGTGGAACAGAATAGCTCTCCTTTTACCTGTTGTGGGAGTTCACTGATTAAATACTGAGCAAATTTCTGCAACTGATCTCTTTGCAGTCGAGACAAGGACTCCGAAACAGGCGCTCGTAAGCATACTGCCGATGCCTGGAGAGAGAAGAGAGATAAGAGAACGGCTGTCAGCAAGGTCAGGCAGGACTAGTCCTGTACACTAGATGACTGAAGCTGTTTTAGCAGCAGCCATGGTTAAGCATAGATTTTCCTTGCAATTATGTAAAGCAGTGCTGCAGACTGGACTCGGCCTATGTCTTGATTTTATAAAGCCTATTTTTAAGAAAAGAATTCCTTTTCAAGGAAACTGCTAAACAGCTGTGCTTAAGATCTGTTGTTGCTAGCAATTGCACAAACACTGGCAGAGAATTCACAAACAAACCTCTAAAATAGGCCATTATTTTTTAGCTTCTGGCAAAGAAACAGCTCTGTGGGGGGCTGTTTTATAGAATCGCCATCCAACTAAGATAACCATTAGATGCTTATTCATTTAAAAATTAAATTCATTTTCTCTTCCTTACAGGATTTTTAAAACGAAAAAGATTATAAACTGTACAAGAATGTCTTAATTTCTTTCACTACGCAGAACAAGCAGCAGTCACTTAATTTAAAATTGGAAAAAGGCCAAACCATGTCAAGGAGAAATAGGCAGACGTACCTGGCATCAAGCAATCCCCTTCACATACAGTTCCCCTTTTGTGCTCAGAATATACCAGCTACAAAATGGTTTCCATATCATCATTCTGGTTTACTTCTATTGCATGGAGGATTCCTAGCCTTTTTGTGCCTAATGCTATAACTGAATCAGAAAACCTGCTGGCTACTCCCAGACTCCCAAAAGCACGTATTGGAATAGCCATGTAAGAGCAGAAATTGCATTTAAAATACCCAGCTGTCATCTGGCAACTAGAGGCAACAAGGTGCTTTTCTTAAGGTTTGCACATTCAAGCCTGCAATAATTATCTATTGTGAAATACCACTGATAAATTGTTAGCAATTTTCACCTCTGCTTTTAGGGAGGGCTAAAATGGATTGAAAACCATGATGAGCTTTGATGGCTTTAAGACAATGAATAATCCTTCTGTTCCTTCCAATAAACTACAATCAATCCCTCAAAATTTACTTGGTGAAATGTCTCTCCGAAGAATATCTGCAACATAAGGCTGCACCCTAACATTACATAATTTGTATTTTACCAGCTTATTCTGCCTACTTTCACAACAGGAGTTTCTTGGGACAGAGAGCACATCTCCACTGCATGTTCATAGTGTTAACTACACTGCAGGTACTCCAATAAAAATGGGGACTCACATTTTGAGATCAAACAGGTGGGTTAGTTACCCAACCTGAGGCATAGCATGTTAAAATGGGCAGCAGTACACAAAGGCCAACATATACTGAAATGGTTTTCAACAACAATAGTGCAAGTAACAGCCTTCAAATTCAAAGAAACACTGTGTTTGCAAAGACTCCTGAAAAAGAATTAAAATAATAAGCAGTTTTGCCCACCAGTGACCCTTGAGCATATAATCCTCATAAAAACACTAACGAGGGGATAGAAAGGGGCAGTAGGTATGCATTATCAAAAGATGGTCAAGCAGCTTTGGAAGCTAACTGTACAGTATAGTGAAAATATACAAGGATTAGAACTGTGAATTTGCAGGACTTGCACTGCCACTCAGACTGCAATCTCCAGAGCTACATGACCCATAGCTAAAGGGACAGTCTAAACTTCCCTGGAGAGAAGCAAGCCTGAAGCATAGAAGCTTGTACCCAAGCCACTATGCTTCAACACAGGAGAACATCAAGAAAGTGACACAGAATTGTATTTAAAGGCCTACATTGTGAATCCGGAAGAGACAGAGGGCCACGACATGGGCACACCACTTGGCCCCAGCTCCGCAGGTACAGCTGCACGAGGTGATCCTACATCGGTCAAACATCACCGCCACGTTGTATGCACCTTTTGGTGGCACCATCTGCGGAGGTACCACTGTCGCGCTCAGATGGAAACCTGTTGGAAAATAAGACAAAATTACTGTCCCCCTGAGGATCCGAACATGACCCTGTTTAATACAACAACACTCACATATGTGCACTTATATTTAACTTTAAATGTTAAGCAGTACAAAGTTGTTCTGATTGTATAACAGCATTCATCCTGAGTCTCTAGAACTGGTCTGCCCCTTTAGCTGATCAGAAGAGTTACGTTAATTTAAGTGCAATAAGAAAATGCACAGAATAGCACGGTGTCATGAAATGTGGGATCTTATCAGTGGAGGTGTTCAATACTGGACCAAGCACCCCCATGAGGAACATTTTAGGATAAACTAATCCAGTCCTCCCATACTGCAGAGGAACAGGTAAATTGATATCTAAGAAGTTACTTCAAACTTAGGTGAACTTTCAGAATGTTGCAGTAATCTATATTACACTTGAGCACTTCTGTTGGCATTTCAAACACCACTGCTAAACAACGATTTATTTCTCAAGAAAGAGTTCAGGTAAATTACGCATCACCTTTTGATTCTGAAAATACTCTATTCCAATAACCAACGTCTTGCATGAGATTTAGGTAAACTGTGAAAAGAAACAACACTGAAATATCTAAAAAGCCAGCCCCACTCTTCAGTAAGCAAACAAGTGGGAAGTTAAATGATGTATTTCCACCTAAGCGGGATGACAAAGTCAGAGGTTGGCTTCATGAATAGTTATGCACAATAAATACTCATCGTATCCTTAAGGCAGCCTTCCTCTACAAACATGGTTTACTTACCAGGGCACCTTAAATGTTAGAAACAAAAAATGGCTAACAAAACATACCAGTCTATTTCAATTGCCTCTTGAAGACTTCTGTTCCATGTCAAGATTTCTCTCTGGCAATGCATATCAGCTCCTTTAACTATCCTCAACTTCTTAAGAATTGGTGCAGCATAGAAAAAGCACTAATGGTACCATTCACCAAATAGCAATAATTAGACTTGTAGGCTCCTACTTACCCGCTTTTCTAGAGTGAACTTTTTTGTAGGGAGGATGAGGGACAGTATTTGAAACAGATTTCCACTGTCAACATGCTAAAGGTAGGTAAGTGGACTGTGACTCCAGGGTAGCAAACTATATCAGCTTTGGCCAAGCCACTGTTATCATGGTGTTCAATACTGCCCACAACTTTCTAAACAGGACGAAACAAATCTTTTAGTGTTGGGCATCCCACTTTCTGCTGAATCCTCCTGATAATTACAACTTTCTGGTACCTGGTTGCCTCCTCATTGCTGCTGTGCACTGGGATTCAAATCCTCTTCCTGACTTAGGTAATATATTTCGTGATCAGTGCAGGTGAATGCCACCCAATCCAAGTGGCAGAAGAATTTGGGGGAAAAAAAATAAAAATAAAAGGAGGTGTTCACCACAAAACTACTGCTCTGCTTAATATAAGTTATAGATCTAATTTACTCTCTGCATAAATGTCTCAACACGTCATTTTGCTACACTAGGAAACATCTCAGAAAAAAGCTAAGACACCCTTCTTTCAATAATAGCATGTTAAGCCTTCTGCAAACTTGATGTGCAGCCATACTTCACTTGTACATGCTAAATGTCTAAAATGTTTTACAGAACAAGAATGGGTTGCAGTGGCAATCTTCTTGTCAAAAGTTTGACAAACTTTATTTATATGTGAAGAAACTTCACTTCTGAAACATGAGGAAAGGAGAACTGGTTATAATTAGAGGAGGAAGAAAGCAACACCTTATGTAGCCATCTCCAACATTCAAAACCAATTCACAGACTTGGGCTTGTTTACAATGTACCAGTCATCTTCTGTACAATAGCATTTCTCAACCCATGGGTCGGAAGAATCTCTCAAAGAGTTGTGAACAAACCTTAAAAATGGATTCTCCTTTAAAGGAGAAAAACATGGGAAACCATAGGTTTCCTCTTGCAGGCTGGCAGAGTTCCAGCCTGCAAACAGCTGCCTGGGGGCTGGGAGGAGGGCAATCAGGCAAGGGGCACCATGTGAATACAGAGAATACAGCAATGACAGTAACCCACATAAAATCAGCCCCTAACAGGAGGAGGGAGAGGAGGATCCAGGTAGTTAACCAAAGACTATGGCACTGGTGTCATCAGGAAGGCTTTGGCTTCCATGACCACAGCCCGCTCTTTGGTGAGAGAGGCAGCAAGCTGTTGGGAAGAGATGGCCTCCACCTCTCTCCACTGGGGAGAAGGCTCTTCTCAGCCAGACTGGCTAAGCTGCTCCACTGGGCTTTAAACTAAGCCTGCTGGGGGGCAGGGGACTACTGCCATTGCTGGTTCACTGAGCAACCCTTGCAAAGCCAGCAGGCCAAAGCACTTAAGGGCACCCACCCCACCCCAGCCCTGGTACAATCTGTGGGCAAGGTAAGAGCCCCCAAGGGGACACTTCCCTGCCTGTACACAAATGCCAGGAGCTTGGGGAATAAGCAGGAGGAACTCACCCTCCTGCTCAGTGCAAATAATTATGATGTCATAGGGATAACGGAGACCTGGTGGGACTCCACCCATGACTGGACCACGGGTACAGGAGGGATTGTGTAGGTAAAAGGGGCGGGGATGTAGCTTTCTATGTTAAGGAAAGTTACGCGTCCCTGCAAGCTGATGTTTGCAACCAGGGTAGACAACTGGAGACCCTCTGGGTTAAAATCCATGGGGAACACGCCACAGGGGACACAACGGTGGGAGTCTACTACAGACCTCCCACCCAAAGTCAAGAGCTTGACTAGGAGTTTGCCCGGGAACTGGCTGAGGCCGCATGCATCAGGACCAGGGTCATCACGGGTGACTTCACCTACCCAGACATCTCGTGGGAGGATCACTCAGCAAAATCTGAGCTGTCGCAAAGCTTCCCATCGTGCATGGATGACCTCTATGGGCCAACGAGAGGTAAAGTGCTGCTCGACCTGGTACTGGCTACTGGGGATGACCTAATGGGTGACCTAGTGATTGATAGGAAGCTGGGTGACAGCAACCACGAGCTGATCACCTTCACCATCCGCTGTAAAGCTGGCAAGTCAGTCAGCAACACCGAAGTCCTTGACTTCAGGAAAGCCGACTTTGACAAGCTCAGAAGGCTTGTCAGTGAGGCCCTAAGGGACCGCGACCCCAGGGGGGAGGGGAGTTCAAGAAGAGTGGTTGCTCCTCAAGGGAGCGATCCTCAAATGCACAAGCTAAGTCTATTCCATCTCGGAGGAAAGGTGGCAAGAGGGCCCAGCAGCCCCCCTGGCTCTCCAGGGATCTAGCAGACCTTCTGAGGCTAAAAAGAAAGGCCTACAAAGGATGGAGGATGGGACTCACCTCCAAGGAGGAATATTCTGCACTAGTCCAGTCCTGCAGGAAGCAAACCAGGAAAGCCAAGGTCCTGCAGGGAACAAATTAAGAAAGCTCCCTCCTGTTCCAGGTCCTGGCCAGAGCTGCAGCCCCATACCCCGCTACGGGCACAGGAATCTTGCAGGGGGGACATGCCACCCAACCCCTCCAATGCACTTTCATTTACTTTCAGGAAGATTAGTGAGGTTTACAGTAAATGACAGTGCAACAGAGACATATTTATTTTTATCCAAGCTAAAAGAGTGAGGCCACAGGGCAGAACAGCATCAAGTATTTTTCAAGCTCTACCCCCTCAACCAGAAACAGAGACACTAATGATGCACCTCTGACAAAACTGTGTATGTTCACAATGGCTCCCTCATTTCCTGACACATTTGCTTTCCAAATTGTAGATTTACATGAATACAAATGAATGGAAAATGATTTCCATTCTGTCCACGGCGTGTCCTTTTTCCTCTACAAAAATGAAAATGCTTGTCCCATTCCAAAAAACAGCTATTTTTTCCCCCTATGCATGCTGTCTTTTCTCCAGGGGCTCTGCTGCATATACAGTTGAAATGTCTCTTGAGTTTTAATCTTACCTGGTTTCTCTTCTGGTTCTTTCTTTTAATTGCCCATCCTCCCTGAATCTCAGTTTCTGAATAATATTTTACTATCCTTTATTCTTCTTACATTGCTCTGCATTTTCCATATTGCCCTTTTAATGTATTGCCGAAATGAGTTTTGATGGCAGTCCCCCACTGTATATTAAACATTTTGTTCTTTGCCACTGTTAGTTTCCTAAGCTGTACAGAATTTCAGACCGTTTCCTTTTAACAAATTCTTTATTTCTTCAAAGTTTCTTTTCCTAAAGTCCAGTAATTATTGTGCTACTATTCTCATAGCCTCCTACCAGCTTTTCAGTCCTGGTATCAGTGGTTTGTCTGTATGTGCTTTTAACCTTCAGCTTGATCATATCTGGCTCCATTTCACTGATCAGATCTAAATTAGTCTCTGGCAATTCTTACAGCTCTCTACACTGAGTTTGAAGAACTGCACCCTTCTTTAGAGCTCCCACTATTCTTTGCAGAGTAGCCTACTGGACAAATTTAACTCTTCTGTGATTGCAATGACAGACTGCCAATAATAATAAATACTTTCCAACTTATCCAAAAATTGGATTATAGCAGCAGAGGGCCAGCTGTGGCTCTCACCATTGCTTTTGAGGTGCCAGTGGCATCCACCTTTATAAATCCTTTTCAGTCTTGCCCATGAGCCACGAAGCAGTTTTTATCCAGCATTTAACAGACTGTAACTTGGAAGTAGGCAACCTAACAGATTCAGCCCAAACAAGACTGAGCAATACTGCTCACAGGATAGACGAAACAATGACAGGAAATAGTGGAAATTATGCAAGAAGCCCTGGACCAACGGGGGTCACTTTTGCCAACGCTGTTCCAATCTAATAAAGTTGTCCTTACTTCTGCTAAAATTTCATTCATTGAAAAGGTTCCACTTGGGCTGCCAGTAAATGGGTATCCTTTAACATTCTCCCAGCCCACCCAGCCTTTCCAAACATTCCTCTCTCACTTCAAAACTCAGGAGGCAATTTACCATTCTGCTCCAAATTACATGCCTCAGAGACCAGCCCCTTTTTCTATTGTGCAACTTCTTTTCAGTTGCTTAACAGACCACAATTTCTCAATGTCTCAGTCTATTCTTTCCAGAACCTATCCAGAGCACCTTCTGGTAAAGATAAAACTGAACAGCTGCGCAAGAGTTTCACTTATTTCTTGTCAAATGTTTGCCATCTTCCTGTTCTACCTCAATTTTGCTTCCTCCATTTCTTAGCATGCATGCATACATACCTGCCCTTCTAATTCCCTCCAAATATTATACTTCACTGAGGTGTTGTCCTTCCTAGATTCTGCTTGGCAAGCAGAGAACAACACTATATACATTCTACACATGAGCTCTTATTTGACATTCAAATATTTGGATTTCATATAACTTCTTCCAGTCTTTAAGCCTGCCAAAGACAGATGCCACCTTGTCTGAACCACAAGGGCTCCATGGAGAATGAAGAGTCCAATCTCCTCAATAAAAAAAATCTAGGATTAGCTTTACAGTTATAAGTAACAGAATAACACAAGCAGGGAAGATGGATAAAAAGCGTAATCCACAAAGAGCTTTCCTTATCCTGTTATCAGTAAAGCTACATACACATGATGCTCTGCCACATAACCAAGAATTCATCAGATTGCACACTTGTCATCTCTGCACTTATTTTACTAGGAGCATTAATTACATCAAGACTTCAGACAGCCAGGTTATATATTAAGCTATCAATGAAGAATTAAAATGTCATGGAGACAACAGCACTACAATTAAATTTTCCCCAAGTCATCCAATCAGATATAGCATCTAATTTTCAGAGAAGTTTCTGCATTTCAGTTAGTTTTCTAGTTCAACTGAAAGAAGCTGCACAAAACTAAGGAACTTGTCCAAAGCTTCAGTGATCAAGTAGCAGGCTCAGCAGAAACCTTAACCCAAGATATTTTAGGTTACAACTCCTTCACTATAGTTATCGACAGTTATTCTTAATAACAGAAGTTGTTTGGAGGCACTGTTGCTTTGTTATGTGAATGAGATTTCAAGATCCCTATAGACGTGAAGATGCAGAGCTCTTACCTATCTGGAGAGGGTCTTTGACAGCCCTCATTCGAAACAGTTGCTCCCCCCGCTGGAATTCATCCGCACTGCCATTCGCCAAGCAGGAGTACAATCTATGAGAAGCAAACATTATTCCCTTTCAAATACAATCTTTAAAAGGGGGAAGGGGGGCAGAAACACTGAACTGCACCTTGTTCTCAGTCCATGGAGTCAAGAAACCTATACGGTATGACTGGAACAAAAACTGCTAGCTGCTTTGAGTGTATAAAGCATAGTTTTAGCCCAGAGAAACTACAGAGCATATGGAGATGTGGATAAAATGCTGAAATGGTTATTGTGGTGGGAAAGATACAAGGGCCGGAGAGTGAAGAACTCTAGCTCCTTTTCTTTACAGGCTGAAGCAGTGCTATACTCCCTGCCTGAGACAAAGATGTGTTCTATTTTGAAACTGAACCCTTCAATCTGGCCACCAGTTACCCACAGATCTCTTTCTACTTTCTCCACTTTTGCTAGAAATGTGGGGGTTTGTTTTTTGCCAGATGAAATGTTATTTAAGAGCCGTGCCAGCTATTTATCACTGGATGTGTTTGGTTCCAAAAACATACGGGCTTTTAAAAACTTAAGGCCTTTGCCAGCCAAATTCTTCCAAGCATGTCAAAAGTTTGTTTCCTCATTTGAAACCTACAGCCACAGCCAACTGAGTCAAAAGAACTATTTATGAACTACTGTTTGTATGATGCTTTGATCATGTGAGCTGCACCCTAAGAAGCATATTAAATGGTTATGCAGGCTTCACCCCAAAGCAGTAGATTTTTGTAACTTTAAAAAGTTACTTGAGAAGAATGAGAAATTTCTCTGGAATAGTCTGTTGACAACTGCAAAGTAGGAGTGAAAGTGGTGAGTAAGAATGCTATGACTCTTTCAAACCTATGTTCATGGTAGCTGTGATGTTACTGTTAAGAAAGCCAGAAAAGCTATAGTTGCTATTCTAATATTTTGGGAGTTAATAATAGTCTCCAATTTTGTTGTGGTAAAGTTACCTTTATTTTTTTCCACAACTATACACCATTATCCTTTTTTGGGATACTACAAGAAGTGCGACTTAAAACTGAACTGTTTCACCTTTACGCATCTCTTGTACCATTACTTTGTTCACAAAAAAGTCATAGCCCAGATATGACATGTATAGCCTGGGTGTATAAACATTAGCATTTTGAGGAATGTCAACGTACGGGCTCTGAAATACCTAATTCTTTCACTAAAAACTAACTTTATAGGTGCCTTCCTAGCTTCCAGAGTCACTTGTTCCAAATATGTACCATGACTCCCTCTACATTTTAGGGAACAGCAACCAAATACTTAATGAAATTTCCCATCTTTGCATCTTGTAAGTAGGTTGTGGTATAGTTCTTATGCTCTCACACCAAGCTAGCTATCTACATTCCCCCACAGTCCAACTTTTCCAACGACTTTAACCCAGCTGGAGACCCTTATTGAATGGGGATTTCCTCTGTGTATAATGAATGGTCATGCTTGTCCAGGTATTAAAAAGGATAGTTATTTCTCAAGGAATACAATGAGCACTGTCTTCCTAGACAATCGACAGGGTTGGAGTGTAGCTGTAAAAGCCTTCCCTTCAGAGGGTTCTGGATATACAGTGAATGCACATGTGCATGCAACCCACAACTGCAGAAGTTTAGATAAAAGCTTGATAAATTCAGAAATCAGAACAAAAGCAAAAAGGTCTCTGACCAACTAAATTACAGATGCCATTTAAAATGGCCATCTGCTTGCTCCATGTGTGTTTTGGTCTCGCAGATCCTTGAATTGCTGCAACTAAAAGGCCCATGTAAATTCAAGTCTTCTATGCTAGCTGTCACCACACAGGAAAGATCTGGGAGTCACTGTGGACAGTTTGCTAAAAACATCAGCTCAGTTCTCAGCAGCTATCAAAAAGGCAAATAAAACGTTAGGGATTATTAAGAAAGGAATTATAAATGACACTGAAAGTATCATCATGCCCCTTATAAATCCATAGTGTGTTGACACCTTGAACAATGTGCTGAATTCTGATCTCCACACCTCAAAAAGGATATAAAAGAACTAGAGAAGGTACAACAAAGGACCACAAGGATGGTTAGGGGCAAGGAGAACCTTCCATATAAGGAGAGACTAAAGAGACTTAGCCTATTCCATTTAGAAAAGATGCTCTAAGGGAATATGATAAGGGTTTACAAAATACTAAGCGGTAAAGAGAAATAGGGATTTGTTATTTACTCTCTCACAATACAAGAACTAGGGGTCCCCCCCCAAAAAAACAACAAAAACAAAAAACCTAGTAGGTAGTAAGTTTAAAATTAACAAAAGGAAACTTTTTCACATGTCATTAAAATATGGAAGTCATTGCCATGAGATGTTGTGGAAGCTGATGGTTTATCCAGATTCAAAAAGGAACTGAACAAATTCTTGGAGTAAAGGGGCATCATTAGCTACTGAGCATGGGAATACAGCCTCTGAATTGGAACTTCCAGACCTTAAATGCTGGAGACTAAAAGCAAGAGAGGAACAAGGAGGGGGAGAGACCTGGTCATACTCAGTTCACTCTCTATCACTGTGTGACACAGGATACTGAACAAGATGGACTTACAGTTAGGGACCTACTTAGAGTTTCGCAGATTTCACAGAAACCACGAAATCCAGAACTGTCTGTGACATCAGAAAAAAAACAGCTTAATAAAAACAAGATGTTGGCTCTCCAACTGGAGCCAGCAGTCCTTGCTGCCAGGACGGGAAGGTGCCAACTGGCAGGGCAGCAGGAAGGGCAGCAAACAAGACGGTGGCTTCCCCTTCATCCCTCCTCCCCCCCACTGAGGCCTCCCCGCCAGTAAGTGTGTGTGTGTGTGTGGGTGGGGGGGGGGGGGCTGCATGAAAAGGCAGCTAACAATCAAGATTGCAGTGCTCTCCCTCCCCCCGCCCGGGGCCTCTCTGCCAATCAGCACCGAGGGGGTGTGGCTTCTGCACCAATCAGTGCTGAGGTTTGCGACTGCTGCAAAACAACCACACAATAAGAACTTTATGCCACAATCAACCTGCAAAAATGGATAAGTTCTCCCACAATTTACATAGACCCCCTACCTATGGTCTGACCCAGTAAATAGCAGTTCTTATGTTCTTTAGGATTTCAGACCCCTTGGGTTCTGCCTCTTTAGCAAAAAAGGTTCAAACCAGAGAATAACCTACACAAGAACATGCCTGAGCAACAGATATGAACAATGCCAGGGGAGGCATGGACACCTAATCTGCATAGAAAGCAGAGCCTGTTTCAAAGCACAAATGCAGTGGAAGCAATCTCTATTACCTGATATCCTCCTCATTCTCTGGGAAACTCCAGAAGGCGATCCGAAGTTGCAGCTGTTCAGGCACTGGTGGGTAGACTTTCTCCACCACCTCAAATGGAATGTGAAATGCTACCTGCTTTGCAGACAACTCCACCAATGGGATCACCAGCCCATCTAACAAGACAAGAAATGTTAAATGCAATTAGCTATACGGAGTGTCAGACTAACTGGAGGCTGAAAAGGAAAGGGGAGATAAACTACAGGGTTTATTCTCCTCTTCTTCCCATCAAGTTGAGAAAATAGTTCAGGAAATGGTATCAAAAGCTTTTGCTGAATTGGTCATCTATCAATTCAGTGTCTATTGGTAGCCACACCCTGAAAGATATACATTCGCAGATGACAATGTGTTTGCTAGGAAGAGTAGTCAGCTGGCCTCAGTGACTCAGAACCTCTGCTACTTGGGAATGTTGAGTCACATAAAACTCTCTCAAGCTAACCAATACATACATTTTCACTTATTACAATAGAACAGATAACACCCCGAAGTAGGTACAGCTTTTTTTTTTTTTTAATTGAAAGAAAGAGTGAGAAATTGTACATTTTTATTTTGGTGTGCCCTCAAAAAACAGTCCAAGTGCTCTTCAGCTCAAAGCTAGTTTAAACTGCACAAATTTCACTGCTTCATATATCAATGATATTTAAATGACCAATGGGGCCACAAAAAAACCCTTTGCTTTGTGATTAAATACAGGGTTTTTCATAGCCATATTAAATTCTAACAAGATAACCTAAGCTTCACTTGTCTTCTAAAAAAATCTCATTAAATGAAAGTCTCTCTCCACCTATCTCCAAAAGCACTAAAAGAAAAGAAGGAAAGGCAAATTGGTGGGCGAAGCAGAGGAATGGGAATCAGCAGGCCTGAGTCCACTCCCTAGTTTGTCGGTCTGTGACCTTTTCATCTTAACCACCTGCAAAAAGAGTATAGTATCTCCCTATCTAACAAGGATTTTGGAAAGTTAAATACAAATCTGAAAAAATGCTCAAATCAAACTCCAGATGTTGCCAGTCTGCATGGCACAAACATTTCATGGTACTCAGAAAGAGAAAGCTCTCTAAAGACTCAACCCTTCTCCAAAGACGGTTATAAACGACTGCAAGACCGTTTCAGGCTGGATATAAGGAAGAATTCCTTTACTGTCCGAGTCCCCAAGGTCTGGAATAGCCTGCCATCAGAGGTGGTTCAAGCACCTACATTGAATACCTTCAAGAGAAATTTGGATGCATTATCTTGTTGGGATCCTATGACCCCAGCTGACTTCCTGCCCCATGCGCAGGGGGCTAGACTCGATCTTCCGAGATCCCTTCCAGCCCTAATGTCTATGAAATCTATGAAACTGCAATACCCAACCAGCTCCCATTTTCTACCATTGCAATTTAGCAGAAAGATTTGCTTATTCCACACAAAATTCTACAGACCCATGACTGGTCCTAACTGTTGATACAGAGATACTAAGCAGACACTATTTCCTGGAGATGGGACTACTTTTTCTTAAACCTCCCCCCCCCACCCCCACGCACACAAAAATCAGTCATCAAATTGTATTCCAACCCTTAAGCTTATCGTACTCTAATCTTCTCAGATCATCTAACTGGGAACAGAACAGTTTTCTGCCAAGGTCTCTACAACTTTTGTGCTTGAGATCTGAAGACCAGCTCCTAGGCCACTGAACAAATAAAAATAGTTGATCTCTAGACATGTTAGTTTGAGTTTAACGTTATAGTGCAATACTGCACAGAGGCCCTAAACAGGATCAGGGCCTGACTATGCTGGGCACTAGATGAATGTGTCAAAACAATCCCTATGATAGAGTTTACAATGCTCCTTGAGAATGAAAAACTCTCCCTGAACTGATCAACACTGCCAATTAAGGATGGCTAAGCTGCAAGGCATATGAGGATACGTATGATCTGGCTGCTAAAGAACATATCAGAATGCACATGCACAAAAAGGTTAAGGCCATCCATGAAATTATGGCATTTCCTAACTCAGGTCTCAACTTTGTAACCTAAACAAATTTTCTTTTGAAAGCAGTTAAATGCAATAATTTATTCTTCTCGCTGCCACCTTCCATGTGTCATTTGTCTTTACTTTGCAGGTTCTTCAGAGGAGGCACAGTTCTTTCCTGCACGTTGATACATGACTGGTGTGAAAGGCCTGACCCTGACTGGAGAGTCCGGGTGCTTAATGTAAATTTTAAACAACTATGCCAGGGAAGACATTAAATCCAATCCTTACAATTTTAATGTCAGCTATTTTTTTCCTTTTGCCCTCAGCTGCACAGCGCAATCTGCACTCCTGGAGCTCCAACCCTAATGAAAAGGGAACACACAACAGCCCAGTCTACAAGGATTCATTCCCCAGCTTTACTGAGATTACATCCTCGTTCATCACCACAGTGGCTCTGGTTCACACCTGGCCCTCCAAAACTCTTTGCCAAGTGCCTAATAATACATTCTCAGATATTTCACATTACATCTCTGTCTCCCTAAGCAGCTTCTAAAACTCCACTGGAAGCCAGAATGTAATCCAATCTGGTCCTAGACTTTCCCTCCCCACCAGCCTCTACAGCAACATTTCAAAGAAAAACCTAAGCACTGATGTCACACAGCACTCTCCCTCCCTCTGCCTAGAAACAGCCCTCCAGTCAGAACAGCCTGCGAAGAGACAGGGTGGGATAGGGCCTTGCAAATTATACGCAGTAAAGCAGCTAAGATTTTGCCCAATACCAACAGGCCTGTCAAACAGAGGGATTACACAGACAAACATGGAAAGAACACATACAAATTTTCAAACATCTGCATTGCTGACATTTGATTATCGTACAACAAAATTAGACAAACTAAGCAATATTACCTTCCTTCCCTCAACTAGAGCCAATTAATGGAGCCAGTCCTTTGCTGACAAAGGGATTTCCCTCCCCTCCCCCAACCATAACTGGAAAGATATGCTTCTGCATTTCTTTCAATCTGCAGTTAAAACAGGGCCCCAGTTTGCAATGATCCCAAACAAAAATGGGAAAGATAAGACTGTAAATTTAAGTTTTGATAACAGGGGGATGTAGCTGCATATAACAGGTTGGAAAGAGACTTACCCTATGTCACCCATTCTCTGTTAGGAGTTTTACACTTTCTGCAACTGGATTAGTCATCAGAACCACAGGGTAATTTTATTAGTGGAACCTCATTCAATTTAAAAACAACTTATTTTTAACCACCATAAGTAAAGGTTCAGCAATAAATTGATACCTGAAATAATTATAACTGAATAAAAAGATTGTGCTTTTCAACAGTATGCGTTGTATACATTCAGTTTACCCTATTAAACTAAGGATTTTCACCACACACTACAAAAGGAAAAGAAAGCAATAAAAAATTAAAATGTGATTTTAAAATGCAAAAAACTGACATGCGCTTCACAGATGGGTGAAATACCTGAAACTTTTAATAAGTATATCCAAATAATTATTAGATTGCAAATCTGTCACATCCCTCTGTATATGGATTTAGTGCTGGCAATAGAAGTTGGATAGATAGCATTCAAAGACTGAATCTTACAGTTAAACAGCCAGAGCACAAGCATTCTGTTAGTAGGAGAAAGTAATTCAGTCACCATGTCCTCAAAATAAGCTGAAGGTGTCAGTAAATACCAGTTATTATGGTGGCTTATGTAATGCAACTAGTCTCCCTACCTGAAAGGGGAATGAGACCGTCAACCCCAGACTGACTTCGCAGCCTTCAAAGCTCTAAAATAACAATCACCATCCTTAAGCCAATCAAGCAGATCCCACCTTTGGGACTCGCAAAAAGCTTAGCTACACAGAATGATTTAAACTGTTTCCCCCTTTTTTTCCCCTTTAAAAAAAAAAAAAATTCAAATGACAAAGGTTTTCAGACTTGGATATCTCTTCAGCAACAGGGCAGGCTTATGCTCTTGGAGGTGGGATATCAAAACTTCTCAATCCAAATCAGATGTTGCTTTGAGCCTTGAAGAAATGGTCTGAGTCATAAGAGAGCTAGCATGTGCAACAGCTTGTTACTGCAAATAAAACCTTCCCTATCGATAACTGTCATCCTTTGACAACTAAATACATCACACTTAGTAAAGCACCAATCTCTTGGTCCCAAGAATTCCCACATTCCTCACTCACCCTTCACTGGTATCTGGCAGCAAGTTAACAGGTGAAAACATGTGGAATGACTATTAATGAGTATGAGCACAATAATGTGTAGGATGAGAGCTCCTGAAAATCTAGAGCAGTTTCTACTGTCAGTGCAAAAAATATTAACAACAGTTGGATAAAACATGCCACACAAGCCCCAAAGATTCCAGCAGGATGATGCTGCCTCTGGTACATCATCCAAGTATCAGGGAGGCAGGCAGTAACGCAGGAATACTGGAATTGCACTTGAGAAAGTGAGATAATAGCAATTTGGAATGAATCAGAGCAATAGAATGTGGAGGTGAATAAACATTATAGAGAAGGGATAGGAAAGACAAACCTTGGAGATCAAGGATGATGATGATAAGAACCCAACACTGGTTAGGCGTTTTGCATAAACAGAAAGCTAAGTATATTTTACAATCAGTCTTTTAAAGACCTAATCAGGAAAAAAAGAAATCGAGATGCTGTTAAGGAAATGAAAAGTAAAAAAAAAAAATCAAGAACTTACAAAAAAAACCACCAAAAAAATGAAACCAAAAAACCCCCTTTTGTTCCTAAGGAAACCTGTCGGACTGGCTAAAGCATCAAGTAAAGCCAACTTTTTAAAATTACATTTTGTGGAGGAAACGTCTCTATTCTGAATGCAGAGAGAACACTTCTGAGATGAGGAGGAAGTGATTTAAAAAAAAGTGTGGAAAACAACATATTTATTGATATAGGAAGTTTTGGCCATCTAACTTCTGAAGTCATACATAATCTCCAAGGAAAAACATGTTAGGAAATGAAGAAACATGTCTGAAGAAGGATTAGAGGAAGGCTGAAGACTAGGGATGAAAGTCCTATTTCTTAAATAAACACCCACTGCAAAAAATCTACAAGTATTAAAAATAAGAGTAAAATGATCTGCAGTCAAGATGTAATTCACATTTGTATAAATGGAAACATCAGGAAAACAGAGAGGGGAAAAAAAGCCAAAAAATTTACCCATGAATTAGAGAAGCGGAAAGAAAAACATTTTAAAATGTGTCTGAGAAGAACAAAGAAAATAAGAACCCTGCAAACAAGGTAAAGAAAAACAATAACTTGTAACTGAGCTACTGAAATATTCCTCCAGAAGCAATAAAAACAATTGTAGCAAGACAGGCAGCATGGTCCAGGTAAAGATTAAGACATGAAGAAAAGAATCAGTATTTTGATGAAAAACTGACATAAAAGCAAGACAAACATTATCTCAGGGACAAATATGGCCACGTTTGTAAGGCAGACCCCACCCACACCAACTGCTGCTATGTCTTGGGAAACAAAGTACCTGAAGACTAAAGAAAGATATGGTTTTGAGTCTTGAAAAGGGAGTCAGAGAACATAATCCACAAAAGAATTGACTTGCAGATTAAAGCATCAGTAAATAAAAACCCAGGTACACTAGACTTTGCCGTAATAGAAATGTGAATTAGGGATGTGTTCTTTTTATACCAGCAACACATCTAGTACAAACACTGTTTATACCAGAATAAAGTGTTTCTGGCACTTGGCTTGCTTCCCTTTTGGAGAAGCAGTATAAGCCACTCGTATGACCAGGGGACAACAGGGCAGGCCCTATGAGGAGAGGCTACGGGACCTGAACCTGTTCAGCCTCCAAAAGAGGAGGCTGAGGGGGGATCTTGTGGCCCGTTATAAACTTGTCGGGGGGGGGGGCGTGGAAATCAGCAGGCACTGGGGGAGTCACTGTTCCCCCGAGCACTGCCAGGAGTGACCAGGAATAACGGTCACAAGCTGGCAGAGGGTAGGTTTAGGTTAGATATCAGGAGGCGCTACTTCACAGTCAGGGCGGCTAGGGTCTGGAACCAGCTTCCAAGAGAAGTGGTGCTGGCCCCTACCCTGGGGGTGTTTAAGAGGCGGTTAGATGAACATCTTGCTGGGGTCATTTGACCCCAGCATTCTTTCCTGCCATGGCAGGGGGTCGGACTAGACGATCTGCTCAGGTCCCTTCCGACCCTAGTAACTAGGAAACTATGAAAACTACTGACAAATAGAGGTGCATCAATAGAGATTTTGGGGGCTGATACCGACAACAGATTTTTAAGAAGGCATATTGACCGATACCGATCTGATTTGTGATACAGCTGTATGCAGTCCACTGTAGTGGAAGGGGAGTGGGGAGGGAAAGAGCTGGGGGGGGAAGCGGGGGTCAGATCAAAGTCACCTGTGGTGAGGGAGGAAGTGGGGCACTGGCTGGGGTAGCACCTGTTGCTGTGTGAAACCCAGAAAGCTGGGGGGGGCAAATGTGCCCCCAAATGTGCATGGGGTAGGGCAGGCTGCAGCTGCAGGCTGGGGTCAGGGCGACACAGGGCTCTTCCTGGCAGGGGTTGAGCCGGGCTAGACTCGGAATCGGCTGCTGCAGCCACCCCAAGTTTCACCATAGCCCCCACTCCCAGCACCACCACCAGGAACAGCCCAGTGCCACCCCGGCCCCAGCCTGCAGCTGCAGCCCCCCTGGCGCACCTTCCCAAGGTGTGTGCAGCAGCATGAGCCAAAGCTCCCAGACAAGTTTCATAGCTGGTAGGGTTAGAAGGGACCTGAGCAGATCATCAAGTCTGACCCCCCTGCCACAGGCAGGAAAGAATGCTGGGATCAAACAACCCTGGCAAGGTGTCTGTCTAGCCACCTTTTAAAGACCCCCAAGGTAGAAGCAAGCACCACTTCCCATGGAAGATGGTTCCAGATCCTAGCCGCCCTGACTGTGAAGTAGCGCCTCCTGATGTCTAGCCTGAATCTACTCTCCATCAATTTATGGCCATTATTCCTTGTTACTACCAACAGTGCATGGGGGAACAGGAACTCTCCCACTGCCTGCAGGTCTCCCTTGGCCAGTTTATAGATGGCCACCAGATCCCCTCTCAGCCTTCTTGTGTGGAGGCTGAACAGGTTCACGTCTCGTAGTCTCTCCTCGTAGGGCCTGCCCTGCTGCCCCCTGATCATGCAAGTGGCCCTCCTTTGGACCCTCTCCATGTTGTCCACATCCCTCCTGAAGTGCGGCACCCAGAACTGGATGCAATACTCCAGCTGCAGCCTGACCAAGGTCAGATGGAGAGGGAGGATCACCTCCTTGGACCTGCTCGTGATGCATCTGTGGATGCATGACAAGGTGCGATTAGTCTTCCCAACTGTGTCCCCACATTGGTGGCCCATGTTCATCTTGGAGTCTAGAACGACTCCCAAGATCCTTTTCTGGTTCTGTGCTGATGAGAAGGGAGTTCCCCAGCCTGTAGGTATGCTGCTGGTTCTCTCTCCCTAGGTGCAGTACCCTGTACTTGTCAGTGTTGAATCCCATCTTATTTTCAACCACCCACCCCTGTAGCCTGTCCAGATCCAATTGCAGCCTGTCCCTCCCTTCAAGCATGCCCACTTTTCCCCACATCTTAGTGTCATCTGCAAATTTGAACAAGGTGCTTTTCACTCCCTCATCCAAGTCACTGATGAAGATGTTGAACAGTGCAGGCCCGAGGAACGAGTCGTGGGGGACCCATTGCCCACATCCCTCCAAGTCAAAAACGACCCGTCCACTACCACTCTCTGGGTGCAGCCCTCCAGCCAGTTACCAACCCATTTGACTGTGTAGGTGTAGATGTCACAGTCCCCTAGTTTTTTTTTAAATGAGAATGGGGTGAGAGACAGTGTCGAACGCCTTCCTAAAGTCCAGAAAGACTACGTCCACTGTTACCCGTCTCTAAGGATTTTGTGACCTGGTCATAGAAGGCCACCAGGTTGGTCTGACAGGACCTGCCTCTAATGAACCTACGTTGGTTGCCCCTAAGCATAACCTCTCCTACTGGCCCCTCATGGACATGCGCCAGGATAATTCTCTCAAAAGGCTTACCCAGGATCGAGGTAAGACTAACTGGCCTATAGTTTCCTGGGTCCTCCTTCCCCCCTTTTTTTCAAAATGGGAACTACATTGCCCCTCTTCCAGTCCTCTGGCATCACACCAGAGCACCACGAGTGCTCGTCAAGCCATGCCAGGAGTCCTGCGATGAACACTGCTAATTCCCGCAGCACTCTGGGGTGGAGATAGTCAGGGCCAGCTGATTTAAATATGTCCAGTCCCTCCAGAAGTTCCCCGACTAGATCCGCACTGACCCTAGGCCTGGGTGTGCCTCCCCTGGGGCCTGCTCACTGAAGACGAGAATTGTTCTTTGACAGAGCCATACCCCACCTGTCCTCCCTGTTCTATCCCTCCTGTACAGCCTATAGCCTTTGATGTTCACCGCCCAGTTGTGCGTTGGATCCCACCATGTTTCGGTGAGCCCCACTATGTCTGGGTTTGTCTTAGCTAGCAGAAGGGCAAGTTTCTCCTGCTTGCTCCCCATTCTACAAGCATTAGTGTATAGGCATTTAAGGCCTCCTGAAGGTGTATGGACTGCTTCCCTAATTCCACGACTATCCGGGCATGTCTCTTACCTGGGTATTTCTTGAGTTTGTCGTCAGTCTTGGCTGGGCTGTTCTTGTGGGTGACACTTGGTTTGGTGTTCCAAAGCTCCCTCCAGCCTCATCCTCCCCTTCCCCAACAAGCTATGGCTCCATCCTGCACTCCACCCTGCCCCAGGCTGGGCAGTGCTTGCCCCAGCCCCAGTCCCCCCTTTACTATGGGAGCCTTACCTGCCCCCCACCCCCCACACATACTCCTCTCCCCCTTCCCATTCCACAATTGGACTTACCAGCTACACTCAGCTCTCCAGGCTGCAAGCATGCACAGGCATTTTATTGGCCAAATTATGAGCCACATAAAGCCGATTTCCGATGCACTCAATTTTCTTTACATCAGTGCCCATCTGATATCAGACCAATATATCGGTGCACCTCTATTGACAAAGCACCTTTTTCCCAGCAAAAGTTGCGTTTACACTAGAAGAGCTTGCACGAAAAATGTATATGTATAGTTGTACCAGATAGGATATTTTAGAAAAGGCTATCGGGGTCAGTGATCTACAGACAATGGACCAGATCTGGACTGCAAAGAGGTCCAACCATACCCAAGAATTAGGCAATATACAACTGCACCAAACCAGCTGTCTCCCTCTTCAGCACCTTCCTCTGCAGCCCTCCCTGCAGAGCAGTCAAATATCTGCAGCCAGGGTAAACCACAAGCTCCCTGATCCAGTCCATGGGCTATAAGGAAGGAAGATTTAAGGCCCATAGCCAGGGGCCAGGTGGCAAGCTCTGGCCCACTGGGGCAAAAGGTTAACAACCCCTAGCCTAGACTAGAACAAGTTCCAAACAACAGAAATGTCTGAAGGAGACTGCATTCAAACTAAACTCGAATATAATGTTTTTTGATGGAATAAATTAACTTGTGGATAAAAGGCATATTGAAGGAGATTGGAATAAACATGAATTTCTCTGGAGAGCCATCAAGTGCTGTGAGGTCACAAGAGATACAAATAGGACTGGTAACTGTGCTTAATATTCTGCACCTTCATTACTGAGTTACACTCTCCAGGAAATTGTTAGTGATGATACCTGCAGCTCCTATCATACATAGAAGGGTAGAGCAATATAGAGTAGAAAATAAAAATACAACTGGAATTGATCTGACTAGTCAAGATGAGACTCAGTGGGAAGACAAAGCATAACTGTCCAGTTCTGCACCCTGAGCAGTGGCAAGTGTACAGTGCAAAAGCAGTGGCCATAGGAAAAGAAACATTCATCCTTTTTTGTTACCAACATGCACTGCCAAGCAGCCATTTAAGTGGATTTCCAGCAGCAAGAAAAGGAGGTGACGGCTTACCATAGAGAAGTGAGCCTCTGGCCATTGCCCCTGCACCATGTACTGGCATGGCTAAGGGCACAGAACTGGCCAATTATACCTCTGATAGAGCTCTGTCTTTACCCAAAGTCTCATCTTGACCTGTAATATTTGTTCAGCTCTAGTTGTAGAAACACACCTGCACAACTCAATTACCTGTGCAAGACAAAGCAGCCATGAAACTTAAGTCCCATTAAGCACAAGAATCTATCTTCCTCCTATCACTACCCAAAACAAACTAGAGAGTTAGCAATTATGGGAGGTGGGCTTAGGAAGCATGCCTTGCATTTGAAATGCAGCATCTCAATGTTCTCCGAAACCTGAAAGCTCTAATTTCATTGTCTATTTACACACAACGTTTTCCTCTACCCCTTGAAGTCTGTTCTCCCTCCACTTCATTGCCTCCTCTGTGAAAAACTACTATTTTTTTTTTTTAAAGAATTACTAACTACAGCAATTTTTGTTTTCCATCTCAAGCCTTGCACAAATGTATCATGCTTGTTAATAAATGTTCGCTTTCACATTTGGAAAGCACAACTTGGAAAATAAATTTCTGAGAGAACGTGCAAAGTACTTCTCATGGGCACTAAATCCAAGGCAAGGTTAGTTTCAGACCAAGTGATCAAAACCCAAGAGAAACCATAGCTTCACTCGTTTTTCCTAAACAAGAACATTTTTAAATCCAAAACATCATTCTAAAAACTCACGTGCAGAATAAAGGGAACATGAGAAGTTGCAGTAAAACAAATTGCAGGTAAATGAAAATACAGGACTTCCCTTTTCTTCTTCCAAATCTCTTTAACATATACCTCTTCTATGAAACCAATGAATGCTTCTCCACCCTTTCACATAAAGGACAGAAGACTAATAAAACAAATCATGACCCAAACTACTCCTTCAGTACCTCAGTAAAGTTTTGCTCGTTTAGGCCATGATCATGCTGATAAGTATAGCAATAGGCCTCTGTGCAAAGTAAAAATACATTTCTACGAAATCAACCTGTAGGTTCAAGGCCTTCAACTGTAAGCTACTTGTGGCATCTATGCAGTGATCATGCCCGTTTCTGTATAGTATACTTAGTAATAGACTCCTCTGTTCATGTGTGCTAAATGTTTTAAAAGCAGACCTTACTTACACAAACATAGGTTAGGGGTGATGTTACACTGTAGGCCACTGACTGCCAGCTTGATACTACAGTTGCAACTGGAAGCACTGCTTTCTCATAGTTTAGGTACAGAAACAGCTCTCTTACAGAGCACAAGTGTCACTGTATTCTATACTCGTGAGACATCTGACATGTAGATCTGAACTAAAATTTTCCTACTGAAAAAGCAATATTTAGTGCCTTAAAAGCATGACCTATAAGGAGTAAGAGAAGAAGAAAATGCTTTGAGATGTGGGGGAGGAGAATATTGCTCCAAAACCAGATGTTACTGCCTGAAATAACAGGAGGAGATATTATTTGGCCCCTGGAAACTCAAAGCCAAGAAAATAAGCTGAAATTTAGAAGAACTCAGAAGTTAGCTGACAGCAAGAAACCTTTTTTTTCTGGAAACAGATGAACTGCTAACACTATTATGGCATTATCACACGTATTTAAAGAAAGGTTAGATCTATGCATGTTTGGAGGAGCACAAGGTCTGAAACGTTAGATATGAGGAGGGGCAGATCTGACCTAAAATGACTCCTGTCAAAAGCAGTCAGTTGCTAAGAATGCTGTAACTGGCCTTGGTAAAACAAGCTGCTGATCTCAATCCAGTTCACAATGGACAAGTAAACACAATCACAGAACACTACAAAGTAATTGGAGCTAATAGACTCCCTTAAGGCAGTTGCAGCAGAGGAGCCAAGAAATGAACAGGCACAAAGAATGAACTCTATTGCCCGAGAGGTGATAAGAAGGAAGAACACTAACTGGAAGGCTTGTGATGAAGCTTATGCTGCCATAGCTCTGCTGTAACCATTTTGGAGACAAAGGAATCCAGTCACCAAGGCCATGAACTGGCACACTGGAATATTAGAACTTTATACTTATAAAGGGGGTAGAGGGGAGGGGACTAGGGAGTTCCAACCCAAATCTCAAATGGACTCTGCATAAAACCAGCCTGAACTTGGGAAATCCAGCTGAATGCTAAAACACTAACTCCTACCTTCTTCCAACTGATTTCACTCCACTGCTGATCTACAATTCTATACTAACTTCCACTAAGAAGCACAAAAAACTTTATAATTGCAAGCCAGCCTCAATATAACTGTTTAGCCTCACTTCATAGAGGGGAGGGGGAAGGTCGAGCAAAGATGTGAAGTGACTTAACCAAGTGACCAAGATCACTCAACTAGTTAAGCAACACCTACTTAAAAGAGACAAGGAAGTCTTCTTTCATCCCTCCCTTCCCTGTCTTATATTCAAATCACTCTATTTGACAGCCTGCTCTCTGCATGACCTCTCTCAGCATCTGATAAAAGTGGGTTCTTGCTCATTAAAGCTTATGCATCTCTGATTCAGTTGGTCTATAAGATGCATTTCTACCCTGCCATCCACTAAATTAGTTTCATATAACCTAATCTAGACTTGTCTCAGCAAAATTTCCTCTAAGGCTATCCACCTAAAAAGGGGCTCCTGAAGCCCAGCTTGGCACTGAACCAGCTAGCTACAAAGTGGATTGAGAGTAATTCCTGGAAGAAGCTATACAGCAGAGTTCGCATATAGTGTTTTATATGGAGTACAGAAAGCTTTGGAGCAAGAAAGAGGTACTGAATATCTTTTCTACTGAAGTTTAGTCAAGCTCATTCAGAAGAAAGCGCAAAGCAGAAAAAAAGCCTGATTTAAGCTTTAAGCTTACTTTTGACAAAAAAACTGTCTGAGGGGGTTTTTTTGTTTAATACCAGGATAACTGAAGCAGTTAGCCTTCCTGCTGTAAAATGCTCATGAAAAGAAAAAAAAAAAGCAATTTGGTTTTACAACCCTGCAAGTAGGGCAAGGCAAACTACAAGCAGGGGTATGTTTTTGACCTTGCACAGCTATCTTCATCTCCCTCCCACTGCTGCTCACCTCCCCACCCCCCAAAACATCTGGGTCCTTTGCCTTCACTATGATTTTATAGTATTATAGTTAACCCACATTTAGTTACTTTCTTCTTGGCAATGAAAATATAGCCTTAGAGAAACTAAGCCATCAACATACAAGTGGAAGATCTAGCCATCTAGTCAGAACTTAATTTAAAATTATTAGTGTATCAATTTACCCATAGGACAACTTCAAAAAAGTGCCGATCAGTGAGAATGCATAATATCATAAAATTAGATTTAGAGTTCAGGTAATTCACCTGTTATTCTCCATACAGACCTTACTAGAGATAATTAATACCATACAGACCTCAGTATTAGTATTATTACAAGACCACAAACCAGGGTAACCCGATTTATACTGATTTCTTCTCATAGAAAAAAAATCCATTTCAAAGGGGTGCAAGAAACCTATGCAAAAAAGG
Source organism: Crocodylus siamensis (assembly GCF_052110815.1). NCBI lineage: Eukaryota > Metazoa > Chordata > Crocodylia > Crocodylidae > Crocodylus > Crocodylus siamensis. Next base: position 25,335,775 of record NC_143401.1, on the reverse strand, counting down.
GATCAGGAATAGAATCTATATTTACAAAAGAATCAGCATTTACAGTTTGTTTTTCAAAATAGATTTATGACATAATGAAGGATAAGCATCAGATATAATCAAAGAATACTTTAAGTTCTGGGGGTCCACATCACTGTTAAACCACAGGAAAATAGCTTAAAAGATGCACAAGACAGATGCAAAGTGGAATAAGCATCACAACATTTTATGTAGAATATATCTGACATGGCTGTTGAGAGGCAATACCTGGTAGACACACAAATCCCAGATGTGCAGATTAGTCAGGGATTAAATACTCTTGCTTACTGGATAAATCACAGCTACTATCTGTGCATGATTTTTTCCTACTGAGAGCTACCACAGAATGTTTTAAGGTACAAAAATCTAATTTACAAGAAAAGGGCATTTCATTTATCTTCAGGTGTGCACAGACCTTGAAAGTGAACTTTTTAAAACATGATTTATAAGCCAGAATCAAATTTAGGAGTTATTTAGTCTGTGAAAAATACTGAACACTTGGAAATAGCTTTGGGTTAGCCAAAATATTCGATTGTTCAAACTGTTCATGTGTTTTGGGTTGCTCTCTCCAGGTTTCCATTAGAAAATGCACAGAAGTACTAGCATATACATTTTATACACTTGGAAACTTTTTGACTTTTGGAAGCAACAAATGAGTCTTATCTTCAGTCCAGCCTTAAAAGTCCATTCAAAAACTGAACACTGACATGTTTTCTTTTACTTCAAGCTAGTGTCAGATTTTAAACACATGGCAACTTTAAAAATGCTGAAAAGCTAGACTGAGTTTGGTTACTTTTTTTAACAGATCAGTGCAGTCAAACCAGACCAGTTTGAAGTTTCTAAACTTTGGTCATTTATGAAAGAACATTTCTGATAAACCCTTACTAAATTATATGTTTTTCTCCAGGTGTACTTAATTGAGCAACTGAGCTAGTTTAACAAAACTGAAGACAGAGTGCCATCCCTGCAATAGATAACATTAAGCATAGAAGTTGCAGAATGCTGCAGCCCAGAAAGATTTTGTTCAAGTAACTGTGAGCAACTGGAAGAGGCCACACACTTAACTGAAATAACTGCTATTAGCCAGTGCCTCAAGTAAGTACTTGTATACATACATACATAAAGAACAGTTTCTAGGTGCAATGCCTTCTGAAGCTTCCCCAACCCCCATCCCACCCAAGATGACACCTATCCTTCCCAAAGTGGGCATTCCACCACTGAAAGGAGGTCTGCAACCAGTCGCTGGTGACATATGTAGCATCTGCATGATTGAATAGTGAAAGGCTTATACGTAAAAAGGGAAAAGAGTTTTCAAAAAATTGTCAAAATATATACAACTCCCCTTATACAACTAAACTAAACTCATAAAGACAAGAACCCTCAACCCCATTTGCAAGGTCCAAAGGCAGATAACAGAACCAGCATCACGAATGTCACACCAGAACACTGGCCATCTGAACCTGTCCCTTCTGAAATAAAGAGATCTGGTAAAAGAGAGATACAAGCCTCTTGCTTTCTGCTAAGGAGTTAAACTGATTTATTTCTCAATAGTCACCACTTGCTTTCACTTACACACAGCTAGATGGCAAAAGTAGGATCAATAGAATAGGGAGCAAAATTCCAGATAAACACTTGTTTTAAAATCATTTAACATTCACCGAGTCCCATCTCTACTCCATGCTAGCTCTCCAGCTATTCCAGTTCCTCTGCTGCCCACAGCAAATCCTTCGGCCTTGTGCCAAGTAGTCAAGACCGAACTGCATAAAAGCTTGAGACCCTCTCATTCCATCCCCTGAGGCTACGTACAGTGTGACCTTTCTCCCTGAAAAAAATCCCAAAAACTGGACTACTTTTTCTGACAGTTTGGAGGTCATCAGCCCTCCTGTTATCCTAGTCACAGTGGAATCAACAAGGAGGAAAGATTAAAAATGAACTCAGCAAAGTACTACTAGGAGCACTACAGGAAATTCTGGGGTCCTGTGCCCCCTGGATGCCCATGGGCCAGAAGAGAAATACCATGAGCTATGTTTTTCTGAGACACTTACTGACACAATGAAACAGGAATGTACCTTTAAGAGAACAAGCAGCAGTGTGCACATGAGACTAGATGCCAGCACACTAGCTAACAGCTGTTCTTTTGGATCAAAAACTTACCCTATCAACTACCTCCAAACTACAGTGGCAGCAGTCAGTGGAATTGTACCTCATGTCACCACTGATGAATTTGGCCTAAAAAAGTCAATGCTATCATCAGCAACTAAACCAGAATTACTACCACACCAAATAATTCACTGCCTAAAATGCTGGCTTCTCTGAAAAACATTTCAGTCAAATTAATGGATGACTTTCAGGACAAAAAAAAAAATAGCACTTAAACACTACATATTAGATTACATAACCACAACCCAGTCTGAAAAGGCAGCTCCACCATATTCTTAAATCTGGAACAAGCTTTAAACACACTCTTCTTCTACTGTACTGAAATCCATAAGAAAGTTCTGTTTTAGCAATAAAAAGTTACTATACTATTTCAGATTCAGATGTCTGGTGTCACAAACCCACCCCAAAAGCAGTAATAATTTTGGGGTTCAGAATGTCTCATGCAGAGGTACTTTACTTACAGCAGCTTAAACTGAACTATCCCACCCTGCTAACTATCCTTTGATCCCTGCCAGAAGCAAAATCGACTGAATTCACTTGTATCACTTATCGCTATGTTAAGACATATGTATCTTTGCAGTTTTGTGTCATAACTTAATCAAAAGGTTATAGCCAGATTCCTGGTTAATAGTTATTTACACGTCAAAAGAACTCTTGTATGCAGGCCTAATGAACAGAGGGAAAGAAAAACTATTATGTATCAATGGCCAATTGCTTTGCAAGACCAAGAGCAATGGCCACTTCCGACAAGGCAGAAAGGGTAACGGTTGAGATGGGCACCCAAAAGACTGGATCTGCCTGTAAGGAGACAACAAATATATTTTAAGATGATGGGCAATTACCTCAGAGACTTCCAGACACCTCAGAAAAACGGAAGTTTTTGGAGGATTCTAACAACTCCCTGGAAAATGAATAGTACAGCAGAAATGGAGGAGCTTGAAGGTACAAAATGCTCTGAAGGCTCATGTAGTAGTTAGGAAAGAGGGTGAGAAACTTAATCAGTTTCTCTTCTGTGCTCAGGCTGCAAACTGTTTCACTTTTTCTTGTACATTTGTTTCTTCTAAGTCCTTCTGCTGTTTTCCCACTCACCGATTGCCCAAGGTAAAGTGTGATCTTCAAGTAAGTAATGGTCCAGGTGTGCACCATTAGCAGAGGATGCATGTGGGGAGGGCAGTGGTGGGGGAAGAAGAAAAAAGCATAACATTTGACATGATTCAAAGTAAGGTCTCACCCTCCCATTGGCACAACTGTGGAGTCTGGTATAAGAGCAGGTTGAGCAGAGGTCAAGGGGCTGTCCCAGAGCAAACTTCAGTTTGTTCCTTGAAATAAACAACAGTCAATAGGACAGTGAGGAGAAGAGCTTAGGGCTCCAGGGGTAGGCCACAGCTGGGTACATAACAACTGGTTTCATGTGTTCCCTGAATTTACTTCATACAAATCTGGTCTCATTCAACACAAAACTTGTTCAAACAAGTTAAATCCAAACCAAAAAGGAAAGAGGCACAGAGTTTAACAGGTAAATGTTATCTCTACTGTTTCTCTCATCTACATTCACCCACCCTTTCCAGGGAAGATCAATCAGAATCTTCTGGGCAGTCTTTGAGTTAACAGTGCTTGAGAGTATATTGAAGCATTTCCTGAACAAGTCGGGAAAACCAGATTAAATCAATTTGTCTCTGTAGAAGCCCAGAACCTCAAGAGCTAAATATTGACAGGCTCTTTTCTTAATACTCACCTGCTTAAATCTCAAATGCAGTTGGGAAGCAAAATGTGCCACTTAGTTCAGCAGGAACCAGGCATCCACAATGTGTCAGAATTCTCTAGAGAAGGTTCATCCAAGGGGAAAAAATAAAGTTCTCAGTCCCTTATTCTTATCCCTTAGAAAAAGAGCAGCAGAGACAAGCATCTCACTGCTGTTAAGAATGCTAAAATGATGAGCACATTTTTATAAAGCCAGACAGGGAGTGCTACAAAATACTGTATTTGTGCCAGTGCTGGCCAGTATTTCTTGACAAAACTGGCAGCTTGCGTTCTGCTTAATTAGCTGTGGAGCTGTTCTGATCAGCTTCAGTCATTTTCGCTGCATTGTTACTCCTTTTACTTTCTCTGCGTGTAAAGCATGCTTCTTAACCTTGATGTCGTGTACTCAAGAGTTCAGAGAATAAAGTCACTGTTCTCTTCTAGAAGGTTTCCATGTTTCCACATACTTCCTATAGGAGATATAGTGAAGCTTTAGACCTTGGGGTGACCTGCCCTAGGTGATGTGAACAGTTGAAACAGCCCTGTATCAAACCTGAACCAGACCTATAGAGAATAGACAGCTATTTTCCAAACACAAGGATTTAGGCTTTTGGAAGACTAAACTCAAATCAGGAAGTCAGACTCCATTTCTGACCCAGCATCCCTTCCTATGGAGAGATTCTGCTATGCTCAGGTGCTATGAGGCAGCTTTTACAAAAGCTAAGCTGCTTGATGTTTTATTTCCCATCTCATCAGTACCTATCATCATCTCTAACCCACTTTTCTCTGGGCGTAAACTTCACTTACCCTTCAAAACAAATGTGATGGCAGAAACAAACAAAAAACAAAAAATGCCAAGTTGCTGCATTACTGAATGAATCAAGGAGGGAGAGCAAGCCAATTTTATCATAGTGTTGGGGGGAATAGGTCTGAAGCCCCTGGGCTTACAGGATATTTGTAATACCGTTACCAACTGTATACACAATTGGTAATTCTATATGGAGATTTTCATCTCCAGGGTAAAATGTTCAAATCCAGCCTAAAAACAGAACAGAGGTATTTTTCCTTGATTAGTTAGAGAGCAAAGGGAAATAAATTGGAGACTTCAGGACTAGACTTTCAAAGGCTGAAATCCATGAGTATGGTGTCTTTGGGCATTCTTTGGATACCTAAACACCCTGACAAAAAAATCTGACCTCAAGCCTTGTTCCTTATGGAGAGGTATCATCCACCCTACTGAACCAGTAACATCTTTGATAGCCTTGGCAGGGATACCCAAAATGAATGAATTACCCCCTTATTCATAAATGGCTGCTCTTCCAGTTCTAAGTTGCAACACTGGTTGCTCAAGCAAGTTTGCACTGCCACCTCTCCACCCTCTGCACTGCTGCTGTACAGTCCAGTTGGATTGAAGCTGTGAGTTTCCAACCTTTTACTAGCCTTACACTAAACTAGCAATTATGTTTTGCTCTGTTCATCTAGAGTACTCTTCATCACTGTCTGCATTTCCTCGTGCCAGGACAGGAAATAGATTCCTTCTCCAAGACCGGAAGTAAATAGTGAGAAGGAAGCTGATACAGTTTTAGAAGGAACATCATGAAACACTCCAAGCAACAGAGCACTTAAGGAGAAAATGGTTGTGCCAAAATGCAGTGTGACAATTTTGGGGTCACGATCAAATACAGCAGTCACAGATGGATGACATCCCACCAAGACCTCTGCAACACATTTGGATGGTGCTAAGCGAGCCCACTGCTTCAGGGGGAATCCTCTTATATTTATGCCAAAGTCCTGAAACCCTTGCTGCTCACCACTGGTTAAGTCTAGTCCCCGTCCTTGAAACATAACCAGCTTAGCTAGCTGGCCCCCATGCAGGACTGCTGTCAATGTAACTGACTTGTCAAGGAAAAGCTGCAGAGGCTGACTTAATACAAGCAAAGCAACTGCATCAAATCATCCCAAGTGTAAAACCAGCATGAAAATTCTGTGCAGGTAGTAACACTTTCACTTCCCCTCTGCGACTACGGTGAACAACAGATTTACAAATTACCCTCTGCAACTGTCCGAGCATTTATTGACCTAAATATGAAATAATGAAGAATGGAGTTTTGTATAATTTGCTGCAATAATTGCAACTAACTCATGAGAACTATTGAATCATATCCCCCAGACTTTTTAAAGATATTGAGTTTCAAGCAAATTCCAAGCACTTGAGCAACAGCCACACAGCAGGATTACAGAAAGAAGCCTAGCACCATTGCTTGTCCCTATGATGGCAGCCGTGTACCAGGATGTCAGGCCTCTCTTCCCACCAGGTCTCAGACCAGCTGGAGTGGACACAAATGCACTGGGCCCAGATAGTGTACAGTAACAATAAGATGTATAATAAGATCCAGGCAGAATACCAAGGGAAACAAATCCCGACTAAGAAATAGTGGAATATCCCCTTGAAACAACTAAATAAATTCTCTTGAAATACTCGCACCAAATTGGTCAGTGCACTAAGAAATACCATAAAGCGGGAACACTCCTGCACCATCTCCAACTGTTGAAATAGATGCAACCCTATTAAATCAGAGAAAAATGTTATTGGTAAATTAACCCAGGCAAAACATTTCCCAAATGCCCACTGGTCATCAAGGTGCTTTTCTTTTAAGAAGAAAGAAAATAAGATGGAAGGATTAGTCTACTAAGGAACTGTAACATAACAGAATGTGCACACTAGCAATGAGAACAGTGAAAACTGAAATTCCACATATGGAAAAAATAAGTTATCGGCAGATTCCATAAGGTCACTCTCATTCAGAATTCACAGGTTCAGTAAACTCCTCCCTAGCACACTTACTGAGAGGAAGAGTCTGGTTGTCATACAAACTGACAAGATGCCAGTAAAAATGGTTTGGCTGCAAGCTGGTATTGTTTTCATGAATATGTTTGAGAAGGCCAGATGGTTATTTGGAGATATATATCTATATATATATATATATATATATTTTTTTTTTTTTTTAAGCCGTCTCGCTTTTTCCACTCCATAGCTAGATCTGTAAGTGGGGAGACATGCCCACCTCTCCTCCCCTATCTCCTACAAAGCATAAGAAACAACCAGGAAAAGGCACAATTAACAAGAGAATTAAGAAACCAGATAACAATCCCAATAAATTAGGTTCTAGTATACTGGACTTCAGGACTTGCAATTTCTCTCTAACCCATGTTTTCTCCAAATGGTAAGACCATCTAAAAACAGTGCAGAAGGGTGATCTACACTATGGAGATTATCATCACACACATTAGGAAATTCTAGATGAAATATGCATCCTTTTGTTCCAGCCCTTCATTTTCTTGAACAAATCATGCCAGAGAGTCCTGCATTGTTTTCACCATCTGACATTTCCCTTTTTCACCCACAATACTGCCCCTCCTCCCCCTACTTAGCATTATGGCATTCAACTCTCTTATGCCAGATACTGCCCCCCACCCAAAAAAATCTATCTTTGCCTCCACGTACATCTTTGAACCCCATTAATCTTTAAGAATTCACCTAAGAAACCGTGTATGCCAGGCATGTGATGCTTTCAACTACAGCAGACTCCCAACAGTTTGTGGGGGAAATTCTTTATAAATATCTAGCACATATACAGCATTTTAAAATCAGATCTCTAAGCATTTTAGAGATATGCACTGATGTTGGCTATACACTTTTCCCTTGCAGCAAAACCGACCATTGCCTTAATTTTTAAACTGGTTCTGCTTCAGTAGCAAATATTTTCACCAGCTAACAGCAAGGTAAGCTGAGCTCAGCCAAGCTGCGGGGCATGAAAAAGGAATTCACTTACAGCAAGAGCCAGGGAAATATTTATATAGTGAAAACTGTAAATGCTAAGTTCCAAATGCAAGCCCCTTACTAGCTCAGATACAAGTCCATTCCCTTTTAACTCCCCTAAAATTTGAACAGCTGAGTAACATTCTTAGCTCCTCTTCTTTCCAAATCTCTCTTTTTTCCAAAACCCTGGAGAATTTAGGAACTCCTGAGGGCACTGATTATGCAACAATTTAAGGTTCTAAGGAAATACGAAGAAATCAACTTACATCTTTGCCAAAGCATTGCACATGCATTTTTTTTTTTAAAACACTTTTCCTAATTTATACTGTTAGATTATAAATTTTTCATCTCGTTTAAAACAGTTTTTGCTAGTCATCTAAAAGCTATGATGATCATTCATTGTATTAAATAATATTTAACAAAAGCTAGTCATTTGTCATGCTGTCATTTTTTTTTTTTTTGCAGGTTCTGCTATTCTTGCAGTTTTTAAAGAGTCAAAGCTGCTCCACAGACCTCTACAGAGCATCTTTGTTTCATTTGTTTTAAACACATTTAGTTTCTTTTCCTATGGACACAAAAATGAGTGAATTAACTTTAAATACTATCTCCATAAATCCTACCAACAAACGTAGCTTCTGTATAATGTGCCCATGCCCTGCAGAAAAAGATATTTAGAAAGATGAGATTAAAATGGAAAATACAAAAAATGCAAAAAAAAAAAAATCAAAGTTCTGCATGGACCTGAAATTCAGCTGCAAAAACCCCTCTGAAGTGAACACCATTTTACAGATGAACCTGAGGAGGAAAAAAGGGAAACAATTCATTCAAAATAACACAAGAAGTCATAGGCAAATTTCATCTGGAATTCCCAGCCTCTCAACTGTTAGCCCTACTTCTTCACATCAGGCAATTTAGAAATGTGCGACAGACTTTACCACCGGGATGTCTGACTGGTTACTCACAGCTGCATGCAGCCTATGAAGAGTTAAGTTGCAGTCCAGCCCCTGGGCTCCAGCTCAGCCCCTCCTCCCCAACCAATCGCTTCAGCTCCCACAGCAGCCAGGGGCTCTCAGATCCCCTTCTGTCCAATTGCAGCTTCCTGGCCCTGCCTCAGGGTGTGAGACATTAGCCGGCACTGAGTGGAGGGCATGTTCATAGCTGTGTGATGCAGATGCTGGGAGGAAGACCGTGGGCATGTAGTGTAGAGGTGGAAAGGGGCCATGTAAGATACCCTGGAGCAGCCATGTGGCATGCAACTTTCACTGGTGTGGTACATCAGGCATGCAGCCCCAGCAGCTTGGAACTTCAGGTACTAAAGGCTGAATCAGCTTTGATTCAGGATGTTACCTCCAAAATGGAGAGAAATGAAAAAGCCTCCTAACATACTTGGAATAAAGCTAACACAGAAATGTTGAAACCCAAGGTATTCAGAATTTGCTTCACATTTTAATTTTTTTTCTCCCTCTCATGACATCCAACGAGATTGCGTGTCTACTGCCTCAAGGTAGGCAGCACAGCTGAACTACAGTACTGAACTGCAACTCAAGACCTGCGTTTCATTCCTGACTCTGTACCTCTCCTATACAAAATGATTTCGGTCTCCATGGCTTTAGGCAGGTCATTTTACTGCCTGTATTTCAGTTTTCCCATACTAATGATGGTAGTCTCCTTTGAAAGGATACCATGAAATGTAGGTATTATTACATGTCAACTGTGCATTTCTCCTTTACATAAGACATGCCTGCCCAGAAGAGCATTCCTTCTTTATACTCCTCTGTGAAATATGAAACACCATAACCAGAAGCAAGTGTGACTACCTCAAAGTTGTTTGGTGGTAAGCAGGATGTAAACAGATTATTCCAACTTCTCTGAGCCCAATCTGCACATAAAATTAACTACTCCAAACAGGCTAGTTTACCACACCTTCAACTCTCCTATGAAATATGAACTTTCATTTCTACCCAGGAGAACTTGTACAATCTTTTCTCCCATGCCTGAAGAAGGGTGCTTGTGCCTGAAAGCCTGCAATTAAAGAATTCTTTTGCAAAAATCTAGTTGGCTTAATAAAAGGTATCACCTCTACCCCAAGTTCTGATTCCGTTTCTCCTTAAAGCACCCACACAGTGGCCTTCCCAGTCTTCCAGGAATATGCAGGTTTCCTCTATTGAACGGCTTTTGGGAGTGCTCAATGATCTCTGCTGTTCATTTTTTGTCATTTCTCTAAATGCCTCCTTGACTTCAAATTTCTTTTACTCATAATTGTAAACATTTTTAAACCATTTTCTCAGCAGACGAGTAAAAATGATAATCCAGACCATCAAGAATTCCACATGGACAAGCAGCTATATATTCTTGCCTAAGCTAAATAGTAGCATTATGTAATATGTTGTCAGCAGCCCTTTCATAGGAGGATTGAGTCCTCCAGTATATAGGGAAGTCATCGGTGAACCCACAGATCATCAAGGATGCCAACTGGAGATAAAAGCATCTTTACAACTGCCTTAAACTCTAAATGGAGATATCAAGGCTTGTTGGGGCACCTCAGTTTTCTTGAATATAACATACAATAAATCTATTTCTAAAAAAACAGATTACATAGGAATCCAGATGTGTTAAATAAACCATATGAAAATGAGCTGCTTTGGTGGGAAAAATCAGTATTGCAAAATAAATTTATTTTGAGTATTTAAGCCATTCCTAATTCCATATTCATTTTTGTAGCAGCTTAACATATTGAGCCTGCATTTGCTCATACATTAAAAGTTAATAACTACGCTGTCATGGTTACACAATATTTTATGAAGTATCGGTTGACCTGAAGATACCATATACAACAGCAAGATAAAAAGAGGGGCTGGTTATACCTTAATTTTTATCCTCAATTTGCCAGCAGTGGGATGAAAGCCTTTTCCTTGGTAGCTACCTGTTATGTGGAACAACTTTTACTTGAAGAGTGTGGGATTTGGGTATAACATTACAAGTCTCACCTGACTGCCTCCCTTGTTTATGCTCCAAAATTCCACTCTATTTATAGATCTAGAGCAGGGGCAGGCAATTATTTCAGGCAGAGGGCCGCTTACCCAGTTTTGGTAGGCTGTTGAGGGCCGTGTGGTTAGCCCCACCCTTTGACAGGTGCCCTGCCCCCTGGTCACTATCTTGGGACCAATGTCCCAGGGCCAGCACCAGTGGATCCCAAAGAGGGGCACAGGCTGGCAGGTGTCTGTGGAGCCGGGCTGGGGTGCACCAGCAGGGAAAGGGTAAAGCTGGCCAAGCGCCATAGAGCTCCTGCGGGCTGGGACCCCACACTCCTGCCTTCCTGCTCTGGGCCCTGCCAGCACTGGCCCTAGGACACCAGTGTGGGCCCCATGTTCTTGCTGGCTCCCATGCCCACAATACAAGTGGGGGGCAGCGCACAGCCCCAATCCCCTGCTCACTGGCAGGGAAGAAGCTGGTGCTGAGCATGGGGAAAAGTGGCCCCTCATCCACCCCGTGGTCAGCACTCCCTGCTGCAGGTGCTTGCAGCCCACGTGGGGCTGTCTGGAGCAGGCACAGGCAGCCCCATGTGGGCTGCAAGCAGCAACAGCACGGGGCACAGGCCATGGGGCAAGCAGCAAGGGGCCGCTTTTCCTTGCACATAGCACAGGCTACTAGCCCAGCCCTGCTGCCAGCCTGAGCTCTACACCAGCTCTGGGCTCACCCATTGGCAGCAGCAGCTGCAGCTCCCCCATTTACCACACCAGGCAGCGTTGGCTGTTGCTGCTGCCCATTTGGAGCTCGCATGCTGGGCAGCCCAGAGGTGACGGTGGCAAACACTACCTGCACAGCAAGCGGGGGGCCACAGCTGCTGTCATAACGCACAGCCCCCAAGGGGCGAGCCCAGACCCAGCACGGGGCCCAGGCTGGCAATGGAGCCATGTTACAAGGTGATGCTGAGAGCGGGGGGGGGGGGGGGGAGTGGTCCCTTGTCCACCCTGTGCCCCACACTCCAGCTGCTCACAGCCCACCTGGGGCTGCCTGGGCCTGCTTCAGACATCCCCACGTAGGCTGCGAGCAGTTGCAGCGTGGGGTGCCAGCCATGGAGCAGGGGAGGGGCTGCTTTCCTCCTCACCAGTAAAGAGCCAGGGGAAAAGCTAAGCATTTGGGGGGGCGGGGGGAGGAGCAGCCCCTCCCGCACCCCATGGCTAGTACTCTCTGCTGCAGCCACTCACAGCCCACGGGGCTGACTGGAGCAGGTATAGGCAGCCCCAGGCAGGCTGCGAGCAGCTGCAGCATGGGGTGCCAGCCTCAGGGCAGACAAAGACCGCTTTCCCTCCACCCGTGTTCTGCTTTTCCCCAGGCTCCTTCCCTGCCCTCCCCCACCCCCTTTCCCCCCTTACCTGAGGTTCCGGTGCAGGGCAGCCATGTGCTCCCAGGCCAGAAGCCCCTGCTGGGACTTCCAGATGTGGGGAGGGGCAGGGCAGTGGGCCCTGCTGTTGTGGGAGCCCACTGGGCTCCCCCTGGGTCCTACTGCCCTTGGTTCCCCTCTTTTTTTTGTTTGTTTGTTTGTTTTACAGGAACCAAGGGCAGATAATTAATTTTCTAAATTTTTTAGGGGCCCCACAGGCCATATTTTGCCCACCCCTGATCTAGAGCATTTTTAGAAAGACAGCTTGTATGACAATAAAGTTTCCCTGAATTAAGTTTACATAACTAATTTATGGCTTTGTTGCTATTTTTCAATCTGAATATGAGTCCCAAAGCTGTAAACTGTCACAGTATGTTGCATCTGACCAAGGACTCCTGGAGCAAACAGATTACATCTATTACATTTGAACAAGAGAGAACACAAGCACACAGCACTACTCTGTAAGAGTTATGCTATTGCCATTTTGGAGGTGGGACCAACTCTGAAAAGTTATACAAAAGCTAAACAATCACACTTTTGGGGACAAAGCAACGGATATGTAAAAATTACCAGCAGGTACCTGAGACACCTCAAAAGATTCATCTCAGCTATGGGAAGGTCTGCTCTTTTTGAGACTAGGCCCAGAAAAATCTAGATGCTGAGGTTCAGTGATGCAGCAGATGTAATGACCAACAAGCCACAATTTACAATCCCTCACAGCATTTCAGCTGAGGAAAGAATTACAGGTTCTCCACCTATTTTTCCTTCTAACTGCCCAACAAGATACCAGTTTTCCTCTGCTCCAGCACATAGCCCTTTCTCAGCAGTGACCATAAAAGCAGTAGGTCCTTCTTAGTTTCAGCTTGCTTTTCTTACTGGCCATGCTGGGGATGTACTATGGGTACAGCCCCCAGGTATGAGCTCCTCTGGTAGGTGTGACAGCCAAATAACTGATCTCTCCTTGCTCTCTACTCACAGCACAAGCCAGGTCACAGCTGTGGCCCAACAGAATCAAACTGACAAAAGTTAACTCGATCCTGCTATTCCAATCAAGAGTGCAGGCAACTATTTTTACCACGATCTAAATTGTCATGTTTTATCTCAGAGTAGTTCACACACACAAGTTATCCAAAGGTAAATACATACCAAAGCTTTTCAAGAAATTAAGAAATGCTTTGAAGAGGGTGGAAACAAGCAAAGAAAGGAAAGAGAAAGCAAAGAAATGCAGATTTATACAAAGATATGCACTCAGTTAAAGAACAACCCCATTGTTCCCTTCAAATCTCAGGCCAATGGCACTGTCTGTGGCCTTCCAGCAATACCAGAATATCCAAGGTGCAGGGGAGTGGGAACAAGTATTTAAAAAGAAGCTCAAAAAAAAATTCTAGGAAAGCTGCTAAATAGAAGGTGAGAAAAATTCAGAAACAAGGGCCAGAAATACCAACAGGACCCTAGAGAAGGAAAGGGAAGCATAAATTTAAGACTACTGAATTTCCAGTTACCAGTCTAAATGCAGCTGGCAGGAAAAACAAGCCTGTCTGTACCTGAGAAATCTTTATGTTCTTTCTCCTGTAGTCTTTCTTGAGGGAAGTACATAAAGACAATAAACTGCCTCACAAGAGCTCTGCAAATAAACAACACCGAGGGAAGGGGGTAAAAACCAGATAGAGAGACAGAAATAGGCTTTAATCAGTTATCTGGTTCATCTTGAGAAAAAAAATCCAAAAGTTCGAGATACAACTGGGTAGATATTTTCATGATAAAACTGAAACACTGGATTTGGAAGAGGACTGTACACTGCTTCTGTACTCCGTACTCCTGCAACAAAGCAAGGTGCTTGAACTACAACTGACCAGTCTCAATAAATGAGTCGCTAGAATGTCATCTGCTCAGTTACCAGTTCTAGCGATTCCACAGCTTCCCTTTGCAGTTCTTCCCTGGCCCTAATTATTCCAGTAATCCAAGCTTTTTTTCCCCCCTTAACTTTCACATTCCTTGATGCTTTTGAAGAACCAGGACCACCTCCAACACCAGCCACAACACACTGAATTAGGTTCAAAACAAGAGATCCTTTTCCCCCCAACAGTTTACAGACATCTACTTCTAACCTTGCTAAGCAGCCAAGTCCTCCCCTTACCACCAAAAAGGAACATTCTCAGTGGATACCTCACTTCTAATCATCATGGAAGTGTACTCCTCTGCAATATTTAGAGTTTTTTAATACTTCCTCAAAAAGGACCTAAGATAGGTATTTATATAGGTACTTTTGCTCACTGGCACCAGAGTGGGGTTTTTGTTTTTTGGTTTTTTTTGGGGGGGTTGTTCGTTTTGTTTTTAAATATACATAGCTATCTCATGGCTACTTTTAGGAGCAGTGATATAATATAGCATTTTGCAGTTGTGTTTTGGCAAGAACAGATTTTTCAAGTGTTGGAAAATGTTTAACCACAAAAAAATTGAACAAATATGTTGTTCACTTGTATGTCCTATACATATAAAGGTTGGATTAAGCCTTCAACCTGCAACATGACAGACTAGTGAAGGAGTTTGGGCTACACAACACACAAAGATAGATGCAGGCTACCCAAATACTGCCTTGGATACATGATACCACAGATGTCATCTCTCAAGTCTGGACAGAAGAACATAAAGGATTGAACAAGTATGCTCTACAAGTTGCTGTCACAGGAGTTTATTCTGTAATTATCTTTAACATCTTGTGCATTCTATTGGCAGTGGAGGGAGAACAAGGTGTTGGTTGTCAAGCTTATTTATTCTTTGTCCTTCTTAAAGAATGAAAATTAGTCACTATTTCAGAAATTTAGATACGTCTTGCATAATGTCTTTGCAATAAACTTTATTCCTCTTCATTGTCTCTTTGCCAAACTTTCCAGAATTCTTCAATGTTTTGTCTTTGCCTCTTTCAAATTTGTCTCTTACCAAGCATTACACACAATTTAATACAGTAAGAATTCCCAGGGGCTTCAGAACAAATGACACAGTACATTATAATTTATAGTCCTTCAAAGGAGTCCTACCAACTTCCACAAGCTATCTATAGCCAATGAGGATGTTTTCTGGGTGACCACCTGCTGCCACAATTCCTCACTGCATGCTTTAGACACTTACTAGTGCCCAAGTTGACAATAAAAAAAAAGTTCTTTTCACACAAGTTGCCTGTTACAAATACAGTTTTAACACTAAACAGTTTTGTCCCCTTACCACACATTCAACAGTAGCTGGTGTAAACATGTAGATACTAACTGAGCAAAAAAAATTGTGAACACACTACTTAGCAGTTCTGCAGTATTCTTGGCAGCTTGAGAAGTGTTTGGTAAACATTTGTCCTTGAGAAGTGTGGAGACAAGAGAGACTGGGGGTGGAAAGACTGAATATGAAAAACTTTTTTTTCCTGAAAAATCCAGCAGAGTGGGCTTGTGAATCTCCCTCCTCCCCCTTTTAAAACTTCTTTCACAAAAGAATCTGCCTAATGTTTTTATGCTAAAAACCTTAGAATCTACTTTCAACAGGGACTGAACATTTTAATTCAATGTTTACTGGTTTGGAAGAACGACAGGATCCTCCAAGTTCTCATTGTGTTTTTTGGGAAACAAAAAATTATCTGGAAGCCTAGAAGTGCAAATGGGTTCAGGCACTGAAGTTGGAGGCTGGCTAATGGACAGACTCAAATATCCTTTAATATTTATGTGGGAAGGAGGGGACTTGGCATTGTAAACCCTTGTAAGGGTTTGATAGAATCCAACACATTGCTGGAAGGTGGAAAGATCGTTGCATAGTGTGCTTCCATCAAAATGTGGCTAACTCATACAATTTTCCACTCTTCAGTTGTTCTTATAAGGTGTTCCTTCTCGTTCCAAGTACAAAATATGAACACTACTGATCAATATTACAAATGAGCAATTACCAAACGTTAGATATAAGAATTAATTTGACCTGGTGTGCTAAAAGTGAGGGTGTTAGAAACAATTTAATCAACTAAAGTAACAAAAACAAGATCAGTCTTTTTAAAAGTAAAATGTTCATCACTGCCAAAAGCCACTTCTCAAAAGGTTTTGGCTACAGTGCAAGTTTATACTGAAACTCCCCAAAAAAACTAATACAAGTACACATGGATTGAGCCGTAGTGTAGACTCAGCAATAGCTACAAAAAAATCCCTACATTAGGCAAAATCCTTTTAAATATCATGCTATTGATTCTACATATGAAAAAGAAAACTAGTGCGCTCTTTGCCATTTTCTGAAATATTGCTTTGTTTAAAATGTTCACAAGCCTTTCATTTTTCCAAAATACACACTTCATGAATTATACCTATAAAGTAAAATCTCTTTGCATCCACTTTACAAATTAACCCTGACCACAGTTTAGGAAAAGCCAGTACACAGCCATGAACCAGACATCTCTCTCTTTCAAATTGCTGTCTTGTTCTGTGAAAGACCAGCTTTCTTCTAGAGAAAGAAAAATAAAAAAGTTTCTGGTAGTTATGGCTGCAAATAAAAGTCTAAAAAGTGTGAGCCAAGTATAGCTAAAGCTGTGCACACAGATTTGCAGAGAACCTGGAACAATGATTCCATGGTGTGTTCTGTCCCATTCATCTGGTTAATATAATGGTGATAACTTAAACACTGTTAACAATTTCATTGCTTGATGTAGAAAGGAGACCAAGAATCAAAGATATGCATAGTTTACTGACCCGCGATTTCTTACTTTGTTGCAGCAAGTGGATGATGTTCAAGTGATACAGCCATTTCCTTCCGACTGAGTAAAAGTAACCATGCCAAAGTAATCTGGCAAAGCCCATGGGCACACATTCAAGCCTCACCAAAGAGCCAAAGAAGCAGTTCAGTAGAGTCCAGCAGCACAGTTATATTTTGAGGACAGCTGAATGCATCCTCATTTTGACAACTCACAGGCTGAGTTCAGAAGAGTAATCACAACCTTTTCAAATCTTAATCTATCCCACAGTCCTATGCAGGAAGTCTCACACACCTCTCTCTGCTAAACTAGAGATTTGTCTCCACGTTGATACATTTTTACACCTGCAACAACAAATCGCTTCAGGAGTACTAATGTGGGTAACAGTGTTTGAAGCAGGATATACTGGAATAAGAGAGCCTTGTAGTATATATGCTCCTTTGAGGCAAGCCCTTGTTCCTACATCTTAAGGTACTGATCAGCCAGAGACAGCTTTGACAGAAAATGATGCTACATTTTACATAGAACTAAGTGGAGTGTTCAACGCTGAAATAAACCTGTCATGGAAGTAACTCCCCCAAAATAGCATTTCAGGTAATGCTTTCATTTACCAATATCCAAGTCCTTTTTCTTCCCCATCATACCCTTCTTCCCCAGTATTGTTTGTAGCTCCAAGACATTCAGCAGCAACACACAAAAGGAGGTTAAATATCCTGGACCAGTGCCAGGACTCAAGTTCATTGAACAGAGAAAAAAATGTATATTACACTACTACGCAAAGGCCATGGCTCTAATAAAATGCATTTTCTAGGCCTAATCTAATGCCAACTGGACATCCATACACATCAAAAAACTACCATATCGCAACAACTCCTTACAAGCAGCATTTGCTGTTCAAGAGAAGACTAGGCTTGGAAAAAGCAGGAAGTATTATAGGTCAGAAGAAAGATACAGTCACAAAAAAGTAAGCTAGGATTGTGCAGGTTAGTATCAATAAGAGATAGAGCTTTGGAAGGAACAAGCTGTATTAACTTTACACCTGGTTATTCCCAGTGAGACCAATACCCAAGTTTTGTTGCAAAGTTACTTGAGAAGCATGGAGACATCATGGTTCAAACAAACAAGAGTCAGTTCAGATTAAAAATTAGCAGACTATTATTTGAAAATAGGCTAACATATGGTATCAACATCCAAAACTGTCTCTGACCCAGAAGAGGTAACTGTCAGCAAGGCACAAATAAACTCAACCTTGGAGTGGAGCTGAAACACTGCTGCATCTTGCAACAGGACTCTAGGCCACCTCCTCTTCTATAACTACCGGTGAAACTGCTACAAACACTAGTAGAATCAAGTGAAATAAGAAGTGAACAAGGAAAACAGAGTGGTTTATAGAAACACAGGGGAAGCTTACAAGCCTCTTCATTAGTAGCACTGTTGTAATTAGACCATGCCAAACGCAACAATTTATTCAAATACAGCTGGGAAGCAGTGAGCAATTATTCCCATTGAAGTTTGTACCTTGCTCATATCAACCTGTTTTTGAAGACTCCAAGAAGAATATTAAAAAACAAACTGAACTTTCGTCAACAAGCAACTTCATGCACATCTTCTGCAAAATTTCAAGCAGTTGCCCTTACCCACCCTGACAAAGCACCTGAATTTTGCTTGTACTTTTGATGGTCGCACCACGTCACATCCTCCCTTCTGCAGCCATCCCAGAAGTTTCATCCCCAAGCATACCATAACGCTCAATGCAACTCAGTGATCTCACCTTTCATTTTGACAGTGGGCGAGTTGGGTCCAGCCGACTGCTTCCTCCATCCTCTCCAGTTCTGGCAAAGGCTCTCAGCCTCCGAGATAAAGGAACAAAGAGAGTCCTCCTCAAAGCGATCAGAGTCTTCAAATGAAAACCTTTCCCCATCCTCCCACTCCGCAAACATGAGTTCCATCACATCCAACAGCCACAAGGAAAGAAAGATAGACCTGTTCACTCAGGCAGATGGACACGGCTCCAGGGCAGCTTCTCCTGGTACTTAAAAATATCAGCTCTGTTCAGGCCCCCTACTACAAGTGGGGAAGGTGGGGGGGAGAGAAACCAAAGCAATGGCTGGGTGAAATGGGGAGGCAGAAGAGTGACACAAAAAGGGAAACGTCTAAAAATCCCAGAGAGAGCACAGCACCGTCCTTAAAAAGTTTAAAAATGGTGGATGTGTCCACATGAGTGGCTTCAGGCTCGGGCAGGTCTCTTGAGAAATACTCCCAGCTGAGGCACAGGTGCGTGCCCAACACTCACACAGAGCAAGTCCGAGGTCTCCCCGTGCCAGGGACCTGGGGGCAGGGGGAGCGGTTTCCTTGAAGGCTCACTTGGACTCAAACCGGCTCCTACGAGGCGGGGCGGGACTCCCTGAGGTTGTGCTTTGCTCTCGCTTTAAGTGTAGAAGAGACGGAGATGCAGCGTTGTGCACCCGCTCTTCCTCCTCCCGCGGGGGAAGGGCCCGGACCTGCCCCTCGCTCGCACGACGGCCAAGTGCCGGGGCAAGTGGTGGCCGAGCGTTGCGGTGCCGGGCCGAGCCGGGACCGGGGCAGCAGCAGCAAGGGAGGCTGAGGCCGAGGCGGCCGGCGGGGAGCGCTGCCCGGGGCAGGCTGCGGCGGGCGGGAAGCGGAGCCCGGGGGGAAGCGGGGCGGCGGTTGGTTACCGAAGCGGGGGCGGCAGCGGCTCCTGCCCCATGGGGGCCCGGGGCGCGGCGCCTCTTCAGCCGCTTGTGGACGCGGCCGGCAACACCGCCACCTCTCCAGGGCTGGGACCTGCAGCTCCGGGCTGTCCCTGTACTCTAGCCGCCCATAGCCCCAGCTCCCCCGCGCGGACTCCGCTCCGGCCCAGCTCCCGCTCCTCACGCGCGGGCGGCGGAGACTCCCCTCCCCGGCCCGGGCACTAAGATGGCTCTGCGCCTCCCAGCTTCACCTGCGGAGACCCCTCCCCCACCAGCTGAGACACACTTCCGCCCGCGCCGCTTCCTGCTTCCGGTCCCCGGCTCAGCCCCGCGGCCAGCAAGAGACTGCACCTCCCAGCGGACAGCACGGGAGTCGTAGTGCATGTTGGGAAGAGCGGACCTATCCTCCGGTTGCGTTGCAGTGTATGCTGGGAGTTGTGGTCCCTGGTGGGTGCCTGATGGATGCTGGGGGTTGCGAACTGCTCGCTGTCCACAAATGGGAGAGCAAACAAGGGCAGCTGGGAGTGTTCGGAGTGACGTGATGTTCCTTGGTTTGCTTTGCAAGGGGCAATCCAGACAGTCCTGGCGCGGGTACGCATGTCCTAGGCTGCTCTCGGCCCAGCTGGTTTCTGTCCAGCTTCAAGGTGAAGGCCCAGCATAGCTATAAAATTAAAAGCATCTCAACAACCAGAGGATGTGACTTGCACTCCTTGTGCACTGCACAGCAGGCGCCGGCTGTAGCACGAAGATCGAGAAAAGGTCCAAGCTACCTCATTGCAGAGGAAGCCAGGCAGAGGAGCCTGCAGGACTTGTAGGCATGAGGTTATTTTGGGGGGTATGGTTTTATTCTAAAGGGAAAACACTTCCCTCATCAGCACATCTGTTCTGCAGGCATATGAGTCAGGGCATCTCAACCAAATGATGAATTTAAATTTTTTGCTAATTTTTTACCCTGCCTCCACCCCTTCTAAAGGCCTGGAGAACCACCAGAGCCAAGGAAAATGGCCTAGATTTTGTTTTTCTTTTGTACCAAAAGAGGTGTTTATCAGTTATGCTTACACTAATACATGAAAAGTAACAGGACTACACAAATAGAACTGAATGGAGGATAAAATATATATATCAGGGCTGTTGTCGCACAAGACAGAAATAACCCAGTTTTATTCATTTGATCTGAAGTTCTTAAAAGGGAATAAAATGCACAGAATCTCACAACAGCATTTCCACTTTAAAAATACTTTTAATTGGGGAAGAGAAGAAAACTAAAATAAGATGAAAGGAATTCCTGGGAAAAGGAAATGGAAGGAAATACTGTGTCAAAATAACAATTAGCAGAATGAGCTACATGTAACCACACAAACCAAACTACAACACCCACTTTGCTTACCTCAGGCCAAAAGAAAAAAATGCTTTTGCCCTATTAATGGCTGAAAGAAATTGAGCATACGTATGGGTGTGGTATATGTGGGAGTTCTACATAATTCTGTTGCACAGAAGGAGAGGCTCTCTCACATTGCAATTATATAAGGAGGTATCTGAGGCAAACCTTGAAACATTCCTCTACCAGAGTATGGTGCCTTCACTTACTACCGGACAAAAAAGAAGTGGATGTATCGAAGTGTCAATAGAGCAGTGTTGCAAAACAGTATTACTGTTTTATATAAAACTGGTTGCCTGTCATATTACTGTTAAAAGTGGTTTCTTAATTTAACTTATACTTTGGTATTATTTTATAGTTTGAGTGATTTTGTACCCTACTTAGTATAAAATTTTGTCTGCCAAAAATAATTCTCTGTTCAGCACATATAGCAGAGAAGTGCTTTTCTTTTAGTTACTGTCAACAGAAAAAAGTACAAAGCTGAAAGAGAGACATACAAAGTTAGAAGTACTGAAAAGTCAGTGCTAGGGAGGATATATAAACATGAATAAGGGACCAGAACTACTTGATGTAAAAGCTACCAGAATTGTTCTACACTTACATATTGGATCTAGATAGCGCTCAGTTAACAAGGGACATCTTGTTAATGTCAGTAATAGATTTAGGTGCACCAGTAGAGATTTTGGGGGCTGATACCAATAGTCGATTTTTAAGGAGGCATATTGGCCAATACCAATCCGATTTCTGATGCAACTGTTATGGTGGAAAGGGAGAGGGGAGGGAAGGGGCATGTGGAACAGATCAAAGCCCCTGCGATGAGGGAGGAAATGGAGCAGGGGCTGGGACAAGCGCTGCCCAACGGGGACAGAGCATAGGATGAAGCTGTGGCTCATCCAGAGGTACGGTGGGGTGGCTCCCACCACTGTGTGCACTATGGAAGGGCATGGGGAGGTGAGGACATGTCCCCCGGGATCTGTGCAGGGTGGGGCAGGCTGTAGTTGCAGGCTGGTGATGGGGTGGCACGGGCTCTTCCCAGAGGCAGCTGGGGCGGGCTGCAGTTGGAGCAGGTGATGGCAGTGCTGGGAGGGAGCTAGAGGGGGTCTACAACCACCTCAAATTTTGTTGTAGCCCCCACATAAACTCCCCTCCCAGCGCCGCTGCTGCCTGCCTCAAGTACAGCCTGGCCCAGCCCTTGCCAGAAAGAGCCCAGCGCTGCTGCAGCCCCTGCCTACACCTGCACCCTCCCCCCAGCCCCCCATAAATCCAGGGGGCACACCCTACCAAACCCCTTCCCTCCACCCCAATAGACTTACCAACTGCACACAGCTCTCCAAGCTGCTGGGCTGTGCTCCTTGCTGCCTGCATGCTATGCACGTGCATGGGCATTTATCAGCCAAATTATCAGCCGCATAAAGCCTTTTCCAACACACTCAATTTTCTTTATATCGGTGCCGATCCTATATCAGACTGATGTCTCAGTGCACCTCTAGTAATTATCGAGCAGGGTGCTGTGAAATCCTTTAAAGCATGCTGCACAGAATTAGTACCATGAGGTATAGAAACACCTACACATGATTCACAAAATAAACCTAGACATTTCAAATAGGAATCCATAGTGTCAAAACATTCTGGACTGTTGTGGTCTTTCTGAGTTTTTAGCAGTGGAAGACTTGCTGTAGTCCAAAAATGAGTGAAAAATGAAACAGGGTATTTTCCAACAGGTGCCTTGAATTTAAAAGATTGAGAGCCACTAGTCTATGTTATATGTTCTTATCTGATGTACCATTAACTTCTGAGGGAAATCAGTCATGATTTAATCAATATGATTAAAGACTACAGAATTTCTCTCTAACTTCTTGGATGAGACTTACTTCAATACTGTTTAAAGTCCTGAATGTGCAAAAGCAAATCTACTCAATTAAATAAAAAAGTCAAAACCTACATAAATCCAACAATCTGTTAGTTAGAGCATGCTAATTTCTTTAGACAGTGGTGCAAAAGGAATAACTATCCATCTTTAACTCCCCAAACATAATGACCAAGTACCCGTTTACAACTGGGCATATAGGAGGAAAGCATTTAGCACAGGTTTGGAGCAGGATAAAAAGAATCTTAACTACTCTGCTACTTCAAGCAGCAAATTTGAGTACTTCAGTGGATTCCAGATGGATTACTTCTTTGTCAAAAGCTGTTATTCATAATAGTAAGCAGATGACACCATACATTAAAGTGATGCTGCAAGTTGTGAGACGAAATAGTCTTACTATGCTTAAGCCTACACAATTATCTGTGCACCCCACTACACTTGACTCAAATGCCCCACTATGTCATCCTTGTCTACAAGAGAATCAAGACAACTCACCTGGGTAAACATGTGCCCTAATTAATTTATTTGGGAGGCCAAAGTACTGGCTCGATGTAGAGATGGCTTTTCTGCCCACCAGCTCTGAAGTGCACTTTGAAGTCTTTCTCCTAGACTCTACAAGATATATATTGTCTGAACGAAGCTCATGTTCTAAACTTACTTAAGTCTCCTATCAGGTTAACTTCCTGAGAAGGAGGCTCAGGTGGTATTTCAGTAGAAATATTCCTATTATAGTTATATAATTATAATTAGAATTATAATTCAATAAGGTAGACTTGCTCCTTTGTCAGGGACTCCTGTTTAAGGACCTTTCTGTAGCCCTATGTTGCATACACTGTCACACAAGCTTAACTTATTATATATAAGCAGCCCTCTTCATCTCAAAAGGACTGCTCACATGCTTGAATTAAATATATGCCTAAGCATAGGATTGGGGTGGGAAAAGAATGCACTTCGAGCATAATGTGCATCCTTTTAGATAAATACTCCTTCATAGTTGAATATCTAGCTGAGAATATATTTGCAGTGCATCTGAAAACCAGTGCGAAATCTCTGGGATGCACAGACTTTTCCCTTGTGAAAAGAGGTTGCCTGGGACCTATTTCTCAGTCAGAGGCAGATACTATTAATTAACCATGGCTGCTGTAATTACCCTTTGTGCTAATAAAGTGAAGACAGACAATTGGGTAATTACTGTGCCTGGTCCCTTTCTACAGTGTTTAGGGGAGGACAGAGAATATTCAAGTGAATACAAGAACCTGCTGGTGAAAGTGGGCACAGCTTACTGACTTCTTTGAAGCTGCACCCATTTATACCAGCACGGATCCAGCTTTGGAGTTTGAACATGAAAGAACTAAGCTGCTTTGCTGTTTCACAAAGCAGAAAACTTCACTGAATGATGCAAGAAGGAAAGGATTTTCTTGAGGGAAGAAGTGAGAAAATGGGGATCCCAGCTTGTAGGCATCTGAAAAATGTAGTCCTCCAGGTCAGGGATGATCAAGATACGGTCCATGAGCCCTGTGGAGCCACGTCAGCTGGCCTGCAAGTGTGGAAATTTGGTGGTGGGGGAGCAGTAGATGCTTTGTCACAGCTCCTGGAACTGTGGCAATTAACATTGCTGTTTTTCACTCTGCTGCCAAATTTCCAGACCTATGGGATGCCCCACAGGCCAGGTGATGAAGCCCCATGCACTGGAATGGAACCATGGATTGACTGCATGCCACTCATCTGTCCCGTAGGAACCAAATGTGTTTGTCACCACTGTTCTAGGTATATCATTTTCTTTTCTAAAAGCCTAACTCCTCCCATCTTCTGGCAGGAGTGTGGTAAAACAGTGGGGCCAGCAAGTTCACCGGATAGCTTTTTTTATCATCGTGGTTTACTAAGAATTGTCAGATCCATGTATAAAGAAATCCCTTTGATTATGGCAGTGGTTTTCTACAATTCCTGCCCCTAATGACCAAGGTACAGCTAATCTTAGCCAAAAAAATTCTATTTAGTCTTGAGAAACCTAGAGGCAAGGAAATGGTGCATGCCTCAGGTTCTTACCACTGGAATACATTACCATCAGAAATGCACTTAAGGCATTGTATATACTTATATGCCTCTGTGCTGATAGTTCTACTTCTGCTGGCAAGTAGCAGCTCCCTAATGCCATCGCTCAGCCACTTGAGTCCATACACATCCATATGGTTCTGACAGTTCTGCTGGGTACCACTCAATGGCTCTGGCACTAGAATACTCAGTAGGGAACCAGCCGATGAAGAGACCACAGCAACAGTCAAGACCACCATTCACATTTTTTTTCTTCTTCTGTCTGCCAGTTGCCTTGCTCGGTTTGGCAGATGCGGTATACTATCACCAGAAAGGAGGGTTATCTACAGGGGCAGAACATGTGGATGTGAACATACTCCATGTTTTATCAGCAACACTAAATAGTACAGACTGGGTGCATCTACACATACAGATAATATACACAAATAAGCTCTGGAGCTTATTGCTCCAGAGTTTTTTGCTCCCAACCACACCATTTGAATGTGAGCCCAGGAGCAAAAAACTCCAGTGCATATTGCTCCAGAGTTTATTCGTGCATAGCACATAGAGCTTGACTGGAGCAGCCCAGGCTAGCAGGGGACCCAAGGGGTCAGGCTACCAGCCCAGGTCTGCTCCAACCAGGCTCCATGTGCTGCAGAGGGGCTGGCTGAGGCACAGAGGTGCTTCAGTGTGGAAAAGAACCCTTGTGTCTCAGCCAACACCTCCACAGCACATGGAGCCCGGCTGGCTACTCCAGCCAGGCTCCATATGCTGCAGAGCAACTGGCTGGGGCTTGAGGGTGCTTCAGAGCAGGGGCTGCCCCACAGCTAGCCCTGTGTTGAAGCACCCTGTGCCCCAGCCAGCTGGAACAGCATCTATACATGCACTGCTGTGCACAAAAAAAACTGCAGCAGAATATAAATGTATTTACAAGTATTATCCTGCTGTGGAGTTTATTAGTTTTGTGCAACATAATAGGGGCACACATGTATACACCAAGACATTTATTGTGCAGTTAATTAGCCAACTGTGCAGTAAACATCTTATGTAGACATACCCACTAGATCTAAGCCTAAACCATCCTTGGATATTGTAATGCCAAGTGTTTTTATTAATTAATAGCTCTTGTTTTCATGCTGTCCACAAACGGGCATGAGGATAGAAAGATGGGGTGTTTAGGTTTTTTTTGGGGGGGTGGTTATTCCTTAAAATAGTAGCACTTTGTGACTGTGGTGTTTTTTCTTGTTATCAGTGTAAGCAGTGGCTTTTAAATTGACATGGTGCCAGACAAGCCGCCTGCCCAGGCCCAGGTTGACCTGGTGCCCGGCAGGCCTGCCAGTCCAATGCCCAGGTTGACAGTGCTGGAGAAGCCACCTGGCTGGGCCCAGGTTGACCTGGTTGACACTGGCTGGACCCAGAGGGTGGTGGTTGACAGAAGCCAATCGTCGTGGTGCCCTATGTCCAGTGGGGTCCCACAAGGCTCTGTCCTTGGACCTATACTGTTCAACATCTTCATTAATGATGTGGACATTGGAGTCAGAAGCAGACTGGCCAAGTTCACCGACGATACCAAATTCTGGGGTAAAGCATGCACACCTGCAGACAGGAGGGCGATCCAGGCAGACTTTGACAGGCTCAGGAAATGGGCGGACAAGAACCTGATGGTGTTTAACACCGAAAAATGCAAGGTTCTCCACCTTAGGAGGAAAAACCTGCAGCATCCTTATAGGCTTGGCAGTGCTACACTGGTTAGCACTACAGATGAAAGGACTTGGGGGTCATGATTGAGATGAACATAAGCCTTCAATGTGATGCTGCAGCTAGTAAAGCGAGCAAAACTCTGGCTTGCATCCATAGGTGCACTCAAGCAAATCCTGGGATGTCATTCTCCCATTGTACTTGGCCTTGGTGAGGCTGCAGCTGGAGTACTGTGTCCAATTCTCGGCTCCACAATTCAAAAAGGATGTGGAGAAGCTTGAGAGAGTCCAGAGAAGAGCCACATGCATGAGCAGAAGTGAGGAAAACAGACCTTACGATGACAGCCTAAGAGCTACGGGACTCTTTAGCCTGGAAAAGTGTAGGCTCAGGGGTGATCTGATGGCCACCTGTAAGTTTATCGGGGTGTTCACCAGGATCTGGGGGAACAATTGTTCACCAGAGGGCCTTAAGGGATGACAAGGTTGAACGGTTATAAACTCCTGCAAGACAGTTTCAGGCTGGACATAAGGAAGAATTTCTTCACTGTCCGAGCCCCCAAGGTCTGGAATAGCCTGCCATCGGAGGTGGTTCAAGCACCTACATCGAATGCCTTCAAGAGAAATTTGGATGCTTATCTTGTTGGGATCCTATGACCCCAGCTGACTTCCTGTCCCTCGGGCCGGGGGCTGGACTCAATGATCTTCCGAGATCCCTTCCAGCCCTAATGTCTAATGTCTATGAAAATCTTTAGTGTAAGTTGCGCCCAGATATATAAAGATGGGTGCCTACATGCACTTTATGGTAGCTAGCATTGTTTTGACACCCCTGTGGCTGTGGCTTAAAAGACTGTGGTGATCTGAAAAAATACCTTTACAAATAAAGCTGAGATATTTAAACCCATCTAAGGGTGTGTGACATATGTGACTCAAGAGTATCCTTTCCAAGGCTAAAAAAACAAACTTTCATGGCAGAAATAGAAAACAAAGTGTGCTCTGATACATGGTCTAACATGTGTGTTAAATACAATAGATATAGGCAAGTGGATAATACTGTCCTCTAAGACCAGGGTAAAATCCATAACATTCAGGGAAAGAGTTGGGAGGATGGATTGGGGGAATAACATTTCTGCTAGTTCCGTTAAGCTGATGCACTGAAGGTCACAGGGGGACCCAGCATGTCCACTCATTGGGGAAAAGAAAGTAGAATCTCCTTAAAATCTACCCTCTCTGAGTAGTGGGACTCCCACTACAGTGGTCTGTAGCTTTCTGTGGAACATCAGGTGGCTGACAGCATAGAAAAGGCAATGAAAAGAAAAGGCAAAGAAAAGCCTTTCTTGTATGCATACCAGCATCTGGCTTCTTTTTTATTAATTCCATCCAGAAAAACCACACATCAACTGCAAATGCTTCTTCAGCCTGGCAAAGGGTTTTTAAACCCAAAAGCTTGCTAAGAAACATTTTTCCAACTATTTAAGTTGGTCTAATAAAAGATATCAGATTAACCGAAAGAACCTTGTCTGCCACTAGGCAGGCAGGACACAGCCAGAGATTTCACTTTTATTTCAAAACAGTGAAGCAATCTGTTGCTGCTGGCTCATGAAGACCAGCCTGGGTGTCATCTTCTTCAGTTAGCATACACAAGGATGGAAATATTAAGACCTCCTTGTTCTAAGGGCTCTGATCTGAAAAAAGGTTGTTGTAAGCTCTTCCCTACTCCTTTTCTAGCAATTACATTGCATGAGGCAAGGATGTATTTTCCCTTAAAGTTCTCCCGATAGGCAAAAAGAGCAGATATTGTTGATGATGGCACCCAAAATTATACCTGATGGTGCCAGTGCTCCTCTACAAGCACAGAGAAACACAGAACACTGCAGCGAAGACATTACAATCATGGAACATTACTTCCTTTGGAGGATGTACCAATAGTGTCCTGGCACTTGAGCAACAGGGGAAATCATGCACAAGTCTTACCTACTCCTCTTTATACCTTCTTCCCCAATTCAGCACCCAGAAGTTGGAGGTACTGCATCTTCTGCATGCTCTAAAACTGCATTATGTCTTAGACATTCATTTCCTGTTCTCAGAACATACTCTGCACTATGAAATTCCACATTCCACCCCCAGAACTTGCAGCATCACAGCAGGGGTGAAGCAGTATAATGGACATCACCTATAAATGGTTTTCAATTCTGATGGTGTAGACCATGCCCATTTAAGGTTTATCCTCCCTGAAATTATTAGCACTTGAGAGCCAAGCTCACCGGAAAGATCAAGCAGATCAGGTTTTTGTCAGCCTGCTAACACGATGGAACCCATCTGGCATATCCCATTCTGATTAACTGGACTTTTCATCAGATAGAAGGCAGGGTGGATTTGCATCTCATAAACTAACCACAATCTGTATACATGCATATAGCATAACCCTGGGCTCACAAGAGATAAATGTATATGTATGTATATGTACACACACACTTTTAGTCTGTCACATGCAAATCTAACCTTTCTGCTTGACTTCAGACTAATGGCTAACTACATCTCTATTTCCTTCAGATACCTAGGTTCCTAATTCTAGTGTTTGTGTTGCAGTAGAAGTACCTGAAGGCCACTACAAGTTTTTGTGGAATATTTAAAAAATGTTTTTTAAACCACTTCCCTTTACATTTTCTGCCAATATAATTAAGGATATATGAAATTGGGCATTAGGGGAATGACAAATTGTTTTCAAGATACAGTTAGTTTTACTCTGAATAAAACATTGGGCATTGAACAGCTTTCCTCTTGCCCTGAATATCAGCATTTTGGCAACTTGCAACTGAATTTTTTCAACTTAAGTTGTGGTTTCTTGAAAAACTCCAAGTGATGAGGCCCTAGGGACTTTATTTTTCCACAATCAGTTCTTCAACTAGAAGAACCTTCCTGACTTATCATCTTTTAGTCATTGCTTTTAACTTACATTAAATGGACTGCCTGATTCCTACTTGTTTCAAAACCTGGTCAGTGATGGATGGAACTAATCCCTTTGTAGCATGTGGTTAATTAATCTTGGATTGTTCTGCTTCTAGTCAGACATGACTGGACACAAGATCAGAAGTAAGCATTGGCACTTAAAAGTTGAACAGTGCAATGCTGAAAATAGCAAAATAACAAGGCTCCACTGAGGAATCATGAACTTTGGAACAGAAAATGAATCCTCTTTCATTTGCATTTGACAGCCTCCAGCCTTTGGCTAATCTTTTTCCTGTAAGACAAGGATTGAAAGTTTTAGAGGGTCTCTCTTTGGAATCCCATACAGTGTGCCCGTTAGCCTAGCATTAGAGTCTGATTCAGAATGAATGTACTCTTTGTATGATGAGTTAGTGGTACATAAATCTGATGTAAAATGGAATCACTGGGGAAGCATTTTATATGGACCAGATGTTACAGTTATTGCTAGAAAGCAAGACAACTCTTTCCTCATCTGCAGTGACTGAAGTAACCACAAAGGTTATGGTTAGATGTATAATAGAGCTACTTCCCTTCAAATAATCAAGGATGTAGTTAATAGATTATCAGCCCTGAAGAGATCATTGTGATAATCTGGCCTGACCTTCCTTGTAACACAGATAATAGGTTTATACTATTCTTACCCTGAATGAATCTACAGCAGATAAATCTGTTCCTCCTCTTGCCACAGGCTAAAGGATAATCTGCCCATGTAGGATATTCTACTCTTTCTCCATAATTGTATAGTAATCTACTAATTAGTTTATTAGACAAGAATGGGCAATGAGGTAAAATAGTCTAATATGAAATAACTGGGTAACAGGGTACTATGCATTTCTCAGACAGGAAATCTTCCATTGAGGCTCTATGGCTGAGTAGAGCTTGCAAAAACATCTCTTTCTAACTGATTGTGTCCAGATTCTTTGACTGTTTCCTCAATTAGGACAATTCCCCCTGTTGAAAGGTGATAATGCTTTGGATATTTTATGTACAGAACATAAGCAAGTGCAAGAGATGAAGTAGGAAAACTGCACTTTGCTAATGTCTGTATCTACAGAATAGTCTTAAGGGGCTCATAAGTATGTTACATTGCTTCCTAGCATGTAATATTGCTACCTAGGGTAATTCTCTCTTCAGGTAAACTCATTTTTCTGTCTACCAATGGGATAATTACACAGTGTTTTTCCTAGTTTAGGCAATGTTCTCACACCTGCAGCTACATATAATCTCAGAACCAATTGTAACAGTTAAAGGGAAAAGGATACACCAAGGTGCTCCTTTAGCTGATTTGCACCGTACCTTCATTATGGAACTGCTGTTCCTGCCTCTATAATATCCTGTGAACAAAGTGAAGAACACTGGTTATAACCAGCTGAAAGACAAAACAAAGGGCCAGGTATTAAAATCATCACAATATCAATCAGGCTTCTAGTGATTCCTGGCTAATGGGAGATGATAAAACCATCTAGCAAGCTACCAGGTTGCTCTCATTTCTTTAGCTGCTTATTTTTAGAAGAGGGGCTTTTCATGTGCTCTGAAATTTTCTTTATTAAATAAATTTGGTCATGGCAAAATCAGCATTACAATGCTGATTCAGCAAAGTAGTCAAGGGCCAATGCAGCAATTATAGCACGTAAACCGCTTAGACTGGAGTGATTAGAAACCTGAGTTTACTCCTATTGTAGTACTTACATATAGGCATCAGTTGAGGAAACAACAAGACCATACTGGAAAGAAAACAGTATTGTGACTATTCCAGGGTACAGCTATACAGAAATAATGCAAGGTATTTTATAGAGACTCTCTAAATAAGTGAAGACTGCTCAATTAGGGACAGAAAAAGTCAGTTTTGTGAGAAAATTGAAGGTATTATGGCCATTAACAATCAACCAAATAACATATATGCAACATAAATAATTGCCCTTAGATAAGTATGGGAGGGTATGGTCAGCGGAGTTCCCCAGGGCTCGGTCCTTGGGCCGGTGCTGTTCAACAACTTCATTACCGACCTGGATGAGGGTGTGGAGAGCACCCTGTTCAAATTCACTGATGACACCAAGCTGTGGGGTAAAGTGAATACACTGGCAGGCAGGGACCGCATCCAGGCAGACCTGGATAGGTTAGAGAAGTGGGCAGATCTGAACAGGATGCGGTTCAACAAGGACAAGTGCAGGGTGCTGCACCTGGGGAGAGGGAACCAGCATTATGGTTATAAGTTAGGGGCTGACCCTCTCGGCAGCACAGAGGCAGAGAGGGATCTTGGAGTCAGGATGAATATGAGTCGCCAATGTGATGAAGCAATAGGCAGAGCCAACCGTACCCTGTCATGCATCAACAGGGGCATCACTAACAGGTCCAGAGAGGTCTTGCTCCCCCTCTGTGCGGTGCTGGTCAGGCCGCAGCTGGAGTCCTGTGTCCAGTTCTGGGCGCCGCACTTCAAGAAGGACGTGGAGACCCTGGAGAGGGTCCAGAGGAGGGCCACTCGTATGGTTGAGGGCCTCCGTGGCCAGCCCTATGAGGAGAGGCTGAGGGACCTGAATCTCTTCAGTCTCTGCAAGAGGAGACTGAGGGGGGATCTTGTGGCTGCCTACAACCTTATCAGGGGCCACCAGCAGGACTTGGGGAAAGTCTGTTCACCAGGGCCCCCCTTGGGCCCCCACCAGGAACAATGGCCGCAAGCTGAGGGAGGATAGGTTTAGGTTAGATATTAGGAAGAACTACTTCACTGTAAGGGTGGCCAGAGCCTGGAATAGGCTTCCCAGAGAGGTGGGCCAGCATTCAGCTTAATAAAACATGACATGATGTTTTTTCTACTCATGAGCACTGGCAAGATTCAAAGCTTTCAGAGCTTAAAAGTAAAGGCCTGTTTCTTTAACCAACTTATTGTGTAAAGTGCTGTGAGATCTACAGATGAAAAGTGTTATCTAAGAAACAGGCATCAATTACTGCAAAACGTGCTCACAATAGAGACAATACCTTTCATATGAGACAGCTTGTTTGTTCCTGTAGAAAGAAAGGAGACAGGATTCCCACTTTTGGTATTTTTTCTTTGCTTAAATAGGAGTTTTTAATAATAATCTGTAAAATGAATTGCATCCCTTAAAATTTCTATAGGTAATTACAAGTCAGGTTTATATGTTAAATTCCTTTTTATGTGTAATCTAAGAGTTGTGATCCACATGGGATGGGGAAACAACCCTCACTGAATGGAAGGGTGGTAATAGGAGGGTTATTCTAGGACAGTGGTTCTCAACCTTTTTTGTACCAGGACCCATTTGTAAACATTGAAGGCAAGTCCCAACCCAGTAAGTAGTTTAAGTAGAAAACAGCCCCCTGGCCCTATCAGTGCCCCTCACTCCTGCCCTGCTGTTCCCCACCCCCAGCCCCCAGCCCCAAAGCATATGGGGCAGGGGTTGGGTGTGGGGGGTGCTTGGTGTGGGGCCTGGGGGGGAACTTGACCAGTCTGCAGGGAAAATCCACAGTTTCCCATGTTTTTCTCCTTTAAAGGAGAATTAATTTTAAAGTTTGTTCACAACCTTTTCATATATTCTTGCAACCCACTTTTTGGGTCATGACCCATAGGTTAAGAAATGCTGTTCTAAGAGACCTGAAAATGGAACAACTGATTTGTTCCATTTTCAATATTTCCAGCTTCCTTCTCTAAGCTGGTGATTAGTCTCTAGGAGCTGCACACAGGTGTTTGTATGAATTGACTCGTATGTTGTTAGGTGGTTATAAAACATATCTACCACCTCTCTAGATATAGGCATTTGCAATGCAGTGACAAGTTCAATGCAGTGAAAACTTACCATCCAATACTATTTTTAAACTATGGGTAACAATTCCCAGGCTCCTGGGGCCCAGATCAGTAAGGTTCACTAAGCATATGACTTTACCACAATGACAATCTTTCCACTTTCCTCTGACTTGCTTAGAGCCTCAGATCTGGTATCACATTTATCAGGCTGTAATTTCAAGGCTTGTTTTAATACAGAAGTCTCATGGGTTAAACTAACAAAATGATGCTGCACTGATTTTAGCTAAACAGGTACAACAGTATGTGTATCCACAGTTCTGCATAAGTTTAGCGAGCTAATTATTTAGCAAAGGTAAATCCATGCAAGAGTATCAAGAGGTATGCTGGTTTAACTCAGCTGGTACAACATGAATTAGCTAAGTAGTTGCAACTGTATTAGGCCAGGACTGTCCAACTTCTAAGTCATATTTGCATGCCCCACCGGCCACACCAGCACAAGCCATGGATCTCCTGGCCTGAACTGCACACCACATAGATGCCCCCAGCTTCACCTGGGCCTGAGGGTGCTCCTCTGTGTGCCCTGAGCCACACGTTCCCTTGGCACTGCACGCTATACTATGCCCATCAGCCTGACCTCCATCCCTGGGAAGATCTTGGAGAAAATCATCGAAGCGACCATTCTTGACAAGCTGGCTGAAGGCAACTGCTTGAGGGATAGCCAGCATGGGTTTGTTGCAGGTAGGTCTTGCCTGACCAATCTCATTTCCTTGTATAACCAGGTGACACATCACCTGGACAAGGGAGAAGATATTGATGTCAAGTATCTTAACTTTAAAAAAGCTTTCTATTTGGTATCCCATGATCAACTCATAGAAAAACAGGCCAACCACAGCCTCGGCTGCATCACAGTCTGCTGGCTGAGGAATTGGCTTCAAGGTAGGATCCAGAGAGTGGTAGTTGACGGAAGTGCTGCACCTTGACCAGTGGGGTCCCCCAACGCTCCATCCTTGGGCCTGTCCTTTTCAACATTTTCATTAATGATGTGGACATTGGTGTCAGGAGTGGACTGGCCAGATTCACCGATGACACCAAACTTTGTGGTAAAGCGTCCACACCCGAGGACAGGATGGTGATCCAGGCCAACCTTGACAGGCTCAGAAAATGGGCAGATGAAAACCTTATGGCCTTCAACTCCAAAAAATGCAAGGTATTCCACCTCAGGAAGAAAAACCCACAGCATGCTTATAGGCTCAGCAGTGCTGTGCTTGCTAGCACCATGGCTGAAAGGGACTTGGGGTCACGACTGACCACAAGATGAATATGAGCCACCAATGTGATGTTGCAGCTGGCAAAGCAAGCAAAACTCTGGCTTGCATCCATAGATGCTTCACTAGCAAATGCCAGGATGTCATCCTCCTGCTGTAGTCAGCCTTGGTGAGGCCGCAGCTGGAGTACTGTATCCAATTCTGGGCTCCACAATTCAAAAAGGATGTGGAAAAGCTTGAGAGAATCTAGAGGAGAGCCACACACATGATCAGAGGTCAGGAAAACAGGCCTTATGATGACAGGCTGAGAGCTACGGGACTCTTCAGCCTGGAAAAGCGCAGGCTCAGGGGGGACCTGGTGGCTGCCTATAAGTATATAAGAGGTGTATATCAGGATCTGGGGGAACACCTATTCACCAGAGCGCCCCATGGGATGACAAGGTCAAATGGTCACAAACTTCTCCAAGACCATTTCAGGCTGGTCATAAGGAAGAACTTCTTTACAGTCCAAGCCCCCAAGACCTGGAACCGACTGCTGCCAGAGGTGGTGCAAGCACCTATTGTGGATTCCTTTAAGAGTCAATTGGACATGTATCTTGATGGGATCCTGTGACCCCAGCTGACTTCCTGCCCCTGGGGCAGGGGTCTAGACTCAATGATCTTCCAAGGTCCCTTCTAGCCCTAATGTCTATGAAATCTATGCCACACTGCACCACCTCTGGAATCTGAAGGAGGAAGTAGAAGCTGGAGGACGGAGGGGAAACCCAGGGAATGATGAAAGGGAACATCCCTTGGCTGGGAGCCCAGGGGCTGCAAATTAACTCTTCCTGGACTGCAAGCACCCCATAGACCACCAGTTGGACAGCCCTGTTATATACAAAGCCTCAGTATTCTGGAAAGGATATTCAGAGCTTTAGAAAAATGTTGCCTGTTGGTTAAATGTTTGGAATGAAAGGATTCAGCTGGGAACGTGCAGAATTGCTGCTTAATGGCTTGGCTGCATCACAGGATCTGGCTTTCCTCAGCTTTACTGAAAGGCTGAGAAGTTCTTAATCCTACTTTATTCCCAGCCCTTTACACAGCCTGGGTGCACACGAGGGAAGCGGGACAGCAAAGAGGAAACTCACCTTAAAAATACTCTCCTAGAAAACTTGTCTTAGGATAACACGCCCATTCTTTTTCTTTGCAGTTCACCCTTAACCGCAAATTACTTCTACCATTAAAGGAGGTCAATATGTGGGAGGAACTGGTGACAGAGAAAACAAGCTTTCCCCCAGGTGACTCCATGAGGATCAGGTAGCCACAACAGCTGTCTCTATCTTTTTCCTTTGTACCCTAACATGAGGGCATGCTACTGCTCCAAACCTCGCCTCTCTACAATGCTTGCTGCCCCTTTACCACAAAGAGAGGCTGTCATCCAGGACAATATAAAGACAAACTTCTATATAATCTCCATTTAGCAGAGCTCCCATCTGCTACCCACCACTGGCTTTGGAGTCCTCTGGGGCTAGCACAGGTTCAGCAAGGGCTTTGCAGCAATTGGATGCAATTTTA
Source organism: Crocodylus siamensis (assembly GCF_052110815.1). NCBI lineage: Eukaryota > Metazoa > Chordata > Crocodylia > Crocodylidae > Crocodylus > Crocodylus siamensis. Next base: position 25,299,697 of record NC_143401.1, on the reverse strand, counting down.
ATACTTGCCAACTGGTTTCCTCCATCAGCTCCTTAATCTGAGCACAGGATTGAGTGACAGCTCAACTCCTCAACTGAACTTCAGCTCAGCTCCTCATTTCAGCTAAAGCTTCCCTCATGTTTATAGCATAGCTGGCTTTGTTAGGAAGAGACAGAAGCAACAAGGCCTTCAGCTTGGTTTACATACACAAATAATATAAATTCTCTTTCAGTTGGTAAACCTGGCAAACAGCAGCTGCTTCTAATTTTAGAAGACAAGCTACTCTCAAACCTTTTTTGGAAGGCTGGAGGGTTCCTCTCCCAGTCCCTGGGATTTGGAGAGGGGCTGGAGAAGGGTAGGGACTGGCAAACCAGCTTGATCTTTTGTTCTTTACTCCCTGTAACTATGATGCCCAAAGGGTTTTCCTAAACATAAGCTACGCCACTCTAGCCACTGCTATAGTTCTAGTAGAGTCCTTGATGTGGATGTAGTAACAACAGTATATGGCTTCTTATAGGAGTGTAGTTTATTCTCACACAGGATAGAAAATGGACTCTATTGGTATGACTGTGACCACACTAACTGTACTGCTATTATTATTTTAATAAATAATTATTAAACTCCGCAGGGAGTTTCTCCAGTACAAAAATGGTATCAGGCCTGCTCATCCAGACTGTTTCCAAAATTCAACTTTTACTTGGTCAAATAGCTAGTTTGAGACTAACAAGGCCCATTTTATTTTTATGTATGCTTTCCAAATGATCTCAAGCTGAATGTCAAAGGTCGTGATGCAGTAGAATTTAGGCTTCTGTGAACTGAATCACATGCTGCTGATTGTGAAATACATCTACCCCCTCTCTGGATACAGACATTAGCTTAACCCCTCTCAGAGCTGCAAGTACTTGTAGAAGTCAGACATGAGGTTAGAGAAGTGCTAACCACAACTGGGCCTGCTCTCTCTCTTGTGTGTGTGTGTAGAATGCTTCAAGGCAGCCTGGTGATAATGTTGCAGAAATCTGCTATGGTTCGTTTCTCGGGAGGCGAAAAAAACTCTCAGTCACAGACACACTCCATTAGCAATACAAAAGGTATATATTTGCAAATAGGGTCAGAGAGAGAGACAAAAGATCAAACCCTCTGCCCGCGGGGAACACTTCTCAGCAGGCTTTTATCCCCTCTCTCCTGAGCACGTGTACAGAAGCAGGAACTCTTACAACTCATTTCCGGTTCATACAAACATATATGAAACGATGTCACGTCATACATCGCATGTGTATTATAATTAACTACTTAAGTATGCGGGGCGGGTAGGCTTATATGTATTAGCTGATTGCGCTTGCTCAGAAAGTACTTTAGGTTGCAAAAAGTTCAAATTCAAGGACAAAATAGTAATTATTCTTATCTAGCCTAAGAAATGTGGGAGCATGAAAGAAAGTGTGATTTAGTGTAACAAAGAGATAGTAAATTTGCAGAACAAAGAGAGAGTGATACCTTAGTACAAAGAGCCCTTAGTAGCTTTTTTCCCTTCAATCTCCAACCCCCCCTCTTCCACCAAGGAGACAAGGAGAGCTAGCAGCTGTGCTGTTTTAACAACACTATTGATAATGCATTTTCGATAATATTTCTAACAATATCCCCCCTCAAGATGCTTTCTGCTCTTTACTTCATCTGGGCATATCAAGATAATTATGAGGAATTTTTCTGAGGATCATGACCTTTGCAGCAGTCTGTGCTTTCAAAGGGACTGCTGCAACCTGCATTCCTTCTACTGTGGTGGTTATCAATCTAGTAAGACAAGGAATAAGGCAAGGGATAAAAATCAAACCAGTCAGAGCACACAAAAGCACAAATCCTACTTTTTTCCACCAGGGTCCTCCAAATAATTGAAACCACCAGTCCTTATTCCATGTGGTTTCCCACGTTTGTATTGGTACATGGGCTATTTTCCTAATCTCTTTGGCAATCTCTAAGACCGCTTTTCCGTTGTCATCTATTTGGAGGCAACAATTAGAAAGGTTGAGCTTTCCGCAGACTCTGCCATCCTCTGCTAGTAAATAGTCTAAGGCCATCTGATTTTGGTATATGGCTGCTCTCGTCTGAGAACTCTGTCAGGCCAATAACTCGAGAGCAGTGGCAGTCTGGTTAGTAATTATTTCCAAGACTGCCTGCAACCTGATGATTCTATTTAGCATATATATTGGTGTCCGGTACCCCCAACTCCCATCATTAGCCCATGTAGCCGGTCCATAATACTCAATAATCCTCTGAGGAGGCCACTCATCCTCCTTCCACTTTTGGGAGCCACCCTGTGTCAAACTTACATCAATACTTCTCTTGGCCCTTTTCCAATCATCATACAAAGAGACTCCCAGCTTATTTCCAAACTCAGACGGTAACAAAAAGAAAGCTGGTACAATTACTCCCATATAGCAAGTTCCTGTCCACCCTTGTGGTAGTATTGTATAGGCCCGTCGTCCACAAATCCAATAGTATCCTCTTAAGGCCCTATTTTCTCTATTGGTGGCATTTGGAGGGGCCCAACCATAGGGCATCTCGGGAAACCCCAAGCCTCCTTCTGGACCCAAAGGACCAGCAACTGCGTGGCCTCCTTTCATGGAACATTCCCATAGCCCATCCTGGTTCTTGTCTGTACAATCTGTCTGATCATCACTTCAATTTGTGGCACTCCAATACTTATTAAACCACACAATTGTTCCATTAGGATGCTGCCACACTAGCCGATTATACCCTGGGCTATTAGGATAATAAAGCCGTTCTAATTTTGTAAGGTTCATCCACCTTACTTTTAAAGTCCATATGCAACGGCTGTGTCCCAACCTTTTTCCTGTACCATTATTACTGATGCAATACTCTCCCAATGCCACTTGGGAAAGTTCCCAACTGTGGTTCTCATCCCATTTTTGACTAGTACTCTTAACATCTGCCTTACTACTTACTAGCCACTTCGGGGCCAAAGGAAAAGCCCTCCAAGGCCACTGGCCTCCGGCCTCCTGGAGCCCCCCACAGGCCCAGCAGTTGGTAAGATTAAAAGTACCTGCAATTCTTTCCATCATGTCAACATACAAATTTGTCCCTGGGGAAACAATTGGGGAAAGTGGGGGCATAGGCCAGCGGCTAAGGCTACGCAATCCTGCTTCTTTCATTATGCAGATAACAACAAGGCACATTAAGATTCCCACCATATTTTCCCTTTTACTTTCTTGACTAATTTTCTGAGCTCTGATTAAGCCGTCTCAGGTGCACTTGGAGATCACCAGTAGGTTCACAGCTCCACTTGCTGGCTTCTTGTTCCGAAGACGACTCAGCTTCCGGAGTGAGTTCGTCTTGGGAGTTGTTGTCCTCTGACGCTTGTAGATGTCGTTTCACACGGGTATGGTGTATCCAACGGTCATGGCCAGCAATCTTTACAGCGGTGTGGGTTGTTAGAAGTACCTGGAAAGGGCCACTCCACCTCTCAGTCAAAGGTTCCTTTTTCCACCGCTGCACCAAGACCCAGTCTCCCGGGGAGAAGTCATGTACCGGTACGTCTAAAGGCAGGCGCTGAAAGGAGGCTGCATACCTGTGAAGAGAAGACAAGACAGACTGCAAAGCAATAACGTACATATGAAGTTCACTATTACCTAATTCAAAAGTTACATTTTCTCGCATCCCAGGAGGTAAGACTCGAGGGGGCTTGCCAAACATAATTTCATATGGGGTCAATTTAAGGCCCCGTCGGGGAGTGTTTCAAATACTAGTAAGAGCTAGCGGCAATGCTTGAGGCCACTTAAGGCGTGTCTCAATAGAGATTTTGGTGAGCAAAGTCTTTAAAGTCATATTCATGCATTCCACTTGTCCTAAACTCTGTGGTCTCCATGGTGTGTGTAGTTTCCAAGTAACCTTGAGAGTCTGCGCGACTTCTTGAACCACTTTTCCCACGAAGTGTTGTCCTTGATCCGACTCAATGGACTCAGGCAGGGAATACCGGGGAATGATCTCCTGCAACAAATACTTCACTACTGTAGCCGCAGTGGCAGTCCTGGTGGGCCAGGCCTCGACCCAACCAGAGAGCTGGTCTACCATGACGAGTAAAAACCCGTGATGTCTGGACCGTGGGAGCTCGGCGAAATCAATCTGCCATACCTGTCCAGGGTACGCTGCCCAGGGTCTACCTCCCATTGGCATAGGGGTTTCCTTCGAGGGTTTACTTTCTGGCATGTGATGCACTTGGTAGCAATGCGCTGAGCTTCTACATATAGCCCTGGGGCTACTGCTTGGCGGATCACTAGATCACCCATGGCCAAGCCTCCCATATGGGTTCTTGCATGGAGCTGTTGCAGCACCTCCCGAAGCAATGGCCTGGGTATCATGACTTTCCCTCCTGGTACTATCCACCACCCCTGGGAGTTCTTTTCTGCACAAGCTTTCTGTGCAAATTTATCTTCTTCAGGGGAATACTGTGGGACTAAATCCTGGACGTCTGGCCATATGGCATGGGACATGGCCTGCTTGGATACCTCCTCCGCTTCTCCCCCAATAAATGCAGCTTCCTTTGCTGCTGCATCAGCCTTTGCATTTCCAAGCTTATGCTTTTCCTCAGCAGCCTTCCCATGGGCCCGCACATGAATGACTGCTACCTCTTTAGGCTGGTGGAGTGCCTCTAGTAGCTTGATAATCTGGGGGCCATTAGCAATCTTATTCCCAGAGGCCGTAATGAAACCCCTTTCTTTCCACAATAGTCCGTGCGCATGGACTGTAGAAAAAGCATAGCGAGAGTCAGTGTATATAGTCAGTGTATATGTTAACCCGCTGGTCTGTCCCCAGCTGTAATGCTCGGGTGAGTGCAGTGAGTTCCGCGGCCTGTGCCGACCATGAGCTCGGCAATGACTCCCTCCATACTACCTTATCCAAGGTTACCACTGCACATCCTGTTCGTCTTTTTCCATCGATGACAGAGCTGGAGCCGTCTACGAAGTATTCAACATCTGGGTCCTCAATTGGGTCCTCAGCAAGATCAGGTCGCACCTGCGTAGTTTGATTCAGGACCTCAAGGCAGTCATGCGTCGGTTTCCCTGGCTCCGGCAGCAAGGTTGCAGGGTTTAAGGCTGTAGTATGTTTGAAAGTAAGTCCTGGATTAGAGAGCAAAAATATCTCATACCGTGATTGTCTGGAGGGGTTAAGAAATTTCCCTCCCTCAGTCCCTAGGATCTGGGGAACTCCATGAGGAGTGAGTATTTCCATATCCGCAGCCATGACTATCTTCTGGGCTTCTTCAACAACCACTGCTGTGGCTGCCACAGCCCGAAGACAGGCTGGCCACCCGAGTGCAACTGGATCTAGAACCTTTGAGTAATATCCCATGGGTCTCCAGGTCGGGCCCAATGGCTGTGTCAGCACCCCTGATGCAACCCCTCGATTCTCATGAACATACAGTCGATATGGCTTTTTACTATTTGGGATGGCCAGGGCAGGGGGCTGGGTTAATGCTGCCTTCAGCAGATCAAAGGCATGCTGCATTTCTTTATTCCATTTCCATTTAGTGAGACTCTCCTTAGTCAGGGATTCATACAGTGGTCTAGCCTTCCCACCATAATCTGGTATCCATAGTCGACAGAACCCAGTTAGCCCTAGGAATGCCCGCAGCTCCTTGGGTGACTTAGGTGGGGTTAGACCTTGGATTGCCTGTATGCGATCTGCACTCAGGGCTCTGACTCCTTTTGAGAGCTTATATCCCAAAAATGTGACTTCAGGCTGACATATCTGGGCTTTCTCTCTAGAGACTTTATATCCTTTTTCTCCCAGAGTGTTTAGGAGTGACCTGGTGGCTTCCTCGCAGAGCTGCAAGTTTGGGCTTGCAACTAGCAGGTCATCCACATACTGGAGGAGAGTCACTGCGGGGTGTGATCCCTTCCACTCCTCCAAGTCCTTCTGAAGGGCAAGTCCGAAAATATGGGGGGCTGCTACGAATCCTTGTGGGAGAACTGTCCACATGAGTTGGGCTTTATGGAAGGTGTCTGGATCCTCCCATTCAAAAGCAAACAATTTTTGACTCTCTCGGTGAAGGGGAATAGAGAAGAAAGCATCTTTCAAATCTAGCACTGAAAATATTTCAGCTTCCCCCGGTACTTGTGTCAAAATCGTGTGAGGGTTCGGGACTACAGGATGGTCTGAAAGGACCTTCTTATTTACTGCCCGTAGGTCTTGGACCAGTCTATATGAGACCCCATCTGTCTTCGGCACTCCAAGAATGGGGGTGTTATAGGGTGAGGACCCTTCCACTAGCCATCCGTACCTCTTGTATTTCTCTATTAACGGCTTGAGTCCAGCTCTGGCCGCTCGGCTGAGTGGGTACTGCTTTACCCGAACGGGCCCCTCCCCATCCTTGAGTACAATCCTTACCGGGGAGACGAACTTAGCTCGCGCAGGGGTTCCATCAGCCCATACCGAGGGGTCTACTCCAGTCATGTAATCTTCTGGACTTACTGCAGGGCGTTGGTCCTCCAGGAGAGCCATCTGATAGTTCGAGCTCTGCTTGACAGGTAGCTGGACCACCATCTGATCGTCTCTGAAAAAGATCTCAGCTTGCAATTTTGTGAGTAAGTCCCGCCAAAGGAGTGCAACCGGGCAACTTGGAGAATACACAAAGGAGTGCTCGAGCAAATGGTCCCCCACTTTGGTGAGGAGTGGTTTACAAACAGGGAGTCGGGTCTGTGTTCCCTCAATCCCTTCCACAAGTACATGCTGTTCACTAGTTCCTGCACAGGGTTTTTTTTCTGGAATCATTGAAAATGTAGCCCCAGTATCCACCAAGGCTTCAAAGTTTTTGCCACCAACCCTAATAGTTACCATGGGATCTTCTCGGGCTCCAACCCGAAGGGTAGTGGTCTTAGATCCCTGTCCCCTTCATTCTGTGTCCTCACCCTTGTCTTCTGCCCGCATGAGGTGACCTCTCGGTTCCCTCTCTCTCTTCTCCTTCAACTTTGGGCATTCCCTCTTCCAGTGCCCTTTCTCTTTGCAATAAGCACAAACGTCTGCTCCCACTCTCTCTCCTTTCCCCTTCTGTATCCCAGCCTTTCCAGGGTTACCTCCAGTTATAGCAGCTGCTAGTGCTGCCATCTGTCGCTGAGCCTTTTTATCCTCCTTGCGCTCCTGCACTTGCTCACGATTCCCATACACCTTATATGCAATTTCCACCAGCTCTGAAATCGGTTTCCCCACACCTCCCTCAGTTTTCTGTAACTTCTTATGGATATCAGCAGCAGATTGACCAATAAACATAAGATTTACCATGCGTTGATTATCTGGGGCTTCTCGATCCAGATCTGAAAACCTGCGAAACGCCTCAGCCAAGGAAAGCTGAGGGATCCTCCTCTCTTCCCTGTCTCACTTCATACAACTTAGACAGATTGGTAACCCGAGGCACTGCCTTTCCCATTGCTTCCACTATAATTCCCAGATACCGTGCACTCAGCTCTCTGCCCTCTGCAGTATGATTGTCCCATCTCGGCTCTTCTACAGGGCAGGTATCATGCAGAGTACGACCAGCAGCACCCTCTGACTCAACTCTGGCTGCCGCAATATGTTCCGCTGTTCCCAACACTAATCTCCTCTCCTCCGGGGTTAGGAGGGTCTGGAGCATCATCTGGACATCAGCCCAAGTGGGTCGATGAGTCTGCCCAATAGATCAAAACAGGTCCCTCATCTTTTCAGGGTCTTCATGAAAAGAGGGGCTCTGATTCTTCCAGTTAAATAAATCTGAAGTACTAAATGGGGTGTAGACAAAAGTTGCATTGCCTCCTTCCCCAATAACCTCTCGCATCGGGCAGTTCAGCACCGGCTGTGACTCTACAGGCTTGCGCAAATAATGACCCTTATTTCCCGATTCAGATGAGGCACTTGGCTGAGGCTCACGCTCTAACTCATTAGGTATGCTTTGGTACGTCGGTGGTGGTCTCTCTAAGGGAGGGGGCAGTGGTGCAGAAGGACTGGATCCCGAGGAGGCGTCTGACTCATCTTCACTACCTGACAGGGCAACCGGAGCGCGGGTCCGGTACTCAGCCAATTCAGAATCTTCCCCCCCATTAGACTTAGGGAGTACAGGCGACCTCCCCTGAGTCTTTTCCTTAACAACCATCACATGAGACTTTGCTAAGTAATTCTTAATCCAAGGTGGCTGATTTTGAACCACCCACAACCAACAATCAATATAAGGAAACTGATTCCAATACCCATTTTGCATAACAATTTCATGGATAGCTATCACTTCTTTCAGCACAAAGGATCCTTTCGGGGTCCAGTGGACCCCAAATGTTGGCCACTCGAGTTGACAAAACTTAATTAAATCACCTTTTTTCATTTTTACTCCGTAATCGGCCGGCTTTGCAAATTTATTAAAATGATGTAATAAACACCTTAGAGGGGTATTCATGTTGTTTTCTACACGAGAGCGACTCGTACCCATTTTGCCCACAAGAGTGCGCCCAAGGCACACCAAATACCAAAAGATCTCTTAACAACAGATGGTTTACAATGAAAGCCAAGCCCAAAGTTTCTCAGCAAACATACACATCCTTTGTTTTGGATCCATACACCAGATTGGGCAAAGGGAATTCGTATACTCACTCAGATACCCCAGAGATCTCGATCCAAATACCAAGGTGTGTCTAGCCTCTCCAGAAACTGAGAATTTTGCACGGGATCCTTTTAACGTCCCGAATATCCTGACCTGCGCCTCAAATTCCAGGGGCGAGCCCCAAAAGTCGGCTCGGTGCGCACGCCCCCTGGTACTGGAGGCGCCCCGCCGCTGGATTTCGGGGTCGTCCACGAGAAGGTCCCATCTGGGTCGCCAGAATTGTTGCAGAAATCTGCTATGGTTCGTTTCTCGGGAGGCGAAAAAAACTCTCAGTCACAGACACACTCCATTAGCAATACAAAAGGTATATATTTGCAAATAGGGTCAGAGAGAGAGACAAAAGATCAAACCCTCTGCCCGCGGGGAACACTTCTCAGCAGGCTTTTATCCCTTCTCTCCTGAGCACGTGTACAGAAGCAGGAACTCTTACAACTCATTTCCGGTTCATACAAACATATATGAAACGATGTCACGTCATACATCGCATGTGTATTATAATTAACTACTTAAGTATGCGGGGCGGGTAGGCTTATATGTATTAGCTGATTGCGCTTGCTCAGAAAGTACTTTAGGTTGCAAAAAGTTCAAATTCAAGGACAAAATAGTAATTATTCTTATCTAGCCTAAGAAATGTGGGAGCATGAAAGAAAGTGTGATTTAGTGTAACAAAGAGATAGTAAATTTGCAGAACAAAGAGAGAGTGATACCTTAGTACAAAGAGCCCTTAGTAGCTTTTTTCCCTTCAATCTCCAACCCCCCCTCTTCCACCAAGGAGACAAGGAGAGCTAGCAGCTGTGCTGTTTTAACAACACTATTGATAATGCATTTTCGATAATATTTCTAACAATAACAAATGTGTAGAAATAACCTGCAGCCAAACTCATCCTGGGCTTCAATGAGACTGTCTGTGCAGAGCAGTTGCTGAGATGTTGAGACTTGCAAAGTTCTTTGTTGCATCAGTCAGTGCCCCAACAGAAACACTGCAGATACAGTGCTGCTCAAGCTGCCTTTCATGCCAGAAGCCTGACCTCTGTGTAGTAGGTATCTCAGGATGGTTTTCTGTAAATGAGTGCTAGCACCAGTGTCCCAGCTAAATTCCAGGGTTGCTACATCACACCTCTCTCCATTTTTCTGTAGGGCATGGCATTGATTCTCAGCCCCTGTACATGCACTAGTGGCAGGAAATGGACAAAAAAATATGCTCCCTGAATTGATCTAAAACAGGGTTGTTCAACTGGCAGCCTGTTGTGGGGGTTAAACAGTACCCTCCAACCTCCCACCCAGCTACTGCTCCCACTATTGCTTCAGCTTCAGGTTTCCCCATCCTCCTGCTCCTGCCTCCACCCAAAGGCCAGGGCAGTACAACTGAACAAAGCCTTTGGTACTAGGGAAACCAGCTGCCTGGGGTGCCCTGCTGGTGTGGCTCTTCCTAATGTCCTCCAAGGGGGTATGTGAACCCCAGCTCCTTTATTGTAGTTGGAAAGCCCTGATCTAAAATATCAAAAAGTCCATTGAAATGGTACTGCTGGATTGTGATAGCAATACACGAAGTCCCTGAGACTGGTTGATGTAATAGGTTCAGTCCTAAAATAGGAAAATATCCTTTACTTGTCCAGTGCACCTCTCAGAGAGCTGCTTAATTTTCATTCTGGTGGTGAATAAAGTGATGCTGGTTCCTCTACACCTGTAACATGTCTAAGCCATTCTAAAACTGAATTATTCTGTTAACCTTACAACTGGCTTAATTCAGTGTAGATCAAAATACTGATATACAGCCACATGAGAAAATTGGCCACAGGTTTCATAGTTTCATAGTTAGGAGGGTGGGAAGGGACCTGAGCAGATCATCAAGTCCAACCCCCTGCTGTGGCAGGAAAGAGTACGGGGTCAAATGACCCTGGCAAGGTGTTTGTCTAGCCTCCTTTTAAAAACCCCCAGGGTAAGAGCCAGCACCACTTCTCTTGGAAGTTGGTTCCAGATCCTAGCTGCCCTAATAGTGAAGTAGCACCTCCTGATGTCTAGTCTGACTCTACCCTCTGCCAGCTTGTGACCATTATTTCTAGTCACTCCTAGTAGTGCTCGGGGGAACAGGGACTCCCCCAATGCCTGCTGGTCCCCTCTGACTAGTTTGTAACAGGCCACTAGATCCCCCCTCAGCCTTCTCTTCTGGAGGCTGAACAGGTTCAGGTCCCGTAGCCTCTCCTCATAGGACCTGCCCTGCTGCCCCCTGATCATGCGAGTGGCCCTCCTCTGGACCCTCTCCGTGTTGTCCACATCCCTCTTGAAGTGCAGCGCCCAGAACTGGATGCAGTACTCCAACTGCGGCCTGACCACTGCCGCATAGAGGGGGAGGATCACCTCCTTGTACCTGCTTGAGATGCATCTGTGGATGCATGACAAGGTACAGTTGGCCTTCCTGACCATGTCCCCACATTGTTGGCCTATGTTCATCTTGGCATCAACGACGATTCCAAGATCCTCTTCTGCCTCTGCACGACGAGAAGGGAGTTCCCCAGCCTGTAGGTATGTTCCTGGTTCTTCCTCCCCAGGAGCAGCACCTTGCACTTGTCAGTGTTAAAGCCCATCCTGTTCTCATCCGCCCACCCCTGTAACCTGTCTAGGTGCGATTGCAACCTATTCTTCCTTCTAGTGTGCCCGCTTCCCCCCACATCTTAGTGTCGTCTGCGAATTTGAACAAGGTGCTTTTTACCCCCTCGTCCAAGTCACTGATGAAGATGTTGAACAGCGTAGGCCCAAGGACTGAGCCCTGGGGGACCCCACTGTCCACATCCCTCCAGATCAAAAATGACCTGTCCACCACCACGCTCTGGTTGCAGCCCTCCAGCCAGTTAGTGACCCATCTAACTGTGTAGGTGTCAGTGCCACAGTCCCGTAGTTTTTTAATGAGAATGAGGTGAGAGACAGTGTCGAAGGCCTTCCAAAAGTCCAGAAAGACTATGTCCACTGCTACCCCTGGGTCTAAGGATTTTGTGACCTGGTCATAGAAGACTACCAGGTTGGTCTGACAGGTTGGTCTGATAGGACCTGCCTCTAATGAATAACGTTCTTCAGTGGAAAACAACACACAGCCCCTCACAACTGCAGCACAATCTATTTATTAACCTCTTTTGTGAGCTGTCAATGGTAACTCCGAGGACAAAACAGTTTTGGCACTTAAATAATGTTAGAGGTACTCTATTGAGTGCTTTGCCCTTGGTTTGTAGAAGAGATTGATTATGAACAGCTGGGCTACTATACAAAGAAGGGGCTCTCCCAGATTTCATGGACATAGATGCTTCCTAAAAAAAGAAGATAGAGCCCAGAGGGTATGCAGTTGTGCATAACACAAATTGCACAGGGAACCCTAAGAGTCAGCTGGAATAGGGACCTTTCTTCTCCTGAGATCCTCACATATCCACCTTCTGGTTGCAGAAGACTTATGGAATTCATCAAGGTGGTATCAGATCCCACTGCAGTCCACACAGTTCATCCTTAGATCTATCCACAGCATCTTGTGATTGCTTCCTATAAATGTTAGAACCCTGCTCCAAGTGTTTTCTGGTCCACAACAACTTTCTTTGAATGAAGAAGGTTTCAGAGATGAAGGTGCAGTTGAAGATAAAAGTCCCAAAGTGACTTTTCCAATCTTCTTATAGATCTTTGTGCCCAGATTTGAATAACTGATTTATTGCTCTCCAGTATAGCATCTTGGACAGGTTAACAAACAGCTGTCTAATTAACTATAGCAAACAGTGTAATTCATGATGATTCTCTGAACAATATACAGCTCCAGGAAAGAGATAAATCTCTAATTCAGCTCCAGCTGGCTACAGCCAGGACAGATTTTAAGACAGGGCTGAGACAGGCACGGAAGGTCATAAAGTGACTGAACACCAGAACCAGTCCCTGACAGAGGATAGGCATGTAGAGAACACTGGAAGCCTTCCCTGGTGAGAAGCAGCTACAGCATTTGCTGCTTTTCCTTAGCAGTAAAGATGTCCTAATAGTATTAAAGTGATGTTGTATATGCCCTAGTTTTGATACTGCCTTTCTACTTGGTCTTAGCACAGCAAATTCCCAATGTGTGTCACATTGCTGTTTGATCTTCTGCCATGTAGTATCACACGGGCTAGAGACTGACATTCAAAAAGCCTTAGCCTGAATTAATTGTCTTTGCCAGTTAGTCTAACCTGCAAAGCTTGAACGGATTTGGAGGTAGATAAACATTCCATTTTCATTCCAGACATGTAGACACATGCAGTGGCTCAGGCTAGATGCTGAGGGGGAGGGGGTGCTAGAGTAGCCCTCCCTTCCCTTCCATAGTGCGGAGCTGAAGGGAGGGCATGGCCAGGCCCTAGCAAGGTGCTCTGATTATTAGGGAGAAGTGTCAACTTCTCACCCTGCCTGCACCATCTGAAGCTTTTCCCTGCTGACTGCTGAAAGGGTGGGAGCATATCTGTTGATACTGAGCTTTTCAGTCTCTGTCTCCCTGCTTCTTCACATGCTCTGCAAACGAGGTCATTTCTAACACCTTTCTCTGTACCTTCTTGAAGACTGGCAGATTGCCCTACAGAAAGAATCTCTACAAAAGAAAACATCTCTCTCATTAGTTTCAAGTTCTTATCCACAGGATGCAGTTGCATTTGCAAGCCACTAGCTGTCTGCCTTTATTCCAGTGAAATTAGAGACCCACACAGACACCCCTCAGGATTAGGTAGCATGGGGAGGGGCATGGCCAGATGCCAGGTCCCTGTGCTGGAGTACCTTCAGTGGGGGAGGGGCGGGAGTGAGGCATCCCTGCTTGAACAGCCAGCAAGGACTGGGGTGCAGAGGAGGGGGAAGCCTGGCAGCCACTGCAGCCCCTCAGCCAACCAGAACAGTGACAGTGCTCTGGCTAGGAAGGAGGGGACAGGGCCACCCATGCTCTGCTCCAGCAGACAGCCCTGCAAAGCAGCTGGGATGCTGGGGGACTCTGGTTTAACTTAATCCAGGAAGGGGTCTGGGACAGTTAAGTCTGACACTACATTAAACCAGGTTTATCGCAAACTGGTTTCAGCCATTTTCAAACTGGTTTATGTACATTGAACATCCATTCTGTTACAGTTTCTAGTCACTTAAACTGGTTTATGTGTAATGTCTGTCCCTAGCCACAATGGCTACTCCAATCATAGAATTGTCTATGTAAACTACTTGATCTACCTGTAGTGCAGGCTAAGCTAATCCATGCTGAGCTATGTGCTACTGTGGCTGGACTGCTATTGGTATGCAAACAACTTTTAAACTCACTAGCTTGGATATGTCTACTCTATATTGCAGTAGCTGCTGTGACTGATGAGACAGAAAATAATGCTGAAAATAATCATGGGATGATGCAGACTGGGTTCAGTTCTTGTTACTAAACTTTGATGATCCAGCAGAGAGTGGTAGCAAATTATTAAAGGGCTGGATCAGTCTGTCTGAAGAGACTGGGACTGTTTAGAGATGAGACCATCCATAAAAGAATGGATGGTTGACAGAGCATAAAATGAGCACTCATACCTAAACTTATAGCAGAGACCACAAGAGCAGACATCATTCAGTGAAAATTTAAAGCAGCACGTTTAAAAGCAATAAAAAGGAATAATATTTGTCAGAATGTATCACTGAGGTCAAAGAGCTTATTTGGGTTAAAAAAAGGATCAAACAGTTATATAGAGAGCACAGGCTAATTACTTTAGATAGGATTCTATATCTCCCCATACTTCAGGGCATAAGATAGGTACAAGAGGACAATCTTTTTCTTCTCTGTTTGTAGAGTCCTTACCATCCTGGGGGTTGTAGTGCTACGATAATACAAATAAATCACATGAGCAAACTTCCCCCAAAGAGAGGTTAGAAAATAATTGTCCAGTTTCTTGCATCTTCCTTTTTCCATCTACCACTGACCTGATCAAGTCTGCCAGTTCCAACATGTCTCTGTAATAGGCAGTAAGAGTCATTTTGACCTGCAATTCCATTTTTAGTAGGAAAGAAAAGTGGTACTGTTCTGAAGAGGTAACTCAGAAAAATTAAGACCAACATCTATAGACTTGTGCATAGGGACTGCTAAAGAGTATAAAAAATGAGTGAAGTGAAGTAGAAGCATTACTTCCTCCCTCACTCTTTCTTGTATGGTATCATAGGACTTATTGGAAGAATTCTTTCAAGTCCAGTGGGTGATAAAAAGGAGGACAGAAAATGGTAAGATTCGAAGAGGTGATGCTGGACTTTATCCAGCAAAAAGTAACTTGTTAATTGTCACTATCATCAACCACACCTTGCAACAGCTGGGCCATTCTCTACAACTGGTTCAAAGCCTTGTTCCCATAGTAAGGAAACCACTGTGCTCAAAGGGAGTATAGGCATAGAGGATCAACTCAGCAAGGTTATAATGGACAGGTGGCAGCAGCCAGAGAAGCAACATTCTCACTCGAGCTGAGAAGTCTCTTGTCTTGCGTCAGACTTATGGAAAAGCCAAATCTTCAGAGTGTTCTCCAATCAGCTACTGACACTATTTTTGCAGAAGGTGGACAATTCACTCTACTGCGAAGACCAGGATCCTAGAAAATATCCACTTTCTCATATTCCTGTCATTCAAATTCCTGGGGGAATGAAGCCAGCTGTTTCATGTGCTGGGAGAAAGCTTTTACCATTATTAAGAGCGAAAGACACAGCTCGAGGAATTCTGCTTAAAAGAAAATTTCCTGAAGGATTTTTCAACACATATCCTGCTGCAACCTAACCATCCTGTGTTTTGTGCAGAGAGGAGAAAACAAACTAAGCAATTTAGCATGGGCTCAGTCATCTGCTCATAAAAAAAAATCTAATTTTTAACCTGCTTGTGTCTCTTCAAATGTAGGTGTCTCAGCACAGCCAAGACATCATAAAATAATAATGTCTTCAGGTCGGATAGGGCTCCTTTGCTCCCCAGCTCTTGTGTACAGGGAACACTCCTGATATTCTGCACTGGCTTGCCTGCATTCTGTTTAGAAACAGGCAGACAGTTAAGAAAAGTAAGTTAACTCAAATACTAAGGTGTTTCTCACATTGCTGTTCTTCTCACTCAAGATAACAAACAAGCTTGGGAAAGTCTTGACAAGTACCTAACAACCTTGTTTTCATTTAACCTTACATCAGTTCCATTCATGCTGAGATTACAAGCCAGATCCACAGCTGGTGTAAGCAGCTATATCAGTCAGAGTCCATATCAGCTGAGGATCCAACGCTGTGTCTTCTGAGAGGCATGAAAAGAGTCAGACAGCAGAGAAACACAGACAGGAAGGTTGCTCAGCAGTTTGGATGTGACCCTGGGCTTCAACAAGCCAAATACCACACTTTACCACAAACTTCCTGCGCAACTGTGAGCAAGTCACTCAGTTTCTCTGTCTTTGTTTCCCAGTTGTGATGGGAACTATAGCATTTCCCCAACTTGAGCAGCAGGCAAGTGTTGTGAGGTTAAAAATCATTAAATATTGTTTGGCATTCATTTGCTATGGGGATGGGGGCCCAGATAAGTACCTAATACAGATCAAGTACCAAGAGGAATTCTCTACACTGTTGCCATCTTGACCCAGTCAATGCAAACATTTGAGATTTAGCTTTGCCATTATATTTGGAGGGTTTTTTTCTGTGTTTTTATTATTAATTTTTTTGGTTTGTGCCTGTTAGGGGTCACATCTTCAAGCTTTTGTTGACAACCATGAGGGCTAGATATATCCTCTCTCTTTACAATGAAGATTGACTCTAACACCTGGAGCTTTAAAGCAAAACACTGAGTAGCACAAGCCTACCGATAAAACCAGAGGAGTTCCAGCACTGAGAATGAGGAGTGATTGAGGTGATTGTGGAAGGGTGAACATCTAGGAAGGATAAAGATGTTCACAGGGACTGCAGGAGGGTGAAATTAAGACTTAGGAGAGAGCAAATTCCTCTTTCAGCCATGGAAAAGGAGAAACTACACCCTGTTGACTTGGGGAGAGCAGAAGCAAAAGAATCACAGCCTCCCCTCCCTGTTCCCCTCCACAGTCCCGCTGTCTGAGGAGTGATGCAGAGAAGTGGCTGAGAGCAGCTTCCTCTAAAGTTCTCCTTCAAAGCAGCACCTTGCAGTACCCACTTGCCAGGAGTTCCACCTCTTCTGGCAGTGTTGGCCAAGTGGATGAACATGCAAGAAGTGAGAGAGAGATTTCCTGACAGAAGCCTGTTCCCCACTCCCATCACCTCTGTGTTCAGGAGTAGAGGAACTAACCAATACTATTCAACAGGATTCAGGTAACGGGAGGAACAGAAGCGTCCATCTTGCCATTCATATCTGCTTTCCTGGTTCAGAGATCTGGGACTGAAGGTAAAACAAGGTCTTTCAAGAGTTAAACATAATTGCTTCCTTTGAACACAGAGACAAAAATTAAACCACTAAGACAAAACAAATCCCTGTCAGATACAGAGAAGCAGAAGCCCCCTCTGGAGGTAGAAGGCAGCTCTTTCTTGGGTACTGGCCAACATTTTAATTCTGCAGTGGCTAAAAGAATCCAGCATTGAAGGTCACAAGGCTCACAGGCGTTCATTTCAACTTGGTCACTTTCTTGATCCAGGGTACAAATTTGCTAACTTTTGTGTAAATGCCGGGAGAATCCTTTCGGCCACACCCGTAACCCCAGGACATGATCCCCAGAATGACCCACCGTCCATTTGACCTTTGACACATGAGTGGTCCACCACTGTCACCCTGGCAGCTGTCCACACGCTTATCTTCAGAGAGGTTTCCAGCACAGATCATGTGATCAGTGAACTTGCTTCCATAGCGGGTCTCGCAGTCTTCTCTTGGGAGAAGGGGTACCACACCCTGCTGTAATGTTCTGGAGTAGGACTTCCCTGGAACAGATGAGAAAGACCAGCACAACTCACCACATAGAGAACAGTAGCAGCCAGAGCTACAGTAGTTATTGCCCACAGACTCACACTGCACTGCATCCCATCCTCTGCTACTGACCAGCCCTGAAGAGCAAGACGAAAGCTGCATCACCAAACAGACAGGGAGGAGCTACAGGAGGGATAGCCTTGAGGCTAAATCAGATGTTCAACATCTTCATCAGTGACTTGGATGAGGGGGTAGAAAGCACCCTGTTCAAGTTTGCTGATGACACTAAGATGTGGGGGGATGTGGGTGCACTAGAAGGGTGCAATAGGCTACAAGCTGACCTTGACAGGTTGCAACGGTGGGCGGATGAGAATAGGATGGGGTTTAACACTGATAAATGCAAGGTGTTGCACATGGGGAGGAAGAACCGGCACCACACTTACAGGTTGGGGAACTCCCCTCTTGCCAGCACGGAGACGGAAAAGGATCTTGGAGTCGTCATTGACTCCACGATGAACATGGGCCGGCAGTGTGGGGAGGCAGTCAAGAAGGCCAACCGTACCCTGCCATGCATCCACAGATGCATCTCGAGCAGGTCCAGGGAGGTGATCCTCCCCCTCTATGCGGCTGGAGTACTGCGTCCAGTTCTGGGCGCCACACTTGAAGAGGGACGTGGACGATATGGAAAGAGTCCAGAGGAAGGCCACTCGTATGATAAGGGGACAGCAGGGCAGGCCTTATGAGGAGAGGCTACGGGACCTGAACCTGTTTAGCCTCCACAAGAGAAGGTTAAGGGGGGACCTTGTGGCCTGCTACAAACTGGTCAGGGGGGATCAGCAGGTATTGGGGGAGTCCCTGTTCCCCCGTGTGCTGCCAGGAGTGACCAGGAATAACGGTCACAAGCTG